>NC_056731.1:1753607776-1753675276 GCF_019279795.1 Protopterus annectens | reverse complement strand
ACAGCCATAACAACATTCCCCTTGAGCTTGTATCAGAAACCAAACTATTAGGAGTCCAAATCGATGACCAGTTTAAATTCCACTCCCATCTGCTAAAAAACACAAAAAAAAAAAAAAAAACACACCAAAAACTTGGCATGCTCTACCGTCATAATCGCTTTCTCAGCTCAGCTACGCTACCAAGATTACACTCTCAACTACATTTCTCTTGGAGCACCCCTTCTTACTAACCTTCAATCTTCCCTCAAAACCAAACTATCCTCTTGTTACAATAAAATTGCCAAATTTGCCACTTCTAATCATCTACACACCACTGTGAACCACTCCACAAACTAAAATGGTTAGAACTACCCAATTACCTTTCATATACTCAACTCACATATGCTCACAAACTGATTTTCCAGCCATCCCTCTGCCCCTCACTCTCTTCTACCTTTAAAATGCGCCACACACAAAGACAGCTAAGATCAAACAATCAAAACCTCAGAAATACATAGACCCCACCACCCTCCTGGACAAAACCTCCTGTCCTTCTCTCTAGCACGCTCATGGAACTCCCTTCCTCCCTCTATTCGTACCATCACAAGCCTCCCATCCTTCAAAAAATCACTCCACTCTTATCTATCCTCCACATGGCAATGCTCCTGCTCTCACCCTTCGTAACCTACTATTTCATCTAGTAACTCTTTCAGTTCTGACTGTATGAACACCAGGCAGCATTACCCTTGGCCTACCTGTATACTACACTAACTCGATAGAGACAGAGACATATATAAAAAAAAATTGTTTTTATAAATTTGGTGCAACTCCTATTGCCTCGTTTCAGCTGTCTCTGCATGTTTAATTACATAACTTGTACTATGTTTTACCCCATCAAATGTATATGTATATCCTCTGTATTTGGTACTTCTCTCATGTTGAACCCCATGTAATGTCTATGTATACCCTCATTCTCTGTTAAATATGTATGTGGAGCTTTTCTCCCCAGGACTCCATTGAAAACGGGTTCTTGAGCCCAATGGACTATCCTGGTTAAACAAATGCAAATAAATAAATAAATAAATACCCTAAAAATTAGAGGCCAATAACTTGCCTTCAATTCCAGTGTATAGTTTACATGTTGTCTGATGCTGACAGAGTTACTAGTCATTTAGAAGAAAACTCAATTATGGCAGTAGAACAAAAGGGCAATAAAAAGAAGGTCATATGGAACAAAGGATAATTTGTTTTTAAGTCATAGTGGAGAACTGTAAAAAGGGGAAGAAACTAAGTATGGCAGATTGACTACAAAAAAATATAATAATCTGATAGTATACCACATTCATGGATAAGAGTACTCAAGTGTACAAGATACACCCTACACTGATGGACTACATTACAGTGACCACGAAACAGTGGCAGACCACTTTGCTATTAAGCCATGGATAAAGGGCAAGTTATTATCCCTGGGATAAAAATTCAAAGGGGGATATTCCAGGGCGACACACTGTCACTGTTGCTATGATGAGCCAAAGCATAAAGCATTTATGAACCTTTATTTTTAGACTATAGCTAAAACAGTAACTAGAATGTGAAAGGCAGAATTAGGAGAGATGTGCCATTACTGAAACAGAAAGAATGTTGTAAATGGATCAGGGAAACAAAAAATGCAAAAATTAATCCAAAGCATGCATCAAATATTGATTTTTGATGGATGAAACCCAAATAAATTGAGGAAAATTTTAGAATAAGCCTTCCAAGGTGTAGTCAAGTACACACCATCCTTGTAATTCAGAAAGGCTTGCCAAAGTACGGTTTCCAAATTGTGCCAAGTTTCTGTATCTCACTACACATGACCAGTTCACAGACCACTCGTGTACTGAGATTATCTCCTCAAAGGGGCCTCAATCCAAAGAATATTTGAGGGCAAAGCCAAATGTAAATACAACAGTCCAGGGAAGCAGTTAATACCAATTACATGACATGTACATTCCACATGATGTTAAGCAGGTCTCAAATTACAAATCTCTCTGCTGAGCAATATTTTACTCTAGGACGAAAGAGTAAGCACCACTAAAGGATAGCAGTTAGCCATTTGCTACTATCAGAGTACTCGTAGTGCAGGCAAGTACAGCAATCCAGTGAGTTGTAGGGCGTCATTGTGTGCATGCAGGCATGTATATCTGCAGAGATATGAAAGTATGCGCCTAGATGTGTGGTCACGGTATGGTAGGCAAGTGGGAGTTACGGAGTCTGTGCTTGTATTGCAATATGTGCTTATTGCAATTGTGAACACTTGGAGAACAGTTGTTTGTAGATATGGGTGCGTGTGTGTAGGGGTGTCTTTGCTAATCCAATGCATGACCTGCTAAGTAGCACATTAGTGGGGTCGGGTCTTAAGCACAGTGTTCAATTCAAAACCATGGTAATGAAGTCCCTCTCATTACAAACGGCATCATCTCTAAATCAGATTCTCTCCATACTGATAACAGACAGACCTTTGCTGGCCAAATAGAGCTAGCAGAGAAATTCTCTGAGCAGAGTATTTCACCACATCATAAACTTATTTTGGCCAACAACATGCCAGAATTTTTGTAATACAGAAAGCTTTGGTAAATTGCCGTGCATATTTTATGACAGTAAGTCACATACTTTAAGATTTTTTTCAGATTGCTACACTGGCTAAAAGCAGAGTCTTGCAATGATTTAGGTTTTGTCAGTACCCTCACTTACACTGTACGTTTTTTTCGAGAAGGGCCACGCCAGTCAATCAAGGGGTGAATTTGAGGATATCCATCATAACAACCAATTCCCATCTGAACATAGATAATGTATCACACTGCTTAATTTGCAGTGGGAATCTACTCCAGAGGTGGGGCAAGTGATGCTTAATGAGACTCTGTCTTTCATGGAACCCAACCTCCCCTCAAGTATCAAACACATTTACAAGTTAGACAGTGCTTCCAGTCTTATCAGGTAACTTGGGGGTTTTGAGCTGATCTTTTTAGTTAGAACTCAGTGGCAACTTATTGGTTTTACGTCAGTGATCTTAGGAATCTTTATGGTCTTTCTAGTTTATGTCTACGGAGGTAAATTCCAAAGGGGGTACTGCACTCAGTACTAGATCAAGTCTATGCTAAATATAAGGAGATTAATCTTTAGATCTGGATGATATTCCTTTGACAATTAGGTGTGTTAAGTAGGACTTTCCAACTACTGTTAATAACGACCAAAGGAAAATGAATTATAGACCCAAGCCCAAAGATCTCTAACACTCTTGTTTTAGAGTTGGGTGTTGTCTGTGTTGCAAGCTTAGAGAGTTATCTACCAATACAACAATAATACACTTATTAGAGTCTATTACAAGTACACCAGTTATTTACCAGCGAAAATTCATGTTGAACGGCTTAGGTATCAGAAGACGACTTCACAATGACTCACAGTCTGTCACCTGCCAATTTGGTTAGCCTGAGGTCTTGCTTCATGATCTAGAGATCAGAAAAGTAAAAGCTGAATAGCAGAAGTCCCAGCACTGAGCCCTGTAGGACACCACTAGTTACCTTCAATTCTCTCCAATGAGACATCTCCTACCTGCACTGAACAGGATCTCCTTTAGCCAATTTGCTATCCATCTTACCAGATAGGGATCTGCTTGTAACACAAACTTAGGCTAGCAAGGTGGTATATATCAAACACCTTGGCAAAGTACAGCACATGGACAACATCACAACTGCCTGTGCTACCCTTTTGAAGTTTCACATTCATTAGACAAGATCGACCCTTGACAAAGTTAAATGCTGCAAATTTAGACTGCGATTTTTAACATTATAGTTTAAATCAGGTCAGTTATATGTTCCCTGAATATGTAAATAAAGGCTACTCCTATAGGCCTAGAAATTCCAAGGTCAGTGTTGAGGCTACCCTTTTTAAAGTGGCACCATCAATGTTCTGCACCAAAACTCGGGGAAAAGCCAGTGGTTGAACTTTGAATAAATAGTTTGAGTAGCTCTCCCATGGCTTGTTTGCTGCTGATAATAGAATAACCAGGCACATCATCAGGTCCCAATGAGGAAGGATTTTTATTCTGGGAGCACACCTACGGTACATGTGCTCTTTAGTTATGACGCGCAGTTAATGATATTCAGGAGGATAAGTGGCCTATAGACAGCAATCTCTGGGATACAGTTTGCACTGAATTGTTGGTTTCATGGGCTGCTTTAGTAGACTTAATATTTTTCAAGATTAAGTCAATTTCCTGATGGTATTCGTGACACGAAGACCATGTGCTCTAGTGCATCCTTTAAACAAGTGTATAATGTAGACATTTATGAATCTGTAAATATTTATACACCTCTACAGATATATATATATTTTTTTTATACTGTAGAGTTCGTTGGGAAGACCACCCAGGTTGTTCACTTAAAATTTCCCTTTATTACCATGGACACAATTCCTTTTTGAAGTCACCTGCTGGGGCAACATCTAAAGTGGTGTTGTTACAAGTGAATTTTGAAACTTTGTCAAACTGAAGAGATTAGCTTGCTTAAAATTCTTGAACCCAGACATACTAGTTTCAACAGGTTTACAGATATTTGAAGGAGACTAAGGTCATTAACTTATAATCAGACTTTAATGGGGATGGAGACAAAGGCATAGTTCATTGTTGGGTACTAGGGCCAATATACATATTTATATGTGTAAATATATATATATATAAAACATGTGTATAAACTTTTTATACTAACTCATTGAAATATGTAACATATAAAAAAAATACATATCAAAAGCATTTTTGAAAAAACACACTTGGTAACAATATATTATAGTGACTATGCTAAATTTTATGGCTCTAATGCTTGTATGGACATGCTCCTAAAAATGGCTTTAAAGTAACCTTCTCATTAAGTCCTTTCCCTTTATGTGCATGTAGTCTCATGATCAACCGATTTTCAAACCAAATTTTACCTATAGAAATATGAGATCTCTAAAATGGTTGCTTTGTTATGAAAATAATGCCAACAATATACTTCTATCAAATAGGAAGGGCACGTTACCGTGTAGAAATTGCAACCAATGTGTTTATATGTCAGTGAATAGTACCTATACTCATGCTGATACAGGTAAGGTGTTCAATTTTGATTTCTATGTTGACTGCAGGTCCAGAGATTGTTTATTTGGCTGTGTGCCAAGTATATGGTTGCTTCTATGTAGGCAAGATGAATAGAAGCCTCAGAGAACGTGTAAGAGAACACATATATGCCATTAATAAAGAAGATGACCATAATGCCCTAGCCAGGCACATTTTAAGCGTAGGTACCTCACATTATTTTAGGTTCAGTGTAGTACAGTTAGTGAAAAGGACTAATAGATTAGGTAATATAAAAAATTATACTGAAGAATGTGAAAATCGGTGGATCATGAGACTACAGGCACATAAAGGGAGAGGACTTAAGGTTACTTTAAAGCCATTTTTAGGAGCACGTCCATACAAGCATTAGAGCCATAAAATAATTTTAGCATGGTCACTATAATATATTGTTACCAAGTGTATTTTTTCAAAAATGCTTTTGATATGTATTTTTTGTTACATATTTCAATGAGTTAGTATAAATAGTTTTTATATATATATATATATATATATATATATATATAGTTTTTATACACATTATTTATGAATGTATATGTGTGTGTATATATATATATATATATATATATATATATATATATATATATATATATATATATATATATATATGTGTGTGTGTATATCTATATATTTATGTTTTGGCAAGAGGTACTTTTTAGGCACATACAATTGTGAATACACTTATTTTGCAAGTGATGAAATTGACCATTTCACATTAGTATTTTGATTGGTTGTTCTTAATTAGTGAATGCTTTTAAAGAAGTTTGTGAATATATTTGTTTTATAAGTCTGATGAAGCGTTTGTAACAACGAGAAAGCGCTTACTACTGCAGTGAATAAAGGATTTTTTTATCAGCTGTGGAGAGCATCATCTGTTGTTTGTACTACTATTTTCTCATTCAGAAGGTGGCTCTTTATCCAGGACTGTTTGTTATACTTTTACAGTGATGTATTTATAGTGAGACAAATGTGTGGTGCAGTTTGTTTTCTGTGGAAGTTGGTGCAGAGCGCTGACGAAAAGCTTGTTTTTAAGCTTAATAAAATTTCAATTTGTGTTTTTTCATTTATTGGCGTTCTTGTTTACAATATAACCTGTGGATTATAAAGAACTTTGTACACATCTATCTGAATCCAGGAGTTTAAAGGTGCTGGACCTGCAAGGGTGGTTTTCAGTTTTTTTTGAATTTTTAGTAGGCTTGTACAGGCCTTAGGGCAGATAGCCTACTACCAACCTATGAACTACCATATAGTGATCACATTTAAGTTATTGGGTCTTAAGGGCTCCAATATTCACAGATCCCAATACCTGAAAGACAGCTCAGTCAAGCCCCGTTTGTCCAGCCTAGTGAGAGGAGAATTGATGCACTTGACAATAGAGTCACCAATCACTAGGACATTATTACTGACAGTAATTTAGTGATCTGTAATGGAGATGGTCATCAAAAATTAAATTATCTACTGATAGCATGCCAGGTGGTGTTGGATTTTCACCAAGACCTAATTTTCACAGTATCAGGAGGCTTTAAGCTCAGCTCAAGACGTTTTAGTGTGGGTTGGTGCACAGTGTGGTGATTGCACACATTTTGTTTTTGTGAGAATGAGGGCTCCATATTTGCATTTCACACAAGCTAAATTTTTCATATTGCCAAGCAAGTTTTTTTTACCTGGGAGTACAAAACAACAACCAAGAGATTTTGTAAAGAGTACTACATGTAGTTAATGGGTTATTTTGGAAGGAATGTAGCTATACAAACTTTTTTATGGAGGGTTTACACAGAGTTATATGAACGAGTTTAGTTGTTCAAAGCATTACCACATACGTCATTTCTCTGGCATCCTTCTCTCACCTGCTGTAAACAAACATGTCACCCCAATGTGCATCTCTCAACCCCTTAGATCAAGAATTCTGGACACAGTACCTTTAGTTTTACAAACAGATCACACAGAATATTATATTCATGAAGAAGCAGAAAATATTTTAAGAACTAAGCCAACAAGGGAATTGAAAAAAGAAAGTTTGTCAATAGGATGACTGCAATTAGGGATACAGACAATAGAGGTCTGAAGTTTACTGGAGAAAAATGGCAAAAGAACCAAGGTATTGGGAGCAAATAATTAGTGAGGGAAAGACAACAGAATGGGAAGAGGCCAAGAATTGATTTGGACTGCAGGTTAGAGATAAGTCTTCCCTATCAAGAACTGATAAGATTATAGGCAAAAAGAAAGAAATTGGAGGGGGGGGGGGGGGCCCAAGCAAAAGATCACCATTGGGAGAATTTTTAGTAGAACCTAAAATAGAAACTGCTGTTAAAGGAAGAATTAGTACAGCATACAAAATATTGCATGATAACTATAAGAATCAGAGGAGGTTACAAAGGATTCGGTAGAGACTGGATAACCAATTCACAGAGAAACAATGGGGTGGGGGAACATAGGCACGTCTCCCAAATATGCAGAGTTAAGAAGAAATAGAATCTTTGCTTGGAAGTGTTGACGTACTTTTACACCCCAAGTACACTCTAAATTTTCCCTCTGGTAGATAGAAAATGTTGGAGGGGTGATGGGGAAGAAAGAGGTAATTAGGGAGCACATTTTCTGTGTGTGTAATGAGTTGACTGACTTTAAAAGATTCCCTGCAAGCTACTCCAATTAATTGGTGTAACTGAAGAAATTTTTGAGCTTTGATGCAAAATTGTAATTGCGTAGACATAAGTAAGGCCTTGCTGAGTCTAGTTATGGTGGCTGCCTAAAAAGCAGTTACTAGAAAATGGAAGTCAAAGTCTAAACCAACTGTACTAGTAGTAAATACAGTAACAGGGATAAAAGAACTGGAATTGGGATCCTTAGCAAAAGGGTAGGAGCAAGGAGCAAGTTACATAGAAAACAAAAACGAGAATTGTGGGAACAATGATTGCAGGGGGGGAATGAGGTTTAAAAGAAGGGAGGATTTAAATGAGCTATGTAATGTCTGACCGACAATGACTGGACAGATTCCAAGTGATGTACAACATTTACAACTAAAGACTATTTGTTTTCAATTATATAGATGCACGACTGCCTATATCATAGTTGATAATTAATAAATATTATTTGTTTAAAAAAGAATAGTAGATTTTAAAATACTGCTCTCTGATAAATATATTTTGCATTGTCTTAAGAGTATGAAGTCTGAAATAAAATAATTTAGTGTCTTCAATACACAACTGCCTGCTGGGAACACAATAAGCTTTATGCGGAACAGATAAAAAATAAGAAGCAAAAATCTGGGCATTCAGCAAAATTCTGGACAGTTGACAGCTAGGTCCTGCTTCAACGGATTCTCTCATTTACAAGTTAAGTAAATTGATAAAAAAGGAACATAATTCCATGTCTCATGCTCCAGGCAACAAATGCAAGGATGAATGCACTATTTTAAGACAGACAACATATCCCAATTAGCCAGTACATTTGAGGAAATAGCAAAAGACTACAGCAGGTGAAGGAAATCTATGATGACATCATACCACTCAACCTAGCAACAAAGGCCCTTAAAAAGTATTAATTCAGCCAGAAAACTGGACATCAGATTTTTTTTGCTAATTAGAATACCAAACAGCACATAAAACTTTTCCTCCCAACAGGAAAGTGAGATATCAATCATCTTTAACTCCTAAAAAGGGGAAATGTACGGCGTGTGTCCTTTCTTTAAATTATTAGTGCCACTGACATGCTGGCCATGTAGAGAGGTTTTGAATATCAGCTTCAAAAAATAAAATTGTGTGAAAGGGTAATCAAGCCTGAAAAATACAGCCATACATGCACAAATAAGTACATCATGTGCAAGGGTAAAAATCAGGCCCAAAAACAAGAATGTTCCTCCAAAAGTATAAGCAGTTAAGAGGTCTAGATGACATACAGAAAACAAAGAGAAGTTAGAACTTAAGGGAACAGGTAGGTTAAAGCCTTAACCACCACAGGAGCAAAGTTCTCTCAACTGGGGGTCACCATTTCCCATTTTTCTTACCCATTCAAATGATTTAGCAATATCACAGATTTGTCCCAGTCTCAGAAACGAGGAGCATTTAGGTTCTCAGTCATAGCCTTAAAAACATATATAAAAAAACCGGATAAACATCCCTTAAAATGACTAGAATTTTGCTTAGCCAAACACATTCAACGTCTTCTGCGTCGCCTCTGGGGACTCCCAAGATGCAGACGCAACCTGGTTGTTAGGAATTAGATGACAATGCAACCGCAAACCTAATGTGAAGTTGCAAGGGATGACAATGTAACCGCAAACCGAATGTGAAGTTGCAAACGAAAACAAATCTAAATTACAAACCCAGAAGCATCTGGAAATCTCCAGATATAAGACCGATTTTTAGAAAGATTTCATTATAAATTAAAATGTTTTGTGTAGTCTTGTAAAAATCATGTTCAGCACACGAAAATTAAACTCTCACAGCAAACAGCAAGGTATTACAGCGGTATGTCGGTCCACCCCTGAACTCTGCATGACAAATACATATACACTACAAACCTAATACACAAGCGACATTGCCCACACGAGCTCCAACATCTGTATCTTTGTACGCTACATTTAATTTGGCAGAGGTTCAATCACACTCCACGCCCACTTGTTCAAGCAAGTGTTAACACTTCTTACATTTATTAAACTAGAAACAGCGCTCCTAACTACTGTACAAGACAGGACCAAAGGAAAACAAACTAAACTCCGCTATCTTGCAAACAATTACTTATATATTCGCATTATTGACATACCAAAAAAAAAGCCGAAAGACAAACAGAAACTCTGCATTCAACTTCCAAAGCTAGAAACAATAATAAACTACAACACAGTCAGTAAATGACAGAAAATCGTATCCTGCACGAAAATACAACTTAAATTACAACAGCAAAAAGAGTCATTATTAACCTAATTAAATACACTACAATTTAGCAACACACCTTTAGCTTCATTTGATGTATCCATTTTTTTATTCACTGATAACAACCCCCAACGCGACACCTTACAACACAAGTCTTGTCACAGCTCCCACCAATTCAAAGTCTTACTGAAGCACGCTCTCCTGTTTCTCAAATGTTACCTTGAATTTCTGAAATGACGTAATCACGCACGTCACGTTCCCCAGCCAAAATCATGGTAGGGCCTACTGCGGATCGTGTCATTGTAGTTTTTTTTTTTTTGTTTGTTTGTGTTAACGTCTGGATAGTCCCCAAGCAGAATGAAAATATGATACAGTCTCGGCACAAAAACAAAGGACACATACCTCTCAAGTGTACATCATTATGAGGAATGTTCCTCATTTTTGGTATTAAAAGTCTATCTTCCTCAAAGCTCCACAGTGAAAGGTTCTGTCTCACAATCACTGTTAAGGATTTTTTAAACTGTTATCCATTGTAAAAATACTAAATTACACTGATTCATCAAAAGAGCATTTGATATTTTTACATAGATCTTTTTATGCACCTTTGATGATGAATAAAATTAATAATAAAGATAATCTATGTAAGAGATGTAATGTAGAAATTAATGCTGACTGGGCTCATATGTTTTATGACTGTATGACGTTGAAAGAATACTGGAAGTCAATTAATGAATTTTTGCAGGCTCTTTTTACAGATAATTTCATTATTTCTAAGTCTCTTATATTATTCAACACACCTGTACCTCAATGTGTTAAAAAGATTAAGCGTCCCTTGTTATGGTCTATCCTAGCAGTGGCTAGGAAAATAATAACTAGAAATTGGATTTCAGATACACCTCCTTCGTTCAATGAATTTAAAAATGTTATGAATATAATGTGTCATATGGAAATAAGCACAATTAGAATGAGAACAACTAGAAAAACATCACATTTTATTGTATGGGATAATTTACAAAATTTGTTAAAAAAATTCTAATTTCAATAGCACAGTATTTTAGTTTAATTAATTGATCTGATTGTAGTGGATGTCTTTGTAAATACTTTAGTTGTTTTGTTGAATATTATAATAATACCTATTTTTAATTATTTGTATAAAATTGTTATATTTCTCTTATATGTTAAAACAATAAATTTGTTTTAAAAAAAAAAGAACATTTGATAAGTATAAGGTAACCATACCTCTCAACTACAGATTTTTACAGAATGCCCAGATTTTTGCTTAATATTTTTGGTCCGTTTTTCATAAGATTGTGGTTTTCTGGCAAATTACTGGCAAACAATTAAAGACTGAAATTAGAAAATAATGAAAGACGTTCCAGTTTCAGACATCATACCCTTCAGAAAATGCATGCTAATGCAAGAGGTATGAAGGTAACACATTTCAATCATCCTGTGACCTTTTTAGTTGAAGTTGTTAGTATGCTATTAGTAGGTATTCCACATTTTGCTCATTTGTTTCACATTATTAGGAGGCAGTGTTCCTCATTTTGGAAATGGAAGGTTGAGAGCTATGAAAGAGCACGACAGTTATACAGTGGTTTGTAACTAAGGAATTGGCTAATAGAGAGAGGGTAGGTGACAAAACTCCAGAGGGATCCAGTTAGTAATGTATCTTAGCGCAAAAACATACAGTATCTTCAAGAATTGTAAATGGAATATACGCTTTCAAAGCGAGGTGACTTGTTGCAAGTTAATACTACTGCTACATACGATGTAGAATTCGGAAGACTATGCCAGTAGTATTAAGATTCAAAGTGCCAATGGAATGAACAGCTAGAAGCTACTCCATGGCAAGTTTGGACTGGGGAAGAGAAAAAAAAAAATGAGACACCGGGAGTTAGAGAATTGAGCAAAGGGTTGATGTCTAATTTCGAGGTGAAGGACCATACCCATAAACTGTCCAGATTTTCGACTCATATTTTTGGTCTGTTCCTCATAAAATTTGTGGTTTTCTGTAAAATCACTGGGATGATCTGAGGACTGAAGTCACTAAATTATGACATACTTTTGAGTTTCAGACTTCAAATTCTGTAGAAAACGCATGTTAAAGCAAACCCTGTTAGTCTAGCAACATTTTTAAGTGTATTAGAGCAATAGGTAAATATGTCCCTATTTTTGGACCCCCCCCACACACACACACACACACACACACCCTTTCAGGCTTTGTCCAAATTTCTTTGCACTAAGAGATTGAAAAGTGTGTGGAGGGCCATGCCAGAAATGTGGGTACTGAGGACCATTTTAATTATCTAATTTTAAGAAAAGAAATTTGCATTTAACAAAAAGTGATCGTCTCTGAACCAGTATTGAAAAATAATAAAGATTTATTACCCAACAGACTATCAGTGGACGTATACCTACTAGGCAGTGAAGTTTGTGAGCAGTGTGACCATTGTATAGACAAAGGTAATCAGAAAACAAAAGAAATTGAAAAAGGAGGAACCCCAGAGTCAAATCTCTCAACTGTCCAGATTTTTCCAGAATGTCCCAATGTTTGCAGTGTATTTTTAGTCCATTCCTCCTAAAATGTCTGGTTTTATGGGAAATCATTGAGAAATGAGCTCACTAAATGATAGACATTTGAATTTTAGACTTCAGATCCTTCAGAAGATGTATGTTAAACATAAAATGTGTTATTCTAGCAAATTTCTACATTTGTAGGAACAATAATTAAAAATCTGTTCTTGATTTGCCCCCCCCCCCCAGTATTTTTAGCTTTATCCATATTTCTTGTGTCAAGAGGCTGAGAGATATGCCCTGACTACAGTTGAGGAGATTGCCACCTCACTTTACTACTTGCTAAAATAGATTATGTTCCAAGGGGCAGTCCATCATGTTTACCTACATAATGAAATGATCAATAAAGTTAACCCTTTTTGAAATTTCAACAAAAACGCCAGCTACTGGAGGTTATGTTTAAATGGTGCAGGATGTCAATGGTATTCTTAGAGGGATGAAATATGGTACTGAATATGGTAATAAGTCATGCAAGGAGGAAGCTGCAATATAGTGTGCATAATGTAGATTGGAGTTGTGATGATACTGTCCCTTTTCACTGTGTTTAGACAAATACGACATTGGGCTTCAAATTTTCAAGTTAGTTCTGAGGACCCCTCCCTCCATGTACAGACAAATTTCGTGATTTTATACATAATATAAAATTTCCACAAATTTCAGAAGATCATGAAAAACTTCTAAAAATACCCTTGCAACTAAAAGAAATAAAAGCTGCGACAAACAAACTCAAACTGGGTAAATCTCTTGGGCCTGATGGCTACACCTCTGAATTTTATAAACAATACATGGAACCTACTTCCAAAGTCCTATTAAAAGTCTTCAATTATATTATACAATATGGTATAAAAGATAATTATTTTAATTAATCCAAAATTGTGTTACTTCCCAAGCCAAACTCTGACCCAACAGACCCAGTCAACTATAGACCAATTGCCCTGATAAATACTGAACTTAAGATCCTAGCTCATGTTGTAGCAAATAGACTTAAAAATATACTTCCCTCCATCATCTCCCAAGAACAAATGGGCTTTATGACAAATAGGCAAACAAGCAACAACACCCTCCTCTTGGAACCACTGTCAGACTTCTTAACAGTGATAAATGTCCCACATGTTCTCACTGCTGACGCAAGCAAGACTTTTGATAGAGTTACTCTACATTTCCTATTCAATATATTGCCTTTATTTGGATTTCCTCAGGAATTTATAAGGATAATTAAGGTTCTATATCAGAAAGCTTCTACCACTATTCAGATAAATAAGCACAAAACTAACCCTACACCCTTATCCAATGGCACAAGGCAAGGCTGCCCTCTTTCCCCATACCTCTTTAATCTCTATCTAGAACCCCTGCTCCTGTTTATTTTACAAAAACAACTTTCATCACATACCTAGAATCTTTAATATAAACCTTATGTTCTCTGCCTTTGCTGACAACTTAAATATATATTTTCAACTTCCCACCACTGATCTCCCAAAAATACTTAAAGCAGTAGCTGAGTTCTCTGAAATCTCTAACTATAAATTAAATTCAAACAAATCCCATCTATTTCCCTTCAGTCTTATAGGCCATAAGGAATATTACTTTCCCAAGAGTGAAATCAAGATTAACTATCAGATAAAATACCTAGGAATACTATTTACCCCCAACTTTAAGGAAATCATAAAGAATAACCTACTACGCACATGGACCAACACTGGAAGTGATTTTAATAGATGGAAGAATATTAATATGTCTGTCTCTACTTTCAAAAGCTAGTGTCGTCAAGATGAATTTATTACCAAGAATACTCTTTCAATTAAATGCCACCTTCTCAAATATTCCCCCAAAATTATTTCTTGATATAGAAAAAGCTATATCAAGATTCTTATGGTATCCCAAATCTACTAGAATTAAATATAAACTTGTACTTACCAAACATAAGGGTGGACTGGGTTTGCCAGACTTCAAACTTTATTATAATATAATTACTGCTTACAGACTAATACAGATAATAAACCATGATCCATACATTAATACCTGGACACCTCAGTGGACCAAAATCTGGTTTGAACAACTTAAATCCCTTGGATATAACATCAAATCTCTTCCCTTTTTAAACCTAAATCAAAAAGCTCTATTCACAAAGAACTTACACCCACTAATTAAGCATATGATCCTAACTACTCAAAAGTTATTCAAATTAATACAACTATTCAATGTTCTTGCCCTTATACAACCACTCCACCTAAATCATAACCTACTAATAAATAATAAATCCCTAAATCTAGCAAATCACCTCCTGATAAAAGATCTTACAGTATGGGAAATCTACAAATGGAAATAATTCAATATACTACAACTAAGATTGAAACTCAACCTTCCTAAGAAATATACTATCATTCTTAGCCAAATCTATTATCTTATAAATGCTAAATTTTCACAAACTAATGTCAATCTGCAGGACGTTAACTTAGTAAATCTAATAATAAAAAAATCTTGTGACTAAAGGAGAAACAATTTCTAGGACATATAAATTTGTAACGAGCATAAAATACCAGAATTCTCTATTATTCTCAACTTATTGGCAAGAGAAAAAGCAGTTACTTACTGAAGAAAGCAAAAGACTGGCTATCGAAAATACGATCAAGTATATTCCCTTTAAGAGGCTGCTATACACACAAATTATGATAAATAACAATGTATATTATACCCCATCAAAGCTAAATAAGTTCAATCCCAAATTTTCACCCATATGCCCACACTGCCCAAACCAAACAGCTGATATTCTCCATGTTATGTGGAACTGCATTAAGGTACACAACCTATGGTGGTCTTTAAGAGCTAGATTAGAGAAAATGGGATATGAAAAAAATAACCCTGTCATGAGAGACAGCTATATTGCACACCAACACAAATGAACT
This sequence comes from Protopterus annectens, assembly GCF_019279795.1. Lineage (NCBI taxonomy): Eukaryota > Metazoa > Chordata > Ceratodontiformes > Protopteridae > Protopterus > Protopterus annectens. The sequence continues at coordinate 1,753,659,803 of NC_056731.1, read as the reverse complement.
TCCAAAAATGTTAAAACATATCCCTATCACAATGTGTGCCCTTAGTAAATTTTACATTGCAAAAAATTGGACTGTCACATCTCCAATCACATGGGAAGACTTTAGCAAACTAGCTATTAAATATATCTCATCTCACAAATTAGTTTATACAACAACAAAACAAAAGCATTACTATCAGAAATATTGGGGCTATCGACTAGATGTAATTCTTAAGAACTAAAGATAGACCTCACACTGACCTGCTAAGACAAACTTATATTAAGCAAAGCTTGCATTATAAGCAGTGTATCTCTTTTCCTGTCTATACACCTAAATACTTTCCCTAGTATACCTATCTGTAACAAGTGATTGAATTTCTACCTATATCACTTTATAAACTATACCCCTTACATTATCTCTCATCTTTCAAATTATGTTAAGAAGTATTTCTCTCATCTGTTTGCTGATGTAGTGACTTCTAGTGCACATAGTGTATAAATTTAGTATTTAGCTTTTATGGTTGTTTTTCTTTTTATATATATTGTTGACTTATGTTTTTGATATGTTGTATTACTGTTAATATTGAAAAACTGAATAAAGAGATTTTGGGGAAAAAAGTTAGTTCTGGTCATTACTAACATGGGCAACCATTGCTCTACACCAATAGTCAGCTCCTCCCTGGTTAGATCTGACCACAAACTAATCACCTTGGAAATCTGCATCCTCCCCCTCCCCCCACAAAAGTAACCACCATGAAAAACTTCTCCAAAGTTAACTCTGGGCTCCTGAAAACAGAGGTGGCTGACTTCACGGTACCCATGCAAATGGAGAATAGTTGCGTGACTGCAGAATCATACACCAATGCACTGTACGAACACGTACACAAATACATGGATCTCACCATACCCAATAGAACCAAGATGCTATCCTCCAAAAAAAGGAAGCCAATCTGATAGTCCCTTGCCATAAACAAACTTGACAACAGAAGGAGGAAACTGATGTGGAATAAGGTGAAGTCCCAAGACTGGAAAAAGTCCCTTATTAGCCTCAACAAAAAGTTGAGATACCTCATCAAATCCTCTAAAGTTAGCTATGAAAACAGAATTGCAGCAGATAGTAAAGACAACCACAAGGCCTTCTATAGTTATTTATAGAATCTCCACTGCAATACCCAGATTTGCTCTGAGCTACTGCACAATGGTACCTCCTATAATGAGCCAACAGATATTGCCAGTATACTGGCTGACAGATTCAGTATCATCTTTACCCTGCTCGCCCCCCCCAAAGGACCGATCAGAATACCAGTAGATTGCCAGGCACCCAGTATTACTGCTGCACAGGTTAAAACACCACTGTTCAAGGCCAAGAATACAGCTTCTATGGGACCTGACAATATCCCTGGTTGTGTATTACATGAACTACAGAGTGAACTGGCACCTCACCTGTGTGCCCTGTTCAATCACAGCCTTACCTCAGGCTTTTTCCCTACCAAATGGCGCACTGCTACAGTCATCCCTCTCCACAAAGGAGGAGTGACTACAGACCCTGGGAACTATAGCCTCATTAGCCTGACGAATCTGATATGCAAAGCTATGGAACACATCATCATAGACCTAATAAACAAGGATATAGGGAATCTCCAAACTCTGGATCCCACACAGTTTGGTTTTGTGAAGGGTAGATCATGCCTGCTCAACTTGGTTGACTTCTTTGAGTCAGTCACCAGAGCTGTGGATGAAGGCAAGGTGGTTCATACAGCCTACCGTAATCTGGCCAAGGCTTTTGATACCATTCCCCACTCAGGAATCATAGAAAAACTCACTAAGCTTGGCATCGACCCCTATATCACTAGGTGGGTTGCAAACTGGCTCACAGATAGAACCCACAGTGTGAAAGTAGCTGACTCCAAGTCAGACTGCTGACTAATCATGAGTGGAGTCCCACAGGGTTCAGTCCTGGGTCCTCTCCTGTTTGGTATCTACTTCTCTGAAGTCCAGGCCAACATGAAGGGACTCTGGCTGACAAAGTTTACAGATGATTGCAAGTTGGGAGCTATTATTAACTCCCCAAGTGATGTTGACGTCCTACAGAATGGCCTCACTGAGACCAATGACTGGTGTCAGAGCCAAGCTCAATGCCACAAAATGTGTCATCATCCCCTTTGGGAAAAACCCGGTTCTCATGAATTACCCCATTGATGGTAGTCCATTGAACACAGAAGGCATTGTAAGAGATCTGGGAACACAGGTTGACAGCAACCTCTCTTATGACCACCACATTGCATTGCCACTATGGTCAGAAAGTCCTTCTATGTGGACATCTCATTACTAAGGGTTTTGCATCCAGGAAGAAAGAGGTCATTGTCTCCCTCTACTCTTTCTCATTAGGCCAATCATCGAGTCCAATGCCCCATTTGGCATGAACCTCACTAGACACCTGCAACAACTGGAGAGGCCGTAAAAGTACCTTACAAAGAGGATCCTAGGCCTTAAACACTTGTCTTATATGGACAGACTCAAAAAATTCCAACTATTCTCTGTCTCATATCACCTACTTAGAAGTGATCTCTGCTTGACTTACAAAGCCATGTCTGACCCAGCTCTGTTAGGAATGCTACATCTAAAGGAATCCCAATCCCTCCGCACCACACATTCCAGAGACCTCAACCTCATTACCACAATTAACAGAATGTGCTGGAGGGACAGGTTCATAACCCAGGGACTGCCCATGTTATGGAACAGACTTCCCATACATGTCAAGTAGAGCATCTCGCTGACCCTCTTCAAGAGAAATCTTGATGAGTGGATGAGAAACAGAAAATTCACCCCGGGAATAACTCCAGTGGCTCTACTCGACAGAGCCACTGGGAATTAAGGTCGGGTGGCACTATGCCAGGATAATCCTATGGGTAGGCTTGAAAAGGCCTGAGGGCCATTAGCCTAGTACACACCTATGAAGCCATGTAGTTAATTCTGGGATGATAGCACAGAACAAAATGTTTTTCATGCAGATGAGACATTTAAATCAGCTATTGCTGAAATCAGATAACAGTGACCACTGTATGTTATAGTTAGCCAGTAGAGAAATTGTTTGGAATGAATTTCCACTTGAGAAAAAAATTCCATTACAGCTAAGTGGAGAAAAGCAGGAAAAAAAAAGACATCTATTATTTGTGTGGATTTAAACATACATTAGCATTCTTCTTCTGTGTTAAATGATGGCATCTGTATGCTGAAAGAGAAACTGATTCTGTGTCTGCATTGTGGGGACATTTGTCTAAGGTTCTTGTGGGGAGGCATAGTCATAGGGAGGAGTAGACCTCGATCATTACAGGCAAATGCAGATGGGGAAGGAATCAAGGGTAGGTAATAAATGTAAAAATCCATGGGCAGAAGCAGCATGGCATGACCCCTTAAGATACCCTTTGGTTCCACACTGGCCCCAATCATATTAGAGAAATTGTCTGGGGGGATATAGGAGAGGCTGGTTAACCCAAAGATGGACAGGAGCACTAGAGTAAGGTGGAAAAATGAAGCAGAAGGGTAACCAAAGAAAAAGTGTCAGGAAACATTGATTGCTAACATAATTAGCTTTCTTGGCTTACATGTTTTATATCTGTGCACAAGAGTATGTGTTACAAAAAATAATTTGTCTCTGCAGTTGTTGATATGACTGACAATCAAATGCACTAATACAACAGTTTAAAAGAGAAAAAGATATAGTGAATTATTGGTAGTATACAGCAAACACTGCATTCTGCAAAATATTAATTTAAGGTGGCTTTTCTTAGAGGAGCATTAAGAAAACACAGTATTGTGACCATGTTGAAGTAAATAGTATGGTCAGAATTGCACAGTGTGCCCAGTGGGGAAGAGCAAACATAACACGCATCTGCCAGGGATAGTGTTGCATAATGAAACCATGCACTTGCGAAAACGTCAGTCACCTCTTGACTGGGTAGATTGTAATATGACAGGTTATGTGACCAAGGTCCATCTGCATACATGTAGAGTGCTCATTGCAAAGTGTTGTATATTCCAACACAGGCATGACTGAGAGCCCATGCTAGGCTGCACAGAACCATGCCAAATTTGTTTATTTTTGTAAATGGGAAGGGAATGGAGTGACAGGACAGTCAGAAAGGGAAAAGAGCAAGCAGTGGAGTACGTAGAAGAACAGTAGAAAGGGAACACCGGCATGGGGTGAGGGAAGATAGTTAACATTTGTGTGACAGCTGCCCTTTTTTAATAATGCAATGGGGAAGGGAAGCAGGTGTAAGATGTGGGTAGGAAGTAGGGTAGAGGGGTGTCAGTAAGGGCAGACAGGAAAATATATAACACTGATGAAGACTGACCGGGGAGATGCTAATACAAAAAAGGAAACCACAAAGGAGATATACAGACAGATACAGGGAGGACTAATGGTAATGGAGAGGACTGGATAACAAACAGGACAGAGTGAGTGATGCTTAAGGAAGGGGGTCAACATGATGGAAGAACAGTAAAGAGACGTCCGCCTGAGAAGCTGTACTAGCAGGAAACCTGCTCTGAAGTTAATTTAATCAGAGCTGCTCTTCACTTAGCAACTGAGCCAGAGTGACTGAGAGATTCTGCTATTTCCAAAGCCATCCACTACTGAATCTACAAAAATAAGTATTATTTTAGCTTTAGTTGCGTTTTGTTTACTGAGATTTATTTATTTAATGTTTAATTGCTGACATTTTGCTGCATTCCTGCAATTTTTAAGCTGAACTGTCACTTAAAGACCCAGGCTACATTGCATCTACTTGATTCAGGGCTGCTGTATCTAGACAGTGTGTTTGCTTACACTTGGGCAATAAAACCAGCCATCTTACATTGAGGGTTTTTTTGCAATCTTGTTGCAGAATTGTGCTGATATAAAGTAATCCAAGTTGAGGATTGCTGGAGGAAGGATCACTTTGTGCTTTCCCGATTGGTAGATAGCATAACACTTGTTTATTTGTGCTAATATTTAAGCCTCACATTTATGTGGGCTCTTACTCATTTAATCAGAGCTGCCCTTCACTTGGCAACTGCACCAGAGTGACTGAAAGATTCTGCTATTTCCAAAGCCATCCACTGCTGAATCTACAAAACTCTTATGGCTTAAGTGTGCTGATCTGAGTTGAGAATTGCTGGAGGAAGGTTCATTGTGTGCTTTCCCGGTTGGTAGATACCTTTAAACTTGTTTATTTGTGTTGATATTTAAGCCTCATGTTTGTACAAAGCTGCTCTCCATGCAGTGGTGGTAAGCAGTGCCCTGTGTAGGTGCAAATACCTTATAGACAAGTTTTTCCTTAAATAGCTATCAGCAAAACCATTCCCAGTCTGTGTGCTGAGTTGCATCACTGTATTGGGTAACCTTAAGCTACACAGACTATACTAAGTATAGCTCCCACTTCATGCTCTTTGGGTTACCAGTGCAGTCCAGTCAAATTAACCCATTTCCTTCCCTAATAAAATTCATAGTAAAAAGCCGCTATCATGGATGGGTGATTTCCCATCATCTGTCTGGCCAGCCTGGTGGACATGAGCATCCCCAGGCAATGCAGCAATTGTCTAATGTATATTCACAACAACCTAAAAAACGAATACTATTATGTGAGAGATGTAGCTACACTATGAAACTGGAGGCAAGACTCTTACATACAGACAAATCTAATACAAAACAGGTTGTCAGCATCCATACGCCACTTCCCATACATAATAAGGACTTGACACATAAACTCATATTTGCAGAGGTACTCACTAGTAACTTACCAAAGGCTCAGGGGCCTCTCAAATGCTGACTTCAGCAACCACACACAATAAAGTAAACATGAATCACAGCACATGATAACACTCACACCAGTGTCTCAAGAAACAGGCCCTTATGGTGTAACACCACAAAACCAAATGCATTGGTCATAGGTGACTCCATAGTGAGACACACAGATGTCCCCCTCACCAGGCTGGATAAGGAGACAGTTACAGTTAGCTGTCTTCCAGGTGCCAGGATCCATCAGGTCACTCAAGCACTCATGTCACTCAACCACAAGTACCAGTATGACTCCGTCATAGTCCATGTGGGTGTGAATCATCTGAGGCATACCTCCCTGGACTATATGAAGAGAGAGAGACATGACTAAGCTCTCAGATTATGTGTCACAGGCAGGTATGAGCCTAACCTTGAGCAGCATTTTGCCATCACCAAGGATGAGGTCATAATACAAACAAAATGAATTGACTTTTAACAGTTGGCTTAACTTCTGGTGTTAAGTCTAAGGGGATCCAGTATCTGTCAGCCTGGGAGAATGTTGTCGACAAACCAAGCTGCTTTGCCAGAGATGGTCTGCACCTGTCACCTCTAGGCTTTCAGCTACTGGCAAAGGCATTAGCCCCCCCCCCTCTTGTGCCTTTTTAGGTAATGCCAAAATAACCAACCTACCAACATAGTAGTATCTTCTCTGGATAAACTCAAGGAACAGTTGCTCAGTGCTACGAGTCTGAACAAGAAACTGAACTCCCTAGAAACACTCATCACCTTGGAAGATGCTGATGGCTCTGCAGTCACTGAGACATGGTTCAAATCCATGGAAAGCATGCTGGCCATGCAAGGCTACAATGCCTTCCATACATTAAGACCACAACCTGAACTGGAAAGAACCATAGGATGTGTATCCATTTTCATTAAGGATAAGTACAGCTTGAGACTGGTCAAACATTATGACTCTCTTGAGCTATTACATGTCCAATTAACCATAAACATAATTCTCTGCCACATCATCGCTAGCTATAGGGCCCACACAATGAACCAGAAAAAGCTTAACATGTACCTGGACTCACTGGAGTCACTTACCATTTAGCCCAACACCTTACTCATGGGTGATTTTAATTATCCTACCATCGAATGGGGAACATATGCAGCCACAAATGTACTGGCTCAGAGATTCTTCATAGGTTCATAAGTTCATAGGTGTGTACTAGGCTAATGGCCATGGAGCCTTTACAAGCCTAGCCCAAAAAAATTGCCCAGGCACCCTGCCACCTGATGTCAGATCACAGTGTTCCTATCCAGTAGGGCAACTGCAGTGATCCCTGGGGGGAACGTTCTTTTACCCATCCACTCGTCAAGATTTCTCTTGAATAGAGCCAGCGAGGTGCTCTGCTTGACATGAATGGGAAGCTTATTCCAGAGTATGGGCAGTCTTTGGGAAATGAACCTGTCCCTCCAATATGTTCTGTTAATTGTGGTAATGAGGTTGTGATCTCTGGAGCATGTGGCATGGGGGGATTGGGATTTCTTTAGGTGTAGCATTTCAAGTAGGACATGGCTTTGTAAGTCATGCAGAGGTCACCTCTAAGTAGACGATAGGAGACTGAGAACAGCTGAAGTTTCTTGAGTCTGTCCATGTAAGACATGTGTTTAAGGCCTAGAATCTTTTTTGTGAGGTACTTTTGTGGCCTGTCCAGCTGTTGATGTCTGGTCAGGTACATGCCAAACGGGGCATTATATTCGATGATTGATCTAATGAGGCATGAGTAGAGAGGGATGATGACCTCTTTCTTCCTGAATGTGAAACATTTGGTTATAAGATGTATCACGTACAAGGACTTTCTGACCACAGTGGCAATGTGGTGGTCGAAGGTGAGGTGATTGTCGACCTGGGAGCCCAGATCTCTTATGGCTGCTTCAGTGTTCAGTGGGCTCCCATCAACGTGGTAATTCATGGGAACTGAGTTTTTTCCAAAGGGGATGATAACGCTTTTTTTGGCGTTAAGCTTCAGGCCATGGTTTTGACACCAGTCATTGGTCTCAGAGAGGCCATTTTGTAGGATGTCTGCATCATTTGGGGAGCTGACAATGACTCTTAGCTTGCAGTCATCAGCAAACTTGGTCAGCCAGAGTCCTTCTATGTTGGCCTAGACTTCTGAGAAGTAGATGCCAAACAGGAGAGGGCCCAGGACCAAGCCCTGTGGGACTCCACTTGTGACTGGTCTACAGTCTGACTTGGAATCCGCAACTTTCACTCTGTGGGTCCTGTCTGTGAGCCAATTTGCAACCCACTTAGTGATGTAAGCCTGATCATCTAGTCAACACACCCATGAGTAGCTCAAAAATGGACATAGTAATTAATAACATGGGTGAGCAATGCACCCCCCGTGTGATGTCTTTCTTGGTGAGCTCAGACCATAAATCTGTCTCTTTTGAAATGATTATAAGGCCAGAAACCCTATCAAGCTAAAAATGTTACAAAATTTTCCAAGACAAATTACCCTCTACTAAGACACTTCAGAGCTCATATGAGCACAGAAAACATGGACTCCTGTGAAGAGGTGTACACCAACTCCCTGTATAACCACTTAGAAAGTTGTATAGAATCGTGTTTACCAGACCACATTAAAATCAAGTCTTGCAGGAAAAGCAAGCCATTCTAATGTTCAAAAATAAGATGGAGCTGGCTCAGCAGAAAAAAAATCCCTCACTAATCTAAACAAACAATTAGAGATCTTGTCCAATCCTCCAAAGTAAATTACAAAAATAGCCTCCCTAGCTAAGGAAATCATAAGGCATTTTTAACTGTGTCTGTAATCTTAAGGGGAATACCCAGCTATGCACAGAGCTGATGATGGATGGCACTACTCATACTCATCTGGAGGAAATAGCCAACCTTCTAGCTGACAGATTTGAATCAAACTTCACCCACATACACTCACAGTGTGGAAAGCATATGGAGGTGTGGCATAGCTTGACACAGTACCACACAGAGCATGCCTAACAATGACAACATAAATAGGCAATAGACAAATGCACCTGGAAAATGAAAAGTTTCAGTCAGGTTGTACACAGCTGCATGACAGTTATTGTGCTTATACTATTCTACTTATAATAGTCACAGTGAATGAGAGTGGCACAGGTATAAATGCATTACAAAATGGCAGTCTGAGAAGGGCAATGAGCACCTATACTGTGGCAATCACAAAATGCTGAAGTAGTACAGAGGAAAAACGGTCTAACTGTAGTGGTGCACCCAAGGTCAGTACCATTGACATATAGGAACAACTGGCCTAAGTAAGGTCAGTAGCACAGTAGTAATTCATTTAAAATCATATATTAGTCTTACAAACAATGAAAAAATATGCAATGATAAGATTTTAAAAATACATTTAAAACTGGGCCATGCTGTGATAAACAGGTGAAACAGAAATATACAGGTCTAACAGCAATACATTACATTACAGTCCTTACCCTGATGGCTAGAGAGTCTGACCTGCCCTGTGATAGAAAAATCTGTTATCTGTGATCTGTTCTGTAAAACACAAACACACACACAAACAAAACACTTTAATGAGATTAATGAGCACAGCATAACCAGCCAAATCAGAAACTGCCTACATAGCGTAGCATTAATTCCTCCTTATTATAGCAGTCTGGTTGTCTCTCCCTAACCTCTTCTTCCCATTGGAAGAGAAGGTCAGGGAGGCACCCTTTCAGATCACTGAATTTGTGCTGGCACTGCTCACCAAAGTGTATCATACCCATGGCATCAGTCACCTCCTTGACAAGCGAGTGCCAGACATCAGCTTTGTACAGGGGACACTTGTAGGAGTCCCCTTCAGGAGCTGCCTGTGCAACAACAATTTTAGCCAACATGTTGCACCATACAGGAACCCTGTCACACTTAGATCTTGCAGCCATCATAAGCCACTTGTGCTAGGTTAATTCCAAGAGGGAAAATGATAACTGAGGTGTTATGCCACATGTCAGGGAAGCCATGTGACATGCATCTGTGCTGCACAATTATGCAATGCACATCTGTAGCAGCACAATGCTTGTGGTCAATGGCATGCTGCACACTGTATATGACCTACATATCACAACACTCCCTCGATGGGCAGCTGGGTAGCATGATGCCTATGAACATTACAGCTCCATAAATTTGTGGTAACATATCCTGGCTGCAAAGCAGCACACATCATAACTGAACACATTACAGGTGCATGAAGTAGAATGAGCCCCACAATGCAGAATAGGGCTGATAAGGCATTGTCAGCATGATTCAGTTTTCAAAGCACTATATTGCATCATTGGCATAATAAATGCATTACGAGCCCTTACATAACTTGATAAGCACTGTGATCACCATATTGTGACAGGGCATGCTGCAGAAAAGGCTACTTTACTGAAACCACAACAAACTGCACTATACAGAATAATAGGAAATCTGCAGTAGATAGGAGTACTTGTAATATACACCACATTGCAGGTTCATTTCCAGGGTTTATGGCTGCATTTCACAGCTGTTACACATACTAATTGCTTTGTGCTAATACTACCATTTCCATGGCAAGAATATGGTGCACTCTCATGGGGTAGAGATGGGAACACACAATTAGAACATGGGCAACAGACAGGAAATATTGTACTGCTGGAAAGAAGGAGCAATGTCCAAACAGCAAGGATATAGTAGCAGGCAGAGTGGATTCTGTTCTTCTGCTTTGGGCAGCAGCCATCCATGCCTTATAGCCCCAGCTCGACTGGTTGCAGTCTTTTGGGTAGACAGCTGCACATATCGGGGAAACATATATGACAGCTGACATATGTATAGAGGCTGTATTTCCAGAGTGAACAGATGGTGACTATGATGCATGATATCATGGCATTTGATGGTGAACTTACTACAGTTCTATGAGTAAAGACTCTGCTGCAGGCACTGAAACAAGTGTCAGTGTATGTAGATCAGATGTAACAGTCTGTTGGGAATGGTGATTAAAGAAACCATCTCCCTATGTGGTCGAAAGCTAATGGGTGTAGAGATGCAAGTATTCATGTTTGTTTATAATTGCTTCCTTTTAACTGAGAACCCTAAGAAAGATATTCTCATTTTAATAAATATATTTTCAGCATTCTGCTAAATATTAGATGTGAAAGTTAACGTTGAGAAAACAGAGATCTTTCCAGTCAACAGCTCTGCTGTAGACCTAATCAAGGATAACTGGCCCCTCCCATTCATGTGGTGTAAAAATGCAAAGCAAAATACTTAAGTATATTGCTAGCCAGTGTTTATATGGCTATAATAAGTATAAATCTGCAGCCCTTATGGGGAAGTCTATTCATCTTTCTGCATTCTTGAAGAAGACTTCCAGCTTTCGTGGTGAAGTAGAATCTCTGTCCTTCAGATTGTCTTCTGTCCTAAACTTTACTGTGTCCTAAGACATCTCCCCACACCTGTAAATTCAACCTGGCTTAGGAAAATTAAGCAACTAATGATCCTGTTCATCTAGAATGGAAGATGACATGGTATAAAGAAGGAGACCCTTTTTCTCCCCAGAAAATGGGGTGTAGGCATTTGTGATATCAGACACATGCAAGAAACAGCAACAAGCTATCCATATTTGATACCTTCAACTCCCACTTCACCCCATGGGCTCTCCTTCAAGCAATACTACATCAAAGCTCAACTCATACAGACATTACATTATATATTATCAAATGATCCTCCCTCAACATCTTTGTAGCTAGCATACCTTAAATATAACACATCAGGCAGTTAGGAAGCTCCGTGCCTATTTCTCCTCTAAAAATGTTGGTCCTGGAAGGCCTCAATTTGAGGGAACCCACAGTTAAAATTGGGGGTAAGCTAATCCTTTAAAAATCCTGGGCAACAACAGAGCTACAATGGGTAGGGCAGTTAATAGATAATACTCAGATAAACCCCTGCTTTGTAACCCTTGACTACTATCAAAAAACATTACATTTCCCCCAACTGATTTCTGGAAATATCTTCAGGTGAGGCATGCTTTCTATGATTCTCCTTACCAGTATTTTATTAACACTCAAGAGTGAATGATGAACAATAATTTAACTGAAAATGTCCCACATTTACATGCATTACTAAAGAAAGTGAAGACAGCGATAGAGAAACATATTCATAGTTTTGATACGACTTCTCAGCTTAGTATTGGACATCAATTGAAGCACTTTCATAAACTAACAAAAAAAAAACAGACTTATGATACACCAATTAAGATTAATCTACAAAGGACACAAGACTCCGGCTTAGTCAGTAGTGAAAGGATACATTACATCATTTAATTGTCAGTTATGCCCAAATGCCCTAGCTAACGAAACACATACGTTTTGGAAATGAACTCTGGGGAGGAACTTATTTGAATATTTGACAGCTCTGGTATCTACTGTATGGAACACCCATCTTAAGACCACATACTGTATATATAACCACTAACAAGAAATCACCAGTATTAGTGAAAATGAAAAGTTTCATAAGGAGTTATATTGATTTACTAGAGACAGGGACTCAAGATAACCCCTTCTCAAATCTTATACCCGAATTTTGTAACATCTTTATTGAATTATCACTTAAGACGTAGGCAAACATACATTTATACACAAGAAAATAAACCATGTTGACATTTTCACAGTTACAAACATTGTACATCACATATATTCTTTTACACAATTATCATCAATCCAACATTACATAAATTGCTCAGTTTCTGCTTTCCTTTAAATCTCACTCCACCTCCAAAACATTATTCTGCATATATTGTTTCCACCATTTCCATTTTTCTATGTAATTTGGTCCTACCCTTTTTCTGAAGATCCAACTTTTAGTTCTTCTATCTCTATTACAATATTCTGTTTTCTAGTAATTGCTTTTTTGGCATCCACCAGAATTAAACTTAACACAACCTTAATATGTCTAGGCAGTTCAGATCCTGTATCCCAGATCAAAAAATAATTTCGGGTTCGGGCACCTAGGCAGCGAGACATTTCCCTGTGATACATTTGACTGGGGACACATGGCTGAAGTGACATTCAGCTGCAGAGAAATATGACTGTGGGCAAAGAGAAGCATATGCTGCCATGCCCACAACTTCAGTAATCAAATGCACAGGGGTTAAACAATGTCCATGGTCCCCAAGGGAACATGAGACAGCAGGCAATATGGCAGGCATCAGCAGCAGGCTGGCTGAGGGCATGTCATTGTCAGTACAAATGCAGTGCACAATGGGCAGTGCCTTTATAACTGGAGTGTGTGGACCACTACCCCCTTCACAGTGTCTAGGGAACATTACCTAAAACACATACTGGGGAATAAATGTTTCTACAGCATCCTGCAGGATTTCCTCCATGCTGTAGCACACTTTTACATGTTGTAGTTACATAAGTATGTACTGTACACTAAGCACAATACTCATTACTTCTTCTGCTACCATTCATTTGGTAATTAAAGCTGTAAGTATGGCAGGGTGTGCTTCTCTTTGCCTGCAGGGAATTTGCAAACAGCCATATTTCTCTGCAGCTGAATGTCACTTCAGCCATGTGTCCCCAGTCAAATATATCACAGGGAAATGTCTCGCTGCCTAGGTGCCCGAACCCAATAATTTCTTTAGTTGCAGCCATTTGCTCACCCGATATTTCTGAAAGAGTACTCTGTGTGGAATTTTTAAAATCTGCTAACTCGTTGCACTCCCAAAACCTATGTTCCCAGTAATCTCTTTCTTCCCCAACCCATCTCCAACATTTGTTATCTACCTGAGGAAAAATTCTTTAGAGTCTGCTTGGGGTAGCAAATACCAATGCAAACACTTTCAAGCAAAAATCCTAAATCTTCTAGACCTTGTTGCATATTAGGAAGGCGTGCATATGTCTTTCCATTGTTTTCCTGTGAATTGCTTATCCAATCTCTTCACAATCTTTTCTAACCTCCCTTTGATTTATTCCAATAGTTATTGTGCAATATTTTATATGCCCTATTAATTATCCTCTTTTTAACAGAAGCTTATGTTTTAAATTCAACTAAAAACTCCACCTGAACAGGTCTTTCATTTAGGATTCCTTTATCCCTTTCTTTTTGTCTGTACTTTGATATCAATCCCTGATAGGGAATACAATCTCTAGCCTGCTGTCCAAATGTCTTCTTGGCTTCTTCCCATTCTGTTACCCTTCCCTTTCTAGTTATTTGCTCCTAATACCATGGTTTCTTTACTAGTTTTCTCCAGTAAATTCCAACTCCTTCTTGCCTATTCTCTGTACCCGTAATTGCAGTCATCCCCATTGGCAGAATTTACTTTCTCCATTCTTGTGTTGTCTTAGTTGTTAGAGCACTTTATGCTTGTTTATGAATATCATATTGCTTCCCTCTTTAATTTCTCCAAATCTTTTGGGTTTCTAATACCATGACGGGAATAGACCCCATTCCAAAGTCAAAGTATGATTAAAGTTCATGAAATTACTATTATTTCAGTCTTTGATGTCAGCCAAAAGTGCTCTTTGCAGCACCCACAATGTGTCCAGTAATGACTCCTTCTGCAATTCGTATGGGGTTACATGGATTGGTAGCATATCTAAATACGATTGTAGATTCTTTTTTATATGACCCATTGCTCCTACTACTGTTGGAACTGTCTGGGTATCTTTCTTCCACAATGATCTCGTTTCTGCCTGCAAATCCTGATATTGATGACTTTGTGTCTCTCTGTATGCAAGACATTGTAGTCACTGGGTGTGGCAATTTTAATGAGCAATGCTACTCTTGTCTTCTTTTCTTGGACCACTATATCCAGTTTTCTACCATCTATTTTTTGAACTGTTGGCAATGGGTGATCCCATGTGATGTAGCCTTCTTCATTTTCTATGATGCTTTGTCTCTCATGTTTCCAGTGTTTTCCAGCCATATCGTAACGTTTGCACAATCCACAGTGCAACAGTCTTGCCACATTATTATGCCTTTCAGTATACAGTCCTTTGGCCATTAGTATGTTGCAGCCAGCAATGAGGTGTGTGACTGTTGCCAATTCAGTTTTACAAAACCTACATTTGTCTGTTTCTCCCTCATGTTCAACGGACTTTGTAAACCAACGTGTGTGCAGCCCACTATCTTGGGCCACCAATATTAACCTTTCATTTCTTGGTTTGAATTTGCCTCTCCTTAACCATTCCTGCATTCATTCCTGATCAACATAAAGTTCTTCCAGAAGTTTTCTATATTTGCAACTATATTTATACTTTTTCCACATTTCTTGCCTTCTCATCTAGTCCTTCACCTTATATTATTTCTTTTGTTTTTTTGGCACATTCAGTTGCTGCCTTATTTTTATCTACTTCTGGTTTGATTTCCATTCTTACTTCACGTCGATATGCTTCTGCTAAATTAAGTAGAGAAGTCATCTTAGATTTATTCTCTTCATGTTTCAAAACTTTCACTACATTTGGGTCTTGTGAGGTCAGCAGATATGTGTGGAGTCCCACAATTGCAGCTCTATACATGTAATCATTTTCAAGGCGGCCCATCTCTCCTTCGGAACAAGGAATATATAATCTTGGTATACACTGATTTTTATAAATCACTTGGTGAGCATGAAGCATCCTTCTTGTTCTCCTATCTAATCTATCCAACATGTTTTGGGACCAGTCAGTCACTCCAAAACAGTAAATTAGGACAGGAAGAACAAACTGGTTTATAGCTTGGATTTTATTCCTAGATGTCAATGCTGTTTTCAGAATTAATTTAAGTCTTCTAAAGTATATCTTACTAAGTTTTATTTGCATTTATTCATGTTTTATTGTTGGTCCTTCATCAATTCCCAAATATTTATACACTCCCTCTTGCTCAAGTTCATTTATATCACATTCTTGTCCCAAACTGATGTTTTTCTGGTGCTGCAGTTTTCCTGCTTTAAAGGTTGCTTTTGCACACTTATCAAGACCACATGACATTCTTATATCATCTGAAAAAGTTTTGACAACCTGCAACTGTGCTTTCAGTTCCTCATCTGATGAGCTTAAATCAATGACAAAGAAAATATGAGAAGTCTTTACACTTTGTTGTTTTTTAGGCGCCAAATTATAGCCATGCCCTAAGCTGCTAAGTAAACAGCTTAATGGGTTAATAGTAAGGCAGAATAACAACGGTGACAAAGAGTCACCCTGGAATATCCCCCTTTAAAATTTTATCCCTGGAATAATAATCTACCCTTTATCATGGCTTAATTGCAAAGTAATCTGCCACTGCTTTATGGTCACTGTAATGTAGTCAATCAGTGTAAGGTGTATGTTATACATGTTTGAACACTCTTTTATCCATGAATGTAGGATACTATCAAATGCTTTTTTATAGTCAGTCCATGCCATACTTAAATTCTCCCCCTTTTTACAGTTCTCCAGTATGACTTTAACAACAAATGATCCTTTGTTCCATATGACTTTCTTTTATTTTTCTTTTGTTCTACTGCCATAATTGAGTTTTCTTCTAAATGACTATCTGTCAGCATCAATTCCCATGTATAGTTTGTACATTGTCAGAAGGCAAGTTATTGGTCTATAACTTTTAGGGTATCTTGCAGGTTCACTCTTAAGTAGGAGCATTGTTTTGCCTGTTATTAGCCAGTTTAGTGTCTGTTCAGGGTGCGCATATAAATCGTTCTTACTCTTGGCTAAATCCTCGTGCAAAGATGTTAATACTTTTAACCAAAAGTTAGAAACTACATCTGGGCCTGGGGTTTTCCAGTTAGAGGCTTTTCTTAACTTTGTTTCAATCTCTCTGGTTGTCACTTCATCCCATTTCATATCCTGCACCTTTAAACTTTTTATTCTTTCTTTTACTTCTATCCATTTAGCATCTTTGTTATGTTCCACAGGATCTTCATAGATACTTCTCCAAAATGTATCTACTTCTTTTTTTGGCGGTCTTTCAATTCCTTTTACTTTATTTCCCAATTCTCTATAAAACTTTTTTGGGTCATCAATAAATTGCTTATTTTATACTTTTCCTTTATATTTATCTGTGTATCTTCAAAGTTTTTCACTTGTGCTGCACTTTTTAGTTTGTTATTTGTGATAGTACATAATAGATCCTGGTCTGTTCTAATACTGTGCATTCCTTTAATCATGTCTATGTTTCTTAGTATTCTTAGTATTAATATTCTGTATGGCTGGTGTTATTCTTCTTAAGGATTTGTATCCAAAATCTCACTCTCTCCTTTTTAACTTGAATTTCCTCCCACTTATCAAACCTTTACACTTTGAATCATAGCTTTCTGTTCTTTCTTGTGTTATATAAGAGACTTAACTATGTAGCTCTACAATATCCCTTTAAATCAGTTAATCCTAAACCATCTTGTTCTATTAAAGGGATCAACATTCTTTGCCAATGGCTAGGACACCCCTGGCTTTTTCCTCTGTTCAGATACTGCTTATTAGAGAGGAACACGTATAGTTTAATTTTTGCCTCTGATCCGTCATATATCCCTCATATATCTTCCCAATTAACCTTATTATTATATAAGGGAATGCAAACGCTTTCATTGCCCTACTCATAAAATCCCATCTTACTCTGTCAAATGGTTTCAGTGCACCATGACCAACAAACAACTGAAGAATTTCCTTACATTCCACTTCCCCTGGATCATCATTGTTTGGTTAATGTTGTCAAATGTTTGCATCCCCTCCACAAAACCACATTGATCCACATCTATCAATTTTGGCAACAACTTTGTCATTCTTTTAGGTATTAAAGACATAAACAGTTTATAATATGTTTATAGGTTCATAGGTGTGTACTAGGCTAATGACCATATGGGCCTTTATAAGAATAGCCATGCATCCCAAATCTCTGACAAGTTCTGGTACCCTTGAAAAGTGTAAGCAGGGGCTTGGGAGATGAAACATTTACAAGCAGAGGTCTGGGAGATGAACCATTTACATGCTGCCTGTGTCAATTACAAACATAGGTACCAAACCAGGGATGAACTTCCTGCTCTCCATCCAATTGTCCAAGTTACACTTGAATTGGGTTAGGGAGGAGCTTTGCTTCACATGGATGGGGAGCCTGTTCCAGAGAAGGGGTAGTCTCTGGGATATATGCCTGTCTCTCCAGCAGGTCCTATTTATATTACAGGCATGGTTTAAGTCTTTAAAATGGGCAATTCTGTGTTATTTGTTTTGCAGATATGGAGGAGGTCCATCACGGTGGGTTTTAATAATGACTTGTTTGCCAGGCATAGATCTCCCCTCAACAGCCTGTAGGAAACAGAATACAGGGATAGTGCCTTTTTGGCAACAGGGACTCCCAAATCTAACTTCCTGGGTCCTATCTGTCAGCCAGCTGCCTATCTACCAGGTGACATAAGGGTTTATACAAAACCTCCTGAGTTTGTCAAAAACTCCCAAGTGGGATATTGTGTCAAATGCCTTTCAGATCAAGGGAGGCAGTCTGAACCATTTTGCCCTCATCCATTGCTTTGGTGACCTTCTCCAAGAAGTCTATCAGGTTGAATAGGCATGACCTTCCCATGATGAAACCAAATTGCATTGAGTCCATTGTCTGAAGGTTTTGTCTGTCATTATTGATCATATCCATGATAATTCTTTCCATGGCTTTGCATATACGACTAGTGAGATCTATGCATCTGTAGTTTCTAGGGTCTGTAGATATTTCATCTTTGTGCAGAGGGATGACAGTTGCTGTTCTCCATTCATGAGGCACAAAGCCTGTTTGAAGGCTGTAGTTAAATAGCAATTCCAGAGGGCCTGATATGTCATGTTTCCTGCTATTTAGAAGGTATTCTGGGATATTGTCTGTCCCATTGATGCAGTGTTCTTGGCCTTAGAAAGAGCATTTGGAAACTGTTCCCTAGTGCTAGTTGGGGGAGTTATATTTGATAGTATTTCCTGAGGGGAAGTTGAGGAAGAGAGAGGGGTAAAGTTGGAGCTGAATTTGTCGGCCGGTAGATTTGATATATCTTCCGGCTCAATATAGGTGACTCCATTAACAATGAGCTTTGCCCACAATTGTGTATTGATTTTGAGGTTGTGGCCATAGCTAAAGAATGCCTTGTGGCTGTCCTTGGCTTGGGAAGCCAAATCTACCTCAAATTTGGCTTTGGTAGACTTTATTTGTTCTCTGAGTTGATTGTTTAGTTTGGTGAGACTGCTTTTATCCTGCTGGGTGCTACACCTCCTAACTGTTATCATAATTTATTCCTTCTGTTGTAGGCCTGTTAATGTTGTGTTTTCACCAGGCTGGCTTATTTTTTGAGTTAGTTCTGTATATTTTCCTGTTGGGTACAGCTGTCTCTATTCAGCTATTAACATGTTTGTATAGGGTTTCTGTGAACAGTTCCAAATAGGCAACAGTGTTCTCAGGGTTTATGAGAGCTTTAAATTTTTCCAGGTTATCACTTAATAGTAGGAAGTTAGCCTTAAAGTAGTTCTTGAATATTCCAGAGCTAGCTGGGGTTCCAAGTTCTATTTTTACTTCAAATGAGATCATTCTGTGGTCTGACCTTTCCACAGAAGACATTAAACTAGGGTCTATATTAGATAATCAAATTTTCAAAAGTTTGACTGTCATATGGTCGACACCATATGATTGAACTTTTGAAAGTTTGAATGCTTTAATGAAGATCTCCGTACAGCACGGAATGGGAAGATTTTCCTTTTCTGCACTGTAGTGCGATCTTGGAGTTGGTATATTTAAAGAGCGGGGGGATGTGGGTGGGAGGGGGGCTTGCTCCCCTGCTTAAAATATTCAGGTAGATTATTTATGTAGTTTATTTTTTTATTAGATGTTCAAACTTTTAAAAGTTCGATCATATGGTGTCGACCATATGATAGTCGAAATTTGGAAAGTTTGATCATCTAATATAGACCTCTAGCCTAGGGAGGATGCATCATTCTCCCACATTAATGAAGACCAGATCCAGTAAATTTGCACCTCCTGGTCAGTGTATTCACAATCTCATCCAGGAAGTTTGTGTTTACAAAATCCAGGAATCTTTGTGCATGCATGTTTGGTATTGTATATGACTCCCAGTAAATACTGAGGTAATTAAAATTGCCCATGAATATGGTATTGGGTTGTATGCTGAGTGTTTTCATTACATTTAAATACATGTTATGGATTTCCAGGTCATAGAAGGGGACCTATAGCTTGCAAGGATGTGGTATGGGATTTTGCCCATGGTGATTTGAATGTGGACAAGCTCAAGTGCATTGTTATGTTTACCAGCATTGAGGTGCTCAGCTGAGTGTTCCAAGGCAAGTTCTCCACCACCCTGTCTATGAAACCAGTGCTTTGTGTCCCTGGTCCAAGTAGCTGACACACACACACACACACACACACACACACACACACACACACACACACACACACACACACACACACTCTTGAGATTTGATTTTGACACACACACACGCATGCATGCACACACACACACACACACACACACACACACACACACACACACACACACACACACACACACACACACCTGGGAGAGGCTTGCACAGATTTACCAGTTATGCCCAGATTATAAGGTAGTTCCACTGCCACCAGAACCCTCCAAATCCAGGTACTCTAATGCTCTTACAAGGCTACCCAATTATACTGAGTAAAATGAATACTAATACAAATGATAGTGTTTGACCATTGCAGCAAGACTTTCAGGTGTGTCACCAAATAAATATAAGTACTCTCAAAGGTTAAAATATTCTCTAAAAGACCAGCCAAAATGCAAAGTTTAAATATATTTGATAATAAATAATAAAAAAAAAATAAAAATAGTAAATATTTATTTACAATAAACACCAGAGTTTCAATCACAGAAAATATTAAAAATAATACAGATGGATAGATTCATAGAGTGCAGAAAAACAGTACTTAAGTAATCTCACCATATTTTCCTGACTGATCAAAAGAATTACTATTCCTGGTTGCTTACTAAAGCAAGGCAAGATGAGTGAGTGGGTGAGTGGTATTCCTTCTTTCTCAGGTTTCAAACACAGACTGCCCTGAGACTTCTGTCTCATCTAGTATTAATACATATTTTCAGTGCTGGATTATGGAATGACATCACATATACCTGGTCATCTGACTCTGGTTCTCACACTACTCACTTTACTAGAAAATGAACCAGAATCTAGCACCTATGTGTCATAATAAATACACATAGATCTTTACTAAGCTGTGTTATAGCATCAGGAAGCTATAAAACCATTTCAAAGCTTCCACCCTTCCAGTGTAGCAATTAGATCACCCCTACAGACAATACAGTAGGATTCCTAGTCCTGGCTTTCACAGACATTTCATCTCTGGCTGAAATCAGAACTGTAAGATACAATCTCTATGGCCTAAATTTAATTTCAGTCTATTTTTCAGTTAGCTGGACTGAGATTAACCTCTTCTCTTCCAGTATCCTCTGTTACAATATATTCATTTCAGCAGTTACAATACAGTCTAAGATACAGGTGTTTTTCTTTTCTGTCCAGCAGGACCCACTGTTGGTACATTTTTTAACATAAGCAGCTTTACAAATACATGTTCAACACAAGTACCTGTACAAATCAGTTTGATATATAAATGACATATAATTCTTTACAAAACTCCAGCTAACTATGCTAGCATATATTAAACATCCACTGCCCTACTTCTCCCGGCATAGCTGGCAATACCTCACATCATCACACTCCCTTAGAATGATACCAGAAATTAAGCTAGTTATTAAAGTCAGTCATCTTCTGTTCATAATGTGGCATCATCCTTGGAAAAGATAAAATGCTGCTCAATGCTGCTCAATTGCTAGCTCATGCCAGCCCAGGACACATATTCCACCAGCAACATGAAGTCTATATCTTCATATAGTCTAGGGAGGTATGTCTCAGGTAATGTACACCCACATGGTTTATGACTGAGTCATACTGGTACTTGTGGTCCAGTGACCTGAGTGTGCGCTTAATGTGGCGGCTCCTGGTGCCTGATAAGCAACTGACTGTGACTTTCTCCTTACTCAGCCTGGTGAGAGGGACATCAGTGTATCTCGCAATGGAGTCTCCATTGATTGGAATGTTGCATTGTGTTGTGACTTGCCTTATGGGCTTAGAAGAATAGGCTCCATGAGATGTGGCTGTATGTTTTGATGTGAGTGTTGCTTTGATAGTGTATTTCAGGCTGCTAAGTATATTTGTTATGTGTACTTTTTCTAGTAGGTCTTTGAGGTTTAGGAAGGTTACATTTAAGTGCCTCAGCATATGTGAGTCTATGTGTCTGCTTTGAACTGTGTCTGACGGGTGCAGTGTGTATACAACTGACAACCTAACTGATATTAGGAGTGCTTTTATGTAAGAGCCTTGCCTCCCGTGATATTGTGTAAATACATCTCTTACAAACCATATCAAATTGTTTGAAAATGTTCTGGCTGTCAGTAAACATGAGGCAATTTCTGCATTGCTTTAGGATGCCAATATCCACCAAGCTGGCAACAGAGATAGTGGGAAGGTTCATATCCATGGCAACAGGACCCCTTTCACTGACTAGACTGTTGCAGTGAGAATATAAAGTAATGTCAGAAGTATCTGGTTTGCAACAGGTGTCCTGTGTGAATCTAGGTATTGATGAAATTTCAAAGGTGCTTTTACAGGAAAAATGTCAACTCAAGATGTATGCATCTATATAGGGCACTGCCAAACATATCAGGAGAAACTAATAAGTAGACCCTGATGATTTATGTATGAAGTATTTAGGGAGATATTCTGAAGTTAGATTAGACAGAAGCCAATCAAGTAGTACTTACAGAAAAAAAAGAATTAGCTTTGTCAAGAATGATGAAAAGAGAGAATTCACCTGAATGGCTACTGCCTGGCTTCTACTAGTGCTGGTTGCATCACATGTTCATGCTGCTGGGATACAAAGTTCCTTTGCTGCTTCTATTACCAGAAGCAAAACAGTAGCACCAATTCCAAGATGAGAAGCAGGCCCCAGACTCTTTGGTGATCACCAGTCTTGCCCAGATTATGCAAGAGTATGTAGGCTTTTTGTAGCCTTTTCCTGGTAGATGCCTTGAATAGCAACCCAACCAACTGAGAAGATCCAACATAGATACTCACTGACAAATCATAAACAGTCATGAATCAATGAACTCTGCTCCTTCTTTGACCATGAACGAAATATAAGCAAAAACATCCAAGCTGGGACATATGAAGCAATTATTAGGCTTTCTGGTGATCAAAACATCCAAGAAATCCTGGCCCTAGGCTCCTGCTCTCACCAGGAACAAAACAGGTGCACTAATCCCAAGATGACTACTGAGAGGCAGAATGTGGGCTGCCCAATAATTGGTGGGCTTGAACCAGATGTTGCAGATTTTAAAGGTAAGACAGAAAAAAATGGGTTAATATCATAAAAGTGGAAGTATGCACTAAGCAGTTAGATATGAAATAGGGGGTAACTTGAGCTTTAGTTATCTAAGTGGAGATCAACTCATTTTAAAAGCACAAGATAGATTTGAAGGAGATGGGCACTTTTTTCTGCATCAATGAAATACAGTGGTATGGCCAATACATTTAGATAGCTTAGGGGGAGTGATTTCACCAAATGCTAACTTTGTGCTGACTCAAAATAGTCAATGAAAGAGGAGAGGGATATATGTGGTCAAATTAACATAAGAGGCAGGCAGCTAGAAAGATGGTTGAGTTTAAAAATACTACAGCACCAGGGTGAGAGGGTGGGGAAATCTTTAGTTTCTGTGTGACTCAAAAGAGACACAGCTGTGATCTCTTTCCAAGTTTAAATGTGCAATTAAAAGCAGAATGTAAGTGAAACACAGTGTAAAGAAAATAAAATAGAATATACAAAATAGAAGAAAGCAGTAAAGCAACAGAAAATGCAAGAAAGCAAAAACAAATGAATCTTTATCTCACATCAATCTATGGCAGAGTCTGAGTGAGCTTTTCAAGTAAAGCATTGAAATGTTTCATTTTAGCCCTTAAATAGGTTAAGTTTGTAGATCCAATTAACCTTAATTGACCTGTTCTAATTTCTGCATGACTCTGAAAAGACACAGTTGTGGTCTCTTTCCTAGTTTAAATATGCAATTAAAAGCAGAATACAAGTAAAACACATTATAAAGTAAATAAATCTTATTACACAAAATAGGAGGAGGCAACGAAGTAATTACTCTAGCTCCAACACCCTTGCCCAAAGGTTCCTAGAATTCATAAACTCAAATGCTATGGAACAACTTGTTACCACTCCCACAAGAGGGGAAAACATACTGGACCTGATCATCACCAACATGGGGACTCTATGCTCCAGACCAGAAGTGTATCCCTCACTGGTAAGATCAGACCATAAACTGATCTCACTGGATATTCACATCCCGACCCCACCCCCTGCCCAGAAAACCACAGTGAAAAACTTCTCTAAAGCAAATTTCACACTCCTCAAAACCGAGGTGGAATCCTTCAAAGCCCCCGGGCCTGTGGAAAATACAGCCCAGACAGCAGAATCCTTTATAAATGCATTCTATGAACACCTTCAGGAATGCATGGATCATGCAATCCCAAATAAAACCAAGACCCAATCCTACAAAGGCAGGCGACCTGTCTGGTGGACCCCAGCCATAAACAAACTATACAATAGAAGGAGGAAGCTACTACATGATAGAGCAAAATCCCAAAAAGGGAAGGCATCTCTGATCAGTATTAGCAAAAAACTAAGGGCACTCATAAAATCGTCAAAGGCCAGCTTCGAGAGAAAAATTGCACAGGACACTAAGGATAATCACAAGGCTTTCTTTAGTTATGTTAGGAACCTGGGTGGGAATTCCCAGATATGCTCAGAATTAGTCCAAAATGACAAAAAATACACTGATCCCACAGACATTGCCAACATCCTAGCTGACAGGTTCAGTGCAAACTCCCCCCCCACCAAAAGGGCAAATATCTATCCCAGTAGAGTGCTGCCCCCCTGACATCTCAGATGCTCAGGTGGGAGCCGCCCTCTCCAAAGCAAAAAGCACAGCATCAATGGGACCAGACGGTGTCCCAGGCTGCATCCTACATGAACTACAAGAAGAACTAAACCCAAACATAAAACTACTCTTCAATCTCAGCCTTACTACAGGATATGTACCCAAACAGTGGCGTACAGCAACAGTGGTCCCTCTCCACAAAGGTGGTGCCTCAACGGACCCTGGAAACTATCGCCCCATAAGCCTGACTAGCTTGGTCTGCAAAGCTATGGAAAGGATCATCATGGACCTCATAAATAAAGATATTGGGGACCTACAGACACTGGATCCTACCCAGTTTGGCTTTGTTAAGGGCAGATCCTGCCTCTTAAACCTGGTTGACTTCTTTGAAACAGTCACCAAGGCCATTGACGAAGGGAAGGTGGTCCACACAGCCTATCTGGACCTCGCAAAAGCCATCGATACAATACCCACCTCGGGCATTATAGATAAGCTCACCAGCTTAAATATAAACCCCTATGTCACTAGATGGGTTGCAAACTGGCTCAAGGACAGAACCCACATGGTTAGAATTGCTGGAGCCATGTCAGGCTCCAAACCAGTTACAAGTGGCGTCCCACAATGCTCAGTCCTGGGACCTCTCTAGTTTGGTATATATTTCTCGGAGGTACAGGCCAACATGGAAGGACTGTGGCTGACCAAGTTCGCAGATGACTGCAAACTGGGCGCCATAATCGACTCTCCAGCCGACACAAGCATCCTCCAAAAGGGCCTCATAGAAACAGACAATTGGTGCCAGAGCCATGGCCTCAAGCTAAACGCCAAAAAGTGTATAGTCATCCCCTTTGGCAAAAACAAAGTGTCCACAAATTTCCACATAGGTGGTAATCCATTAAGTACAGAAGAAGTAATTAGGGACCTGGGGACTCAAGTTGATAGCAATCTCTCATTTGACAACCACGTGGCCAAAGTGGTTAGAAAAACATTTTATATAGTCCACCTAATCATGAAGGGATTCACATCTAGATTAGGGGAGGTCATCGTGCCTCTTTACTCATCCCTCATCAGGCCCATAATCGAGTACAATGCCCCTTTTGGGATGTACCTTACCAAACACCTGCAGCAACTGGAAAGACTCCAAAAGTACTTCACCAAGAGGATCAAAGGGCTCAAACAGATGCCATATGCTGCCCGGTTAAAGAAACTCCAGCTCTACTCAGTGGCATACCGCCTGCTCAGAGGTGACCTGTGCCTGATGTATAAGGCCATGTCCAACCCGGAATTAAGGGACATGCTGCACCTCAAAAAATCCAAATCCCATCGAGCTACACGCTCGAGAGACTTGAACCTCAGCACTGAAATAAACAGGACATGCTGGAGGGTCAGATTCATAACCCAGAGGCTCCATTCACTCTGGAATAAAATCCCAGTCCAGGTTAGGCAGAGTCCCTCATTGACTCTCTTCAAGAGGAATCTTGATGAGTGGATGGGAGATCATAGTTTTACCCCGGGTATCACTTCTGTGTCACTGTTAGACAGAGGCACAGTATACTAACCTCGAAAAAGGGCATAGCAAAATTAATTTAAAATGGGTGGTGAACGCCAAACATACTCTGGCTAGGCTTATAAATGCCCTAGGGCAGATAGCCTAGTATGAACCTATGAACCTATGAACCTATAAGAAATTAAAAAGAAACTAACCTTTCCCTTACAGCAATCTATGGCAGAGTCTGAATGAGCTTTTCTGGTAAAACTTTGAAATGTTTTATTTTAGCCCTTAAAGGAAAACTCTGCCCTCTACTACATTTTAATTCAATACTTAGGTTTTCTTTCTCCCTACAGTATGATTCCAGTATTGTGTAGGTACCAGAAACCTACTTGTATGTTTTAAAACTCTTTGCTTTGGAATCAAAGGAACAGAAAGGCCACTTACTTTTTTTAAGATTAACTTCTCACATACTTTTCTGAGAAATTCGTCTCTGCCTGCATGACATACCATAGACGCAGATCAGTCTGTAGTTTACCTTGTCAGGTACTGCTGTCATTCTTAGACAAACAATTAATGGTGCTAATATCAGGAATAGCAGCGGCTATAAAAAGACAGAAAGCTGTGGAACTGTTTTCTACTGTTTTTATTGCATAGAGGATGACAACTTAACACTCCCCTTTCATAGCAAAACAGAGCAATTAGATCAGTCAGGGGTTTAAAGGCAATTGTCACCTCTTCTGACAAATTTACAAAAGCAGCACACAGTATCAAAATGCTAAGCTTTAAACATAGATTATTTATAATAGTTTATATGTTAAGACAATTTGTTTGTAGTATCAAAGATTTCTGTGACATTTAGAGAAAAGTCAGAATTTTTTTTCTTGTAAAGTATAAACACGTTTTCATTTTTAAGCCACCCCCCCCCCCGTGACATACACTGGACAGAACTGCAGAATGAGACAAGTGGCAACCCTGTGAACTAGATGCATTGATACTCTTCATAAAAAGGTATTTTATGCTTTTTGTGACATTCTTCCATAAGGGGATGCATATCTGGCACACACAGATCCATGGTAAGAGATTTCAACTGACTTTGAGTCAGTCCTTACAGTAGTAGAGTACATGAACATTTTGTAGTCCACAAAGGAAATGTGACCATTGATGGCAAGTATAATATACAGCTGAATTTACTTTAAAATACATTTACTATGTGCCCTGCCATTAAAAATGTTAAGAAAAGGAAATCCGAAGTATTTAACCGTGTTTAAATGGACACACACAGACAGACACAGTCAGATATGTGAAAACCAACAAAAAACCAAAACCAGTCTTAAAAAAGACTAAACTATGAAAAACAACAGTGATTCCAGGTGGAAAATTTATTATTGAAACAAGTCTTAGCGCCTCGGCCACCACAGCCTTCAATGAGCACACAATACATGGTAAAGATACATTCCCTTATATACAGAGTGTAAATGACTTAATTAATAATAAATCAATTAAATAATTAAGTATTAAAGAAACTGCAATCCCTATTAAATAAAAACCTATACCAAAAATAGAAAAATATAATATAAATATAACACACAATATCTAACCTATTATATCAAATATTTCCAATTAATCTCCATATTTAAACCAAAAGGTGATAATGTATTATATTTCAATATAAAAATAGATTCTTTATATAATAACATATTTTTTAACAATCTATGATTTCCTTTTTTAATAAAAATCTGTTCCAAAACAGAAGCTTGTAACAAATCAGCATTCTGGTTATGAGTTTGTAAAAAATGTGAAGCCACAGAATGATATGTGGCACCCCTTTTAATATTACAAATATGTTCCTTTAGTCTAAGTTTAAATTTCCTCTTAGTCTCTCCAATATAAAATAGATTACAAGGACATTTACGGCAATAAATAACTCCCTCTGAGTGACAAGAAAATTGTTTATTAGGTATAAACCTTTTGTTATTTATTCTGTCGAAGGATATTCTAATAAATTGGCATATATTACACGACTGGCAAGCAAAAGTACCAAAATTACTTATTGGAAAATTTAACTGTTCAACAGGATGCCTAAAATATGCTCTAAACAACATATCCCCCAAATTTTGTCCCCTTTTATATGCCACCAAAGGACTAGAGGGAAGCAAATTACCCAGTGCTCTATCCTTCAGCAAAAACTTCCAATAATATTTAACTGCATCCCAAATTTCTTGGCTTAACAAATTATATGTAGTGACAAAATAAACATCATCCACTAAGGCCTTTTTATTTTGTTTAAATTTATTCCTTGGCAAAAGATGTTTTTCCCCAGAGGTCAAGAATTTATCAACGGATTCCAAAATGGAATCCATAGAATAACCCCTACATAAAAAAACATAAATAAGTTGATTTATTTGTCTCTCCAAATCTACGGAATCATTGCATAGTCTAGATATTCTAATCATTTCACTATAAGGTAAAGATTTCATGGTATGTGGAGGGTGACAGCTACTACCAAATAAATATTGGTTACCATCAGCAAATTTTTGATGAATTGTAGTACCAATATATTCATTTTCTTTCCCTATTAATGTAACATCTAAAAAGTTTACCTTAGTTCCAACCTGTAAGTCATCAAATTTAATATTATATCTATCCTGATTAAGTTCCAATATAAATTTATCAAACAAATCCCGTCCTCCTTTGCACAGAAAAATTAAATCATCAATGAAACGTGAGTACAATATCACATGATTCTGTACAAAGGAATTAGTATAAATATAATCCAACTCAAATTTGGCCATGAAAATATTGGCATACATTGGGGCAAATGGAGCCCCCATGGCTGTCCCTTTTAATTGATGATAAATTACTTCATTAAAACTAAAATAGTTATTTAATAAACAGAATTGAACTAAATCTAACATAAAATGAGAAACTGGGCTGTCACCCAAAAAATAATATAACGCTTGCATACCATCTGTATGACTAATGTTTGTATATAAACTCACAACATCTAGACAAATCCAGAACATATCCTGAGTCCAATTAATATGTGATATTTTATCCACAAAATTAAAAGAATTCTTAACATATGATTCTAATCTCTCCACAAATGGTAACAAAAATTTGTGTATAGTTTGTCCTATGTTTTGTAAAAAATAATTAGTAGCTGCCACTATAGGACGACCTGGAGGATTTTGTAAATTGTTATGCAGTTTCGGCAAACAATAAAATGTTGCCAAATGACAATTCTCTGTACAAAATTTAGTTTCTAGATCTTTTTTACTAAAATAACCTAACCGTACACCCCTTTCAATCAAAGTAGTAAATTCTTCAATAGATCTCATATATTCCTCGTATTCAAAGATTTGATAAACTGATCTATTATTAAGATGTTCCATACACATATGATAGTACTGAGTATAATGTAACAGTACAATTTTGTTGCCCTTATCTGAGGGCTTAATAATGAGATCATTCCTGTCTTTCAATTTTTTCAAAGAAAGCCATTCTCTTTTTGTCATATTAAAAGAACAAGAATGTATGTCATATGAATTTACCAGTTCTTGTAATGAGAATATATAACATTTCTGAGAATTGTATAACTGTGTTATTCACATAAGGGGGTATACATTTGCTTTCATATTTAATATCCTCAGTATTTAAAGAGGTGTAAGCATTCAACATTATATTATCATCACTATTAGAAGTACATGAGAAAAAACTGTCATCACTAGAATCACTCTCTATATGACTTCTTTCACAACTATCAAATCTATATTTGTCACCACTAGCAAAGAAATATTTCAGATGCAATTTCCTAACAAATCTAAACGCTTCTTGTTTAATTACATGAAATCTAGGTATGACTGTTGGAACAAATTTCAAACCTAGCTGCAGAACAGAAATTTCCTCCTCTGGCAAAGAAAGACCAGATAAATATACAACATTAGAAATACTGGTCACATTATTTCCATCTGCTACGTTTAGAGTTCTGTTTAAATTGTCCTTCACCCGAAGAAGAACCTCCATTAATTAATTTTGTCTTATTGCCTCTTTTGTTATTATCTGCTTCGGTACGAAAGCGTTGTTCATGGGCCTGAGGATTTTGTGCGACAGGCAATGGAGGAAACTCTAACAATTCAGCTTCGGAATCCGTGGTGAAACCCACGCCTTCTGAAGAAGCAAAGGAGACAGATAGATGTTTCTTATTACGATTGTTTCTCTGTCCTGGTCGTTTAGGGCGTACATTACATGTAGACTTCCATAAAAAGTCACGACCATTATTATAGTCTCGTATGTCTCTCTTAATTTTTGTAGATTTCATACGTACTAATTCATTCTCAAAGTTATTCAACTTATCTTTCAATTTGACAAAAATATCATTAACTTGCTGTTCACCTATTGTTTCTAATAAATTTATATGCATATCTTGTAATTCACTCTGCAATTTCGTTTGAAACAAACGCTCTCTCTCTATTAGTATATTTACCCATTCCATAGCACAGGAATGAGCAGCAATGAGCCATCTATCTTTAAAGATAATGTCTGTAGCATCAGAAAAATCAAATGGCGTTGCCGGACTTTTAAACGCTCTTAGCCCCCTCGGGGCAATGTCAAGTTCAATGTATTTATTTAAACCTAACAAGTTAAAGTGAGAGCGGGTTTCACGAAAAATACATTTTTCAAAATTATCCACACTGTTTTGTATATCGTTTGGAAACATACCTGCGACAGAATCTCCCAAACCTCCAAATGGATTACAAAATTTATGTTGTCTTTCTGTCATAAACTGGAAAGAACAGCCACGAGAAACCAAATCCATTTTCTTAGCTGTAGTAACAGGTATTCCAAGTGAAGCAGCTGTAGGAGCTATAGCAGCCAAATCACCATTTGCTATGGAAGCAGAAATGCCACTTCATTGCGTAGTAACAGAAACATTTGGCACACAATTATTCACCGAATTTAAATCAGGAACCATATGAACTATGCCTTGTTGAACAGCAACAGAAACATTCGGCCCACAGTTATTCACTGAATTAGTACCAGAAATGGCATGAGCTGTCCTGGATAAAATATAATTGTCTAAAGTTCTTTGTAGAGAGTTACCCAATACACCTTGAATTCCCGAAGCACCAGGAACCGGAGGGGTAGACACACCTATGGAAGTAGAATTGCAGTCATCACGAAACACTCTAGGGATATCCAGCAAGGAATCAGAAGCCATAACATAGAAAACCAACAAAAAACCAAAACCAGTCTTAAAAAAGACTAAACAATGAAAAACAACAGTGATTCCAGGTGGAAAAATTTACAGTCAGATATGTGCATTTAAACACACTACTGCATCCCACATATAGTATTCTATATTCTGCATACATTTTTACACACACACACACACACACACACACACACACACACACACACACACACACACACACACACACACACACACACACACCCATATGCACACACACACATATATTTGTGTGTGTTAATGTGTAGGCACATATATACATTTACACAAAATTTCCATTTTGATTTGTTTTTATTTAAAGGATATGAAGTACACACACAGGCATCTAACCTAATTCTCTGCTTTATATACACACACACACACACACACACACACACACACACACACACACACACACACACACACACACACATACATATGCACACACACACTCATATGTTTTTGTATACATCTGCTTTAAAGATATATATATATATATATATATATATATATATATATATATATACACACACACACACACACACACACACACACACACACACACACACACACACGCACACACGCACACACATATGTATGTACACATGCACACATGTATATGTGTGTGTGTGTGTGTGTGTGTGTGTGTGTGTGTGTGTGTGTGTGTGTGTGTGTGTGTGTGTGTGTGTGTGTGTGTGTGTGTGTGTGTGTGTGTGTGTGTGTGTGTGTGCGTGCGTGTGTGTGTGCAATATGGGTGCATACAATTTGTTATTTATGATGAAGTTAACATAGAAGAGTTAACCATTATTAATGTATACATTTTTGTAAATGTTGCTTAATGTTTTTCTAATTCACTGTCATGCATTGGAGATGTGTTGCACATGCAGTCTTTGTCAATGTCTTTATATTAGTATTTTTTTCTTTGTATTGCTAAGAACATTTATTACTTGTTTTATCTTTGCCACTGTATCCCAAGTTGTGGCTGAAAAGGGTCCTGGGACCAGTTCACTTTCCCGGTTACCAAAGTATAAATAAATATGAAACAGAAAAACATGGGAATGAACATGACAGAAATAATTAAAGAACTAGTAAAGCACATTTTAATTCTACATTCATGAGACAGAAAAAAAACTTCCCAATGAAGGCATTGGGAAGTAGCAGATAGGCTTACTTTGAAGACCTACTACTTATCACCTGTACATGATATAGCAAGGATCATTTACTGCAGTGAGAGTTTTCACACCTCAGCATGAAACAGCGGGGGAAGGTCTGTCATTTCTTTGAGAACTACAAAATAATCCCTTTACAGAAGCTTGCTATTTATATATTTTTTTTTGCTAGAAGTAGTTAGCTATTTATAGCATAGAACAAGCTGTGACAGACACATAAATGAGTCTCAGTCAATGAAACATAGAAGTAGCTTTGTTACAGAAGGCGTTGTTAAATAACAATGCTTCACAGTCCTACCATTCTATATATTTTTTTGCATGAGAAAATAACGCCACTTCCTCATGTCTAGCATGACTCATATAAAGAGGACTTGAAATGTATTCTGGGAAGAAGAAATGAAAGCAAGAAAACAAGATCACGTTAGCAAGGCAAACCCCATCACCTGCCATTTTGTAGGAAATACATTAAAATTGTAAAAGAAGCATTTGGAGTGATTTTGAGGCATTAAAATAGCTCATAAAACAAAGATACAATGAAAAAAAAACATTTTAAGTTCTAAGGTGGAGGTTTCTTGTAAATAGAAGGTTTAGTTCCTAGCTCCACCCTCAGTTCAGAGGTAATTAATGTTAATTGGCCTAATTTAAATTCTGTGTGACTCACAAGAGACACAGCTGTGGTCTCTTTCCTAGTTTAAATATGCAATTAAAAGCAGAATACTCATAAAAGACAGTGTAAAGAAAATAAAATCACAATATACAAAATAGAAGAAGGTAATGAAGCAATACAAAATACATGAGAGCCAAAACAAACTAACCTTTCCCTCACATCAGTCTATGGCAGAGACTGGGTGAGCTTTTCCTTCATGGTTTCAAATTGAAATGTGCTCATATGAAGTTGGTTGTGATGTTTCTTTTCCATCTTTAGGTATTAACAGCTTCCACAACTTTCTTCCAGGATGTTGGTGCCTCCTTTTTAAAGTACTGCCAAACAAAATCTTCCAGATCTGTATCACTTTCTTACCTCCTAGTTTCCTAACTTCCACAGGAATACCATATATTCCTGGAGACTTTCCTGCAGATTGATTATATGTCACCATTTTTATCTCATCTCCTCCTGTCTTAACTATTAATTGTTGAGCCTCATCAGCCTCCAACCTTGGCATACTTATGACTTCCATAAATATTCACATTTGTGCTTTTTCTTGATTTCCACAACCCTTTGCTTTATACAAATTTTCATAAAATTTCCAAAATATATATAATACCTCTACAGGGTCTCTGGTTATTTTATACACTTCTTATGTTTAGCAACAACCTTTCCTACTTTCTGTTGCTTAAGTCATTTTGCCAAAAGTTTTTGTGCTCTGGAGTTATTAGTAAATGCCAGCACAAAACTCAGTATATATCAGCAACAAAACTACAGCAACACTAAGGTAAAACTTAAGTGTTTTAATACATATCGAACAATTCAATAATCCAGACAGGTTTCAGCCTAACATGGCTTTCCTCAGTGGAACAAAAAAAGTACAAACAGGAAATGATGCACAAATGCAGGTTTAAATAAGGTCCATAGACCAATGAGGTGCTTCCAAAGGATTTTAGGCATGCCCATAATACTGTCTGAAAGAAAAACTGGAAGGAAAAATACAAACTAGAAAATAAAAAATAACAAGTAAAAAATAGATGATCCAAATAGCAAATATGGTAATAAAACATAATTATGATAATACATTCAATATTGGATATATTAATTAGTTATAAATGATCATTTAAACCAGGAGAAAATAGTGCCCCTAGCTTGATAATCCAGTATTTCTCTTTTTGGTTGAGAATGGAATGCCATCCCTGTTTGTTGGATCTGTCACCCAAAATTCTATCTACAATACAAAAATGAAATCTTGCAGTATGATGTGTGTAGTGCCTGAACAGAGTGTTGGTTTATCTTTTGGTTCGAATGTCACTACGATGTTCCGACATGCGTAATCTCAACGCCCATGATGTCTGACCCACATAAAGTGAACCACATGTGCAAGTCGCAAGATATACCACCCAATCACTATTACAGTTGCCAAAAAATTTCATGTTAAAAATCCTGTCAGTGTTTTTACTGGAAAATTGTTTAGATGTGAATATAAAAGGACATGATGAACAATGGCCGCATTGATAAGTGCCCCAAAGTTTGTCACCAGTCATCGTAAGTTGTTGATGTATAATGCCACCTGAACCCAACCTCTTTTAATGTGAAAAAAATGAACTTAGTGTTCTCCCTCTACGGTAACCATATTGACAGGTGTTACCGACTAAGGAGGCAATATCCTCATTGGCAGTGAGGATGTTCCAATGTTTCATCATGGTATTTCTAATCAAATTGATGTTACACCCATAAGTAGTAATAAACTGTAATCCTCCATCCTGTGCATCCCTATTTCTATTACAATATTTGAGAAGGGAAGTTCTGGTGGAATTGGTTGCAAAGTGACGTGCCAACTGAATGTCAAGCTACTTGTATCCCCTGGTTCTGAATCTGTTGGTTAGATCTTGTTGTGATTCTTCAAAGTCATTTTCTGCGGAACAAATCCTGCATATCCTGAGGAACTGGGATTTGGGTATGTTTCGGATGATGTGGCTAGGGTGCATACTAGTTGCATGTAATAAAGTATTGTATTGCAGGTATTTACAAAATGTTTTGCTTCGTAAAGTACCATCTGGGTTCCTGATGACTGTTACATCCAGAAAGTTGATTTGATTTTGGTGATAAGTTGAAGTAAATTCAATACCCCATTTCTTTTGTTTGAGGTATGACACAAATTCAGGCAAATATTCTTCATCAGAACGCCAAACTAACCAACAATCATCAAGATAACGTCGCCAAATATCCAGCTCCTCAAGATAGATGTTATGTGTTTGATCATAAATGAGTTGCTCCTCAATGTAGCCCATGAATAAGTCCTCATATATAGGAGCAAAAGAGGCTCCCATAGCGGTCCCTTCAACTGCCAATAGCATTCACCTTGAAAGTAGAAAACATTTTTATTCAAAACATGTTCCGCCATACAAATCAAAAGCATATTGAAACCAACTGGATATAATTTGGCTCTATCTAACCAAAATTTGAGGGCCTCAAGTCCAGCCCAATGTGGTATATTGGTGTATAAAGCCTTGACATCTAAAGTACAAAGTAACCACTCAGGTTCTAATTGGTTATCATCTATAATGGATAAGAATTGGGTGGTGTCTTGTATCCTTGCTCGAATCAAATTTGGTAGTGGTTTCAAGTATGAAGTCAAAAACTCAGACAGTTGTTCCGTCAATGACCCCATACCAGACACAATGGGTCTACCAGGTGGTTTGTTCAGGCACTTGTGTATCTTAGGTAGTAAATAAAGAATCTGTTGTTGTGGGTCCTGTACCATTAATTGTGATTTAACTGTGTCTGATATAATGACCTCCGAAACTGCTGACTCAAGAAAATTGTCAATTTCTCTTTTAAAGTTCGGGGTGGGGTCAATAGGCATTTTCATGTAGTGGGATGGGTTGGCTAATTGCCCATTTCTCTCCCACAGATAATAATCTGTATCCATGATTACTATTGCCCCACCCTTGTCAGCCTGAATAATAACAATGTTTTTGTTGTCCCTGAGCTGTTGTAAAGCCTGTAGTTCAGGGGTAGAGAGATTATGTTTCAGAGGTGAAAAGTGATCTAGTTTGAAATGTATGTCCTTGAGTACAGCTTGCTGAAAGATAGCCACATTCCGATTCATAGGTGGAACAAAATTGGATTTATGGAATTTGAATTCTGTGGATCTTTGAGAATCAGACCTGGGTCCAAAAAACAATTTGAGGTTGATTCTGCGACAAAAATCGTTAACATCTTTGACAATATGAAATTCATCCACAAAAAACCCTGGAACAAAGTTTAAACCTTTATTTAACACTTTCTTTTGATCCTCTGTCAAGACAATTTTAGAAATATTCAAAATATTGTCATCTATCGTGTCATGAATGTTTGGATGAGTGCTTCGATTGTGTCTATCCTGGTGTTTTCTATGCTTTCTCCCACCCCTCCTCCTAGTGAGTTTAAAGAATGTGTTTGGCTTTTAGTCTTTTTGGGAGTTGGAGACTCACCAGTACAAATACCCTCCATATCAGTTGTCGAAGAATCATCTCCTGAGGTGCTACTATATGTGTGAGACCCCTTGAGTATGGATCTAGGTCTTTTTTTGGGGTTGGTATATCTGCCAGACCTCTGGCCAGTTTCCATGAACCTATCATTTTTGGTGGCCTCAAGGGTCAGACCCTCTGATAGTCAGTAATATCTCTATTGAATTTTTTAATCTTTTTTCCTTTAGTCTGTTTTTCAAATAAAAGCAGTTCCTTTGACAGTTTATTAAGGCATATAGAAAATTGTGGGTGACCATCATATGTTTTAGCTTGTCCACACAGATCACCAACTTCTTTAATATTAATTTCAATAATCCGTTCATAATACGAACTTAAAATTTGAACGAAATTCACAGATGCCTGTTGTTGTGCCAAATGCCATTCTTTGCTAAGGATGTCATCTGTCTTGCTCACCAAAGGTTGAATTTTGATTCTTAAGCCCCTAGGCATAATTTGTTTGTTCATGTAGGCTTTGAAAAGACTCAAATGCCAAATGTTAGATCTCAAATTCTTCATGTCTTTGCTGAGTTTATAAAAAGCATCATTGCAGCCGTCAACTGGATCCATGGATTAAGGAAGACCATCTCCTTCTGGTATACCAAAAACCCCAATATCATTTTTGTCGGCACAAAGGCCCTGAAGTATTTGTTCAAGATACATGACAATAAGCTGATCTATATGAAATCTATTCAGATCTCCAGATAGAATAAAAGCTAATATACAATAATATGCCAATAAACTGTCAAATGGTAGTAAGCCTAAAGTTGAGCAAAAATGTATAACCAAAATGATTCCAATTATCAGGGGGGCAATCCCAGTGCCCACCAAAAATTATAGGTGAGATGATGTACATGTACCTATACACTTGTTTACCACCACAATCATGCCCCCATACATATGCTAGTGTCAGTGTCTAAACACACCAACACATATACGCGTACATACGTAACTGCAGTTGTTATATCTGTATTTGAAACTAGTATATTTTTAAGGCCAAAATAAAATGTTTTTAGTCTGTATATGTTTAGCTAATGTGTGAACCTGAAGAATATCAAGCACCCAAATACGCCAGTTGGGATGTTCTTTGAATAAGCCAAACAAGAACCATATATAGGAAGAAAAAAGGGGGAGGGGGGGCAGGAGAAGAAAGGAAACCTTCTTGAACCTAAACCAAAAGCATGAACTCAATAGAGTTCCGTTTGTATTAATGTAATTATTCAGTAACAAAGGTAGTGTGGGCAACCAATAAACAAAGCCCTCTGAAAATGCAAGAAGGGACAGTTGACACACACGAACTGTAACCAGAAAACTTGTATCAGTTAGTCAATATTCAGGGAATGACATATGATGATCAAAAAAAATATATATATATATGACCATTAAGTAACTGCAATTCCCTATAATGTGAACACCTGTAAAGCATCTATTGTAACCTAAATCAAATAAACTGATATGAGCCTACCTGATTATTAATATTAAAGAGTATTAAAGAATAAAAGCATATCCTGAGGTCGATAGATTAAATCTTACTAGGCCAGACATATGGACCATATGGGCCTAACTCAGTTATGCCTGTACAGTCTAACAAAAATTATGTTGTCCTAACAGTGTAGTGTAATGCAAACAGAAAGAATGAATTTGAGATCTAGTCCCAACCCATATTTCTAAATGTTGATGAAGT
Organism: Protopterus annectens; assembly: GCF_019279795.1. Lineage (NCBI taxonomy): Eukaryota > Metazoa > Chordata > Ceratodontiformes > Protopteridae > Protopterus > Protopterus annectens. Next base: position 1,753,621,324 of record NC_056731.1, on the reverse strand, counting down.
ATACAATAGATGACCAAACATACCTAAAAATAGGTAGTGTAAAAATAAGCCAAATAAAAGCTACAAAGCTATTAACCCTTATCAAAAATGTTAATATAGCAAAAAACAATAGTATTAGTAGTGGTTAGAGAAAACAAACCTAAATACCATACAAAAAATGTACAAATGAGTACTACGATAAATTACAAAAATTCAAAAACTTTGTCCATTGCTTGAAATACATTATATTCCAACTTGACAACTGCTTGAAGTATAACTCATGTTGCCAAAAAGCAAAATGAGAACAAATATAATACACCAGTCATGATAACAAATGTAGTTCCGTTTTTGTAAACTGTTCAAGAATACCCCGATATGTATATGTCCAAATCCATATCCAATTATCAGCTCTCGATGAAAAAACAGTATATAAATACAGTACCTGGTTAAAGAGGCGCAATATGAGTCTCAATAAAAGGGCTTAAAACCACAGTTCCCCCAAATCGAAAACCCGAATGCACAACACCAACCAGGAAGCCTTAGCACTAAATAATAATGTTGTTACAACAAATTTCAACTGATCTGGTCTGTAGCGATCCCAAATATGACCAGAACGATGGATATAGCCAAAAAAAGATGCAAAAATAAAGTACCTTGTTGCCTGAAGATCACATAAGTCTGTTCATGAGTGGGCGAATCTGAACCGGAACTGCAAGGTTGGTTTAAAAGTTGTAGTGTCCAAAATAAGATATAAAAATGAAAATAATAACAACCATGTTATTTGAAGCCTATAATACAACACAGAAGGGCACAATGTGGATAAAGTTACATGGGGCCGATCACAAGGCAAGGCCAGTTCAGAAAGTTTTAAATCCAGTTAAAATGGTAGAACCCAGGTATGTTGAAAACCAAAACCTGGTAGATCCCGGGGCACTTCAACAACACATAGATGTGGACATCTGTATAGAATGTATTATCATACTTATGTTTTATTACCATATTTGCTATTTGGATCATCTATTGTTTACTTGTTATTTTTTATTTTCTAGTTTGTATTTTTCCTTCCAGTTTTTCTTTCAGGCAGCATTATGGGCATGCCTAAAATCCTTTGGAAGCGCCTCATTGGTCTATGGACCTTATTTAAACCTGTATTTGTGCATCATTTCCTGTTTGTACTTTTTTTGTTCCACTGAGGAAAGCCATGTTAGGCTGAAACCGGTCTGGATTATTGAATTGTTCGATATGTATTAAAACACTTAAGTTTTACCTTAGTGTTGCTGTAGTTTTGTTGCTGATATATACTGAGTTTTGTGCTGGCATTTTTTCAGTTGCTGATAGTTTGTTTTGCCTTGCACTTGGATCCTACTTGCAGGGCTTTTCTCTTTTTCTGCCCTGGAGTTATTGTCAAAAAACACTTGCTTAACAGCAATCTTTCTAAACTCATGCTATCATTCTGATACACCTTTATTTTCTCTTTAGCACTCTGTAGTTGTACCTCTTCTTGTTCTGTGAGATTCCACTTATTCTGCAATACTTTAACCTTTGTCAGCCCCTCTAAATAATACTTGTTACTTTTTAATCATATTTCTTTTTCTTTTCTTTTTTACACTATTTTTAAACTTCACTTTCATATTATCCCACTCACTAGTTATACATTCTGAAGAAATTTCTGTCTTCCTTAATAAGTCCCAAATAATTTCCACTAGCCATTCCTTAAATTTCTCTCTTTTTAACATGTGAGGAAGTGCCAGTGTCTCATTTTTACTTAATTATCCTGCATTTTTATTTTAGTTATTATTGGCACATGATCTGAAGTGGTTATTAGATTTGTGTCAAAGCTTTCAATGAAATGCATATTTTCCTGGGAAATATAATTTCTGTCTAGTTTATACCTTGAAGAATAATATGTTAATTCTCTCTGAATTCCCACTACTGAATTCACATCTTCCACACAAAATATTTTCATAAATTTCTTCAGAAATTTACTCGCTCTTTTGTTATATTTTCCTTTCTAGGTCCCTCCAGATAAATTCACACTGCTGCAAGTCAAGTTAAAGTCTTCACATACAAGTACTGTTCCCTGCTAAAAGCTGATTTTTTTTCTCGCAAAATTTTCTTAAGCTCTATAATAAAAGTTTTAGGTGGAATATGGTACAGCGATAGCATTGTTACCTCACAGCAAGAGGTTCTCCCGTTCGATTCTCGGCTTGGCTTGGGAGTACCTTCTGTGTGGAGTCTGCATGTCCTCCCCGCGGTTGGGCAGCATTCGAAAGACATGCGTTCGTAAATGGGCATGCCTTCATTGAAGGTTGGGCATTGAGCTGGCACCTCGGCATTTTGTAAAAATCTACTGCCAATCATTAGCGGACCAGAGTTCCGCAGTGGCGACCTCTTACCAGGAAAAGCCAAAAGACAACATTAATACATGCTCTTTTAATATTCCTCCCTTGCCAGTAGCCCCTTACTACCATAAAATCTACCATTATTATAATTTTTCCTCTTCTATCACAACTGGAGCTCCTCTAACAATTAGTATAAGTGGTCCCCTTTTCTGTTGTCCCTGATACTCTCCTGAATATCAATCCTGAAGTCCTTTCTTTATCACATTCATAAGCTCACTTCTTTCCAAATATGTCTCCTGTAGGATTGCTATTTGCACTCTCCATTTCTTAATATGATGCAATACTACTACATTTTGTCTATATTTTTGTGGCCATTCACAATCCAACACCATATGGATTGAGTAGCAATTATGATAAGAAGTAATTATTCCCACCTGTTATATATGACAGCTTTTTTAAATGTCAATTTCCAGCTTTTGTCTTACATGCACCCACTAATGTTTGGCAGGTTAAACCTTTTTACATTTGTTTCTTGTCATCTCCATTTGAATCTATGTGACATTTTACAAGACTTTGTTTTAATGAAAACTCTCAAAAAATTCCACAAACCTGGTAAATTAAAACAAAAACACAAAACTATGTACATCTCCAAATAATGAAATTTAACTCTCCTGATAGGATCAATTGTTCCAAATTGACAGCTGCACCCACAGGTATTAACTAACCTAAATTATGTTTATCCATGCTAAAGAGCATGTTATAGTCTGTGTTCTCACTTACACTAATTGCTGTCTCTTCTTGTCTTATCTTTATTCCTTCCCAAGATTGAAAAATGCTTGTATGGTTTCTGAAAACATTATATTTTATCCCTCAGAAAAAGTGCACTTTCTGTCTTTAAATAAAGGTAAATTATACATTGTTCTAATAAATGCATTAAAATATTTAGAAAAAGTGCACTTTCTGTCTTTAAATAAAGGTAAATTATACATTGTTCTAATAAATGCATTAAAGTATTTAGTTACAAGAAAAGCTGATATTTCTTATTCAGTTTCAGTGATTTCAAATTTTATTTTTACTATGCTGCTTGTTGTTGTACCTTTTAATTGTATGTTTCTGTCAGTAAACAAGGTTGAGACCTCTCAAGATTTATTGCCTTCACCTTTAGTCAGCTTATTTCCATGGAAACATAAGAACAGAATGTACAGCTGCCCTAAGCAGAAGACTCCTCGACTCACAATGGACAATTATTTGCTAAAGGAAAACTGTTCATTACATTGTGGGCCCTCATTTTTAAAACCACACTTGGTTACACAAAAAATTGTCATTAGATTCAGCCAAGTGCATTAATCCAGACATTCACCTATGCAAAAGTAGAATAAATCATTTCAACTGCACATATATTATAATCAGTGCACTTGTACACTCTATCCTCCAACCTAGTAGTCCAAGATTACAGCCTATTAACTTAAATGTACCTTTGTCCAGCCTCTCTTTTCTTTTTACATTGTAATGCTTGCATTTCTTAAAAATAAAAAAGTACTTGTTTACTTTAGTACCCATATCCTATACAATAATCAGTGAAAATGCTTTACTATACATCATGCAATTTATATTGTGAAATGTTTTATACAAATACTGTTAAGAACAAAAAGGTTTTGCTTATTGTTACCATTTTTTTATTTGTTTTTTCCTTTTAGTGCCCTTCCAAACATTAATGATATGAACTGGAGTATATGCTATTCAGCCCCCAACAAGTTTAACAAAGTCAACAAAAATCCAGTCTTTCTCAGCCTCTCCTAGCATATTAGTGACATGGAATAATGTATTACCTCATGTAGTCAAGTGAGTATCAAAGGTATATGGTATTGATCTCAGCCTAATAGAGCTTTCAGTGTTTTTCCTACTCTGTTACTTTATGTCTGACATTATAAATTAATGCAGTACAAGTAACCAAACTGTATGTCAGTAATAATACTAGCATTTGTTAGAAAACAAGTTACAAAAATAATGTAATTTATTATATTAACCAAAGCCCAGCACAAGCTTTATTTACTAAGTGTTTCTGATGAAATGTTGTTCTTGTAGGTTTTCTTCTGTGTTATTTATCTACTGTTTCTTGATCAGTGGTGTGAAATTATTATTGCAATTAAAAAAAAAAAAACTGGCAGCATCTGAAGGATGCAAAACCTCTGAGGTGCATGCACATGGCATTGAGGAGAGGTGCATCGGCTCCTGTTGATCTCAAGAAAGGGTATTATAAGATATTGGCATTACCTTAAATATAGAAGATTATGATGGGGTCATGGATGCCAAGAAATTCACCTCGAGAGCAAATCTTGAGAGATGAATCTTGGCATCTATGTCGAGAACATGGGTCTAAATTATTTCTTCGAAAGACATCTCCATCTAATCCCTATTCATTGACACAACTACATCAAATGCTGCATTTAGCGAATGATCACTACATCAAAGTTTTTCCCTGAGAAAAGTAACTAGGTGGACAGTGTCATTAATTAGCCCTTTTCCCCACTGTAGTGTGATCTCAGAGTTGGTATATATAAGTAGGTGGGGTATGGAAGGGTGAAGCCCCTCACCTTCATGAATGTAAAATTATGTACTTTGTATTACAGTTGCTGTGGTGACCAAGTAGTTTCTTTCCCTAGGAAAGACGTTCAGTGATTGTAATGTTCGCTGAATGGCTGTTCAATGGGTAGGGATTGATGAACAGCCGTTTGATGGAGACATCTTTTGAGTAAATAATATAGACCCCAAGAACACATAATAAATGTTATCCTGTCATAATTCTTTGTGGTGCATGTAGATTTATCTGTTCCATGTACTACTGGTTACAGAAAAAAAGAAAAAGTACTGTGTGTTTTTCCAGCTTTTAAAGCTATAAATCACTTAGCAGTCATTGTCAGAAAGACAACATAAAACATTGTCTCATGTTAAGGAAAGTAAGGGACAGATTACTGGCACAGACACATGGTACAAATCTGCTTTAATTCATAAATTACATCTCCAGTATGAACAAGCTGAAGAATTCATAAATATTCTTATTTTTTTCTGGTATATAAAAAGCTCATTGTAGGAATTTACTTGTGAAAATTTTCCAGAATAAGGAAGTTGTGGTCTGTGAGACTGCTATCAAGAATATTTTTTATTCATATCTGATGTGTCCATGCCTTTGTCTTTAAATATAAATCTAACTAATATTCCTGAAGTTGGTTCTTTGTATTAGATTGAGAGCTTATAAAACTTAGATAATATTGATTGAGACAAGGTTTTATGAAATAACATTGAAAAAAATGATGTTCTAAGAATTTTGGAAATAATTCCTTATCTGTTGAGAGAAAACTTTGTACACTTGAAGTTAAAAGTTTTGTATACTTTGTATGTTTAACCAGTCTTTGGGCGGCCACGGTGGTGCAGCAGTTAGCGTTGCCGCCTCACAGAAAGAGGTTCTCCGGTTCAATCCTTGGCAGGGGTGCCTTCTGTGTGGAGTCTGCATGTCCTCCCTATGGTCGCGTGAGTTTCCTCCGGGTGCTCCGGTTTCCTCCCACATCCCAAAGACATGCTGTAGGTGAATTGGACACTCTAAATTTGCCCTGTGTGTGTGTGTGTGTGTGTGTGTGTGTGTGTGTGTGTGTGTGTGTGTGCGCGCCTTCTGTGGAAGGTTGGGTGCCGGGCTGGCAACTCAACACTGTAAAACTCCACTGCCAATCATGAGCGGACAGGTGATCCGCTGCAGTGACCCCTAACCGGGAAAAGGCCGAAAGAAGAAGAAGTATGTTTAACCAGTCTTTAGATACCAAGGGATATTTGTTTATTATTTTCTCAATTTCCTTATTTTGACATTGTGTAGGTAATTAATCCAATATATTCTTGTCCAGTTTATTCAGAAATTCAAAACTGAACCTTCTATAAAAAAACAATGGTTTCTAATGGGAAAAAGCATAAATACCAAATTCAGATTAGAGCAGTTACAAATACAGTGCTTAAACCTTTTAGTGATATTGCTTATATATTTTAATTCAACTGGATTATAAATGAATTGTAAATAATTCAGAATTAATAAAATCCTATATTGCCATGTATAATTTCTAGATTTTTTTATTTTTTTTTTTATCATCACAAGAAACCTAAATATACTTGTTTCCATTTATCTTTTTATGTAGTATCAATACCACAGAATATGCACCCAGTAGTAAATCCAAAGAAAATATGATAAACACCACAAAGAGAGACTATGAACACTCGTTAATCCTTTTTATTGCAAACCACGTAAAAAAGTTAAGTGCTTTCACCCAGGAATCTCCCGAGCGTTTTAAGGTTAAGGGCAGCTAAGTTGTGAACTTCACTTAAGTTTTGATAGTTTAACTAGATTTTTTTAATTATATTAGTATAATGAATAGTTTGCCAATTATCAACAGGTTTTGTACAATTTTACATTAAAGGGTTTTCAGACCATTTTAAGGATTTATGATCTTTGTATGGAGAAGAGGAGGGCGAAGGCATGCCCGAAGGCGGGAAGAGAGGAGGAAGGTTAGGAGTGTAGCAGTGAGGGTAGGAACTTTGTATGTTGGCAGTCTGACTGGTATAGGAAGAGAGCTAGCTGATAGGATGGAGAGAAGGAAGGTTGATATATTGTGCGTGCAAGAGACCAGATGGAAGGGAAGTAAGGCCAGGTGTTTAGGAAACGGGTTCAAATTGTTCTATCATGGTGTGGATGGCAGGAGAAATGGGGTAGGGGTTATACTAAAGGAACAATATGCCAAGAGTGTTTTAGACGTGAAGAGAGTGTCTGACAGAGTGATGTTTATGAAGCTCGAAATTGATGGTGTAATGATGAACGTTGTTAGTGCATATGCTCCACAAGTTGGGTGTGCGATGGATGAGAAAGAGAAATTTTGGAGTGAGTTGGATGAAGTTGTGGTGAGTGTACCCAAGGGTGAGAGACTAGTGATTGGAGCGGACTTTAATGGGCATGTTGGTGAAGTGAACAGAGGGGAAGAGGAAGTGATGGGTAGGTATGGTGTTAAGGAGAGGAATGCAGAAGGTCAGATGATTGTGGATTTTGCGAAAAGGATGGACATGGCTGTGGTGAATATGTATTTTAAGAAGAGGGAGGAGCATAGGGTGACGTACAAGAGTGGAGGAAGATGCACACAGGTGGATTATATCCTATGTAGGAGGGCCAGTCTGAAGAAGATTGGAGACTGTAAAATGGTGCAGGGGAAAGTGTAGTTAAGCAGCATAGAATGGTGGTCTGTAGGATGACGTTGGTGATCAAGAAGAGGAGGAGGATTGTGAAAGCAGTGCCAAGGATTAAATGGTGGAAGTTAAAAAAGGGAGATTGTGAACTGGAGTTTAGAGAAGAGTTAAGACAGGCACTGGGAGGCAGTGGAGAGTTACCGAATAGCTGGGTAACTACAGCAGAACTAGTAAGGGAGACTGCCAAAAAGATGCTTGGTGTGACATCTGGACAGAGGAAGGAGAACAAGGAGACCTGGTGGTGGAATGAGGAAGTACAGGAGAGTATACAGAGGAAGAGGCTGGCGAAGAAGAAGTGGGATTGTCAAAGAGATGAAGAAAGTAGACATGAGTATAAGGAGATGAGGCACATGGCAAAGAGAGAGGTGGCGAAAGCTAAGGATAAGGCGTATGGAGAGTTGTATGAGAGATTGGACACTAAAGAGGGAGAAAAGGACCTTGGCTAGACAGAGGGACAAAGCTGGGAAAGATGTGCAGCAAGTAAGGGTGATAAAGGATAGTGAGGGAAAGGTACTCACAAGAGAGGAGAGTGTGCTGAGTAGATGGAAAGAGTATTTTGAGAGGCTGATGAATGAAGAGAATGAGAGAGACAGAGAAGGTTGGATGATGTCGGGATAGTGAATCAGGAAGTGAAACAGATTAGCAAGGAGGAACTAAGGACAGCTATGAAGAGGATGAAGAATGGAAAGGCTGTTGGCCCAGATGACATACCAATGGAAGCATGGAGGTGCTTAGGAGAAATGGCAGTGGAATTTTTAACTAGATTGTTTAATGAAATTTTGGAAAGTCAGAGGATGCCTAAGGAGTGGAAAAAAAGTGTTTTGATACCTATCTTTAAGAATAAGGGTGATGTGCAGAGCTGCAGTAACTACAGAGGGATAAAATTGATCAGTCACAGCTTGAAGTTATGGGAAAGAGTAGTAGAAGCTAGGTTAAGAAGGGAGGTGATGATTAGTGATCAGCAGTATGGTTTCCTGCCAGGAAAGAGCACTACAGATGCAATGTTTGCTCTGAGAGTGTTATTGGAGAAATACAGAGAAGGTCAGAAGGAGTTGCATTGTGTCTTTGTAGACTTGGAGAAAGCATATGACAGGGTGCCCAGAGAAGAGTTGTGGTATTGTATGAGGAAGTCGGGAGTGGCAGAGAAGTATGTAAGAGTGGTACAGGATATGTACGAGGGTAGTGTGACAGTGGTGAGGACTGCAGTGGGAGTGACAGATCCGTTTAAGGTGGAGGTGGGATTACATCAAGGATCAGCTCTGAGTCCTTTCTTATTTGCAGTGGTGATGGACAGGTTGACAGATGAGATCAGACAGGAGGCCCCGTGGACTATGATGTTTGCAGATGACATTGTGATCTGTAATGAGAGTAGGAATCAGGTTGAGGAGACTCTGGAGAGGTGGAGATATGCTCTAGAGAGCAGAGGAATGAAGGTCAGCAGGGCTAAGACAGAATATATGTGTGTAAATGAGAGGGAGGGTAGAGGAATGGTGAGGATGCAGGGAGTAGAGTTGGTAAAGGTGGACGAGTTTAAGTACTTGGGATCAACAGTTCAGAGTAATGGTGAATGTGGAAGAGATGTGAAGAAGAGAGTACAGGCAGGGTGGAATTGGTGGAGAAGAGTGTCAGGAGTGATTTGTGACAGACGGGTACCAGTAAGAGTGAAAGGGAAGGTCTACAAGAGGGTAGTGAGACCAGCTATGTTATATGGGTTGGAGACAATGGCATTGACAAAAAGGCAGGAGTCAGAGCTGGATGTGGCAGAGTTAAAGATGTTAAGATTTGCACTTGGTGTGACTAGGATGGATAGTATTAGGAATCAGTATATTAGAGGATCAGCTCACGTTGGACAGTTTGGAGACAAAGCAAGAGAGACGAGATTGCGTTGGTTTGAACATGTGCTGAGGAGGGATGATGGTTATATTGGGAAAAAGATGCTAAGGATGGAGCTGCCAGGTAAGAGGAAAAGAGGAAGGCCTAAGATAAGGTTTACGGATGTGGTGAGAGAGGACATGCAGGCAGTTGGTGTGACAGAGCAAGATGCAGAGGATAGGAAGAAATGGAAAGAGATGATCCGCTGTGGCGACCCCTAACGGGAAAAGCTGAAAGATGATGATGATGATGAGGTGATGATGTATATATAATGTACATTTCTGTGTGTATATATTTTTAAGTAAATTGTACCAGATTAAGTGGAAGGGTTAACTTGTAGGTGTGTTTTTTATGATACATGTGATTGGTTGTACAATTTGGTACATTGATTTAAAAGTGCTTTTACTGTGTTTTAAATTTGTTCTGATGAAGCTTGGGAGATTCCTAGTTGAAAGCACGTAACTGTTTTAAGTGGTTTGCAATAAAAAGAGTTAAGGAATGTTTGTGGTCTCTCTTCATGGTGTTCACAGGTTCACAGGTTCACAGGTATGTACTAGGCTATTTGCCCTAGGGCCTATATAAGCCTAGCCAAAAGAGGTTCCTTGGCTTTTGCCACCCAAGAAAATTATTTTCCTGTGCCCCTGTCAATCAGAGCCACAGAAGTGATCCCCAGGGTGAATTTCCTGTTTCCCGTCCAATTGTCAAGATTTCTCTTAGAAGGCGAATGAGGAGCTTTGCTTGACATGAATGGGTAGTTTGTTCCAGAGCATCGGAAGTCTCTGGGACAGGAATCTATCCCTCCAGCATGTTCTGTTTATTTTGGTGACAAGGTTTAGGTCCCTTGAGCGTGTGGCCCAGAGCGATTGGGATTTCTTTCAGTCCATCAGATCTGGGTTAGACATGGCTTTATATGTTAGGCAGATGTCACCTCTGAGGAGGCGATATATGATGGAGTAGAGCTGGACTTTTTTGAGATGGTCTGCATATGGCATCTGTTTGAGTTCATCATGTTTTTCTTATGTAGTATCAATCCTTTTTACAATTCCTTTAAAAACATTGCCAAGGAATATTTTTATATGTGGTAGAGTGATGCCTGCTTTCTTCCAATGTTTTATATGGTTTTATAATTCACCCTCAGATTGTTTGGATACCATGAAAAGGAAAAGAAAATGTTTATTTTATAATACTATCCTTAATGTTGATGCTACTATATATATATATATATATATATATATATATATATATATATATATATAAAGTAATTTCATTTAACATTATATGCTCTCAAAGGTAAATACAGTTCATTCCAGTTAATAACTAAATTATCACAAGTATATATAATAATGTCATCCTTACTCTGTTATGTTCTGTTATATCTTTGGTTATTATCCTTAAACATGTTGGTACTGTTTCAATTATATTTAAAAATGTCCACTAACTTACTATCAATACTTGCATTCACTATGTGTTTGAGCTTACATTTCCAGTATGTTTAAGATCAGAAATCTTTGAAAAAAATTCTAGACTGCTATCTAGACCCATTATTGAAACATTAACCTTTATAGATATTGGTCGAATATAATCTACAAATAATAACTTTGTGAGTTTGTTTTATTCGTTTTGTGAACATTGATGCTGTTGTTATTTTGTGGGAAAGTTTGTAAAATTCTGATACAAATCTAACATTCTCTGGTATTTAATATCCTTTATTTTGTTAATTTGAGTTGTTATTTCTGTAAGAGTGTTTTTTTTTTCAAAATAATTATGTGTTCGTCTAGTAACATTTGTGTTTTTAAGTAAAAATCTCTAATTTCTCTTCATCTGATATGTCTGTTTTAACGTTATTAATTTCCTCAGAGCAATCTCTATCAGTACTTGTAATATAGCTCCCACACCTGTGTTTTACTTTTTATTTACTTATTTATTAATTTTTGGGAAATTGCATGATTCTCAATTCTGTTATTTCTTGATACTAATTTTAATCTGTTTGCTAATCTATGTAAGCTTTTTTATGTTATGAAATTGGAAATGAGCTTGTTTTTCCCCCTAAAGTTCATGCTATATTTAATGTTTAATATCTCCTGATACTTTTTATTCAATATACTAACTGTACTTTTGTTTATATCTTCCTCCTTTATGAACCTTTGTCTTTGCTACATCTAAGTATTTTTGAATTTTATATAGTTCACTATTAATTCACTATCCCATTCCTTTACCTGAAGTTTATACAAGGCATATATTGTACCATATATGTAAGTTTCTATGGTATCCCGGAATATAATTGTATCAGTCTCACTTTATTGCTGTATGATATGAAATTTTCTCATTCATTTTAAACTGCTTTTTCAGTTCTTGCAAGTTGGTAATGTTACGAAATTCTGTTTATTGTAGCTAGTTTTCTGCTTGTAAGAGCTAGCTTCATTAATAATGCATTATGGTCAGAAAACAGACAAGATATAACTTTAGAACTCAATTTGTTAGATATAAATAATCTATGAATTAAAGTTTGTGCCCCAAATACATATGGGTAGTGTGTAAGGCTCATAGACTTGGTTTCCTAAAACTATTTATGTCTTTCCAATTTAAAAGGTGTATCCAATTTTTTAAACCCTTTGTTGACACCAAAAGTCTGGGTTCTTTGCCTGGCACTTGTAGCTGTCAAGAACACAATTAAAATCACTGCCTAATATCAAACCATCTAACCATCTCTACCTGACTTACAGCATGTGTTAGTAAAGATTAATATCCTCTTTTGTGATGTCTTCATTCTATAGCAAGAAAATAATTCTAATAAATTGGAAAATCTCACCGTTCTTTTATTTTCAAAATTCATCAAACTACTTAAACAGAGCAAAATAAAGATAGTTATTTTGCTAAGAACAGCATTGGAAGTAGCTATAAATTATAGCTTAAATTAGTAGCACTTTTAGAAAAATTAAAATTGACATATGAAACTAGATAACTAAGCATGATTTATTATGGTGATTTCTTATATATATATATATATATATATATATATATATATATATATATATATATATATATGTGTGTGTGTGTGTGTGTGTGTGAATAGCAATTAGAAACAGACTTACATGGAGACAGGAGAACAGGAGAACATGAAGATCTCTCCGAACACCATTATATTGGGCAACTTCAACTACCCAAACATTGACTGGGAGCACTACTCAAGCCCCAGCACCTTAGCCCAAAGATTCCTAGAAATTATAAACTCAAATGCTATGGAACAACTAGTCACCACTCCCACAAGAGGGGACAACATACTAGACCTGATCATTACCAACATGGGGACTCTATGCTCCACACCAGAAGTATATCCCTCATTGGTAAGATCAGACCATAAATTAATTTCACTGGATGTCCACATCCCGACCCCACCCCAGCCCAGAAAACCACAGTGAAAAACTTCTCAAAAGCGAACTTCTCACTTCTCAAAACCAAAGTGGAATCCTTCAAGGCTCCAGGGCCAGTGGAAACTACAGCCCAAACTGCAGAATCCTATATAAATGCATTCTACGGACATCTCCAGGAATGCATGGATCATGCTATCCCAAACAAAACCAAGACCCAATCATCCAAAGGCAGGCATCCAGTCTGGTGGACCCCTGCCATAAATAAACTGTACAACAGAAGGAGGAAGCTACTACATGATAGAGCAAAATCCCTAATAGGGAAGGCATCTCTGATCAGTACTAGCAAAAAATTACGATCCCTCATAAAATCCTCCAAGGCCAGCTTCGAGAGAAAATTGCACAGGACACCAAAGACAATCATAAGGCTTTTTTCAGTTATGTTAGAAACCTGGGATGCAACTCCCAGACTTGTTCTGAGTTGATTCTAAATGACAAAAAATACACTGAACCCACAGACATCGCCAATATCCTGGCAGACAGGTTCAGTGCAAACTTCTCCACCCCCTCCCCCCCAAAAGAGCAAGTATCTATCTCAGCAGAGGGCTGCCTCCCAAACATCTCAGATGCTCAGGTGAAGGCTGCCCTCTCTAAAGCAAAAAACACTGCTTCCATGGGACCAGATGGCGTCCCAGGTTGCGTCCTACATGAAC
>NC_056731.1:1753497776-1753602776 GCF_019279795.1 Protopterus annectens | reverse complement strand
GAGTTATTTTTAATACTTCCTGTGATTGAAACTCTGGTGATTATTGTAAATAGATATTTAGTATTTTCATGTTCTTTTTATTATTTATTATTAAATATTAACGAAACAATGTCAAAAAAAATTTCTAAAACTCAAACTTTAATTTAAATACTAAAATGCACACTGTAAACACTTTTATTCTTTACAAAGAACTTTATTAGTCCTAACCAAATGAAGCCACTGACACATTTAAATACAAAATGCCTAAACACATAATCACACAGAAACACTAATGAATTAACCCTTTCCTTTTCAACACAACCTTGTAATTCTCTCTGTCATTCATTCCTGGAGTATTACATGCATCTAACTTAACCTGCCAACAGTATTCTTTCCAGTCTAGTTCTTCTTCAGCATCCTTTCTCATATTGTAATTAAAAACTTGATGCAGAACAAAAAAAAATTAAAATTAACATTTTTAACATTATCAGAATGATAACAACTGACACATTTCACTAAAGCATTATTCAATTCCATTCTATTTACTGTTTTCATATGTTTATAAAGTCTCATATTACATTTTTTGACTGCTCTGCCTATATGAAAAGTGGAGCAAAGTCCACATAAAACAATATAAACTACAAACTTTGATTTGCAATTGTATTTTTTTTAACAAATTGATTTCATAATCCCTTCCTGTTAATCTAACTTTACTACCAACTTGAATATATTTGCAAAAGTTACAGTTATATTTGTACATTGCCTCACTTGGATACAAAACTGGACCTTCTCCTATTATTTTCTTCAAATCTTTGAAGTTTATAAGAAACTTCCAATTATTAACGACAATGGCCTTAATTCTCTTCTTATCCACTGAGTTTTCCAGAAGGCAAGCTAAGGAAAAATCTCCCATTTCCTTTGACCTATTATCTATGTCACAATTACCTTCTGTTCCAAAATGTGAAATTATTCAAAAGGCTTATTCTGGTGTTAGTTTGAAAAAAGCTAAGGATAGTATGTTAAAGGTGGGGGGGGGGGCAGTAGCTGTGGTAGGAGACGTAATAGTTATGATGGTTTTAAAAGGCATAATTCAGATCAGGAATCTGATAGGCAGGATAAAGTATTTTTTTTTGTTACCAGATTTTCCCCATTTACTGATATTTTGAGAAGGTCAGTGAAAGATTTGTGGCCAGTGGTATGTGAAGATTAGCAACTAAAGCATCTGTTCCCTTCACAGGTTGCATTTTCTTATCAGATGTATTTACATTTAAGGGAGTTATTAGGTTTTAAGAATGTTTCTTTCCAGGGGCTAATATGGATTCCTTTTCTTGTGGAAGATGTAAAGTATGTTCTAGGATTAAGAACATTTCAGGTAGAAAAATTAATGGTAAATTATTTCGTTCCATGGGAAGGTTTTCATGTGTTTCTTGTGGAGTGGTTTATATTGTAGGGTGTGGGTGGACTCCTGTGAAGTGGTATGTTGGACAGACAAAACGTATGATAAAAGTTAGAATTCTTGAACATCTGGGACATATTAGAAATAGGAATTTGGATATCCCAGTAGATGAACACTTTATTAATGCACATGGGGGTTCTGGTGTTACTTTCTTCTTTAGTTCGTTGGTGACACCTTTTCTTGCTAGGGGTGGGGATTTTTTAGTTAGTTTGTTAAAAATGGAAGGCAGGTTCATTCTAAATTATAATACTTTAAAACCTAAAGGTATGAAACTGGATGTGAATTTAAATGTATAAGTTATAATATTGTATATATGATATTTTGTAACTTATTTTATATAGAAAAATATTTTACCTTTTTTAAGGGTATGCTTATTTAAGCAGATTCTTGTAGTAGATTATAGGGTGATGAGATGATTGTTTAATTGGAGCAGTTTGACATAAAATGGGAATGGCTGGTAGCTTATGTTATTCCCTGAAGGCTGTTTGCCAAGGTACCAGAAGCACCATTAAAAGTTGGAGTTTGTTTCCAGTGACTACCTCCTGAGTGCATTTTTTGGATACCACTACTTGAGCCCAAGTTCTCTTTTCTATTGTGCCACCCTGATATACATCCACCTTTCAAAAACCCTGCTGATTATTACTTAAATGATTGCTGTTCTCTTTAGAAGATTGATTCACAGCATTATTACCTACATTACCTACATTGCTCGCACCCACCTTATCTCTACCCTGCTCTATGCCTCCCCTATCTATAACAAAATGTGTAGAAGCAATCTGAGTAAACTTTCATCCTCCTACAACAATATTGCCAGATTTGCAGCTGGATCCTCCTATAGAATTCATCACTGTATCAACCTGAATCAGATAGGATGGTTAGAGTTGCCAAATCTAATACTTTTAATCAACTAATAGTAGCCCATAAGATCCTGTATTTACCTCAAAATACACCCGTACTTACTTCCCTAGTCATCCCCTATAACAATCTCAAGACTTTACGCTCATCTAATAAACTACTTGTACAAATATCAAAATCCAACAATTCAGCTGGTGACACCTTGTTCTCCAGTACAGTAGGTAAAGCCTGGAACATCCTCCCAAGCCAGCTAACCTCAATATCCTCTGCCAGCTTATTTAAAAGCAAGCTCAAACCCTACCTTAAATCACACTGGCTATGCCCCTGTGTTAACTCAGACTAAGCACCAGACCATTAACTAGACTCCCACGATTCCTAGTCTCTCTAGATCATGGTCTTGTGTTTACTCACTAATTATTAACCTTTCTTAAGATTTTTTTCACATGTAAATATGTATATATTGTGGAATGGTCAATCACCTTCATATAAGATCACAACTTTGGTGATAAAGAAAACTATAAATGCATCCTTGTAAGTTGATCTTCTACACTCTATCCATGTATCTCTTGTGTTTTTCTTTCCTAGGTTTATATGTGACCTTAGTACCTATTTAATATAAACTAATAGTTGTATCTAGTTTAGTCTTATATTAAGTTTTCTTTCCCTAATAGAATACATAATATAAAATCCTAGGCTTGTAATATGTTATAAAGATTTGTAATACACCATTTCTAATGCAATTGTCCTAGTCGTGTTCATCTATTTCTTTGAAAAATATTTCTTTCACTACTGAAATATAAAATATATAATCTTAGGCTTGTAATATTTTTTAAAAAACTTCTTATGTACCAAATTCTACTGTTAATGTATTTGTCGTGACCTTTTATGTTGTTGTATTTTGTGGAGCTTTTCTCCCCGGGCCTCCACTGAAAATGGACATATATCCAGCTGGACTAGCCCGGTCAACAAATGTAAAATAAAAATAAATAAATAAAATAAAATAAATTATAAGGCACTGACTTATTGACTGCATCTGCTGAAACTTGCAGATCTTCTGAACTGCTTCTCATTCCTTTTGGTTTCCTCCTTTCTTCATCTTCTTTCAAGCCAATATCTAAAGCTTGATTATACACTGGTATTGCTTCATCCATTAAGTTCTCAAGCCCTTCACTTTACTCCGCCCATCCAAAGTCCCTCCCTTTCTCATAGTCTCTTTTGTCTCGGAGGAACTTCCTGGACTTTCGTTTCTTCTTGACATCATTCTCCATGGCAACCTTCTGAAAAATCTGCTCTACCTTTGCCTCAAAATTCTCCCTGGAGGTCATACCTTTCAAATTGTTATATGCAGCCATAACTGAGTCATTTATATAAGTCAATGTTCACTTATTTTCTTCTATTAACAAGTGAACATACTGTAAGCTACAGATTCGGATGACCAGATGTATATGATGTCATTCTGTAATCCAGCACTGAAATTATGTTTTAATACTAGATGAGACATAGGTCTCATCTCATGGCAGACAGTTTGTGAAACCTGAAAAAGAAGGATCACTCACCCACTTCCTCTTCCCTTGAGCTAGTAATGTGATATCAGTCAGGAAAATACAGTAAGATTAGTTAAGTATTGTTTTTCTGTATCTGTGTGCATCTTTCCATCTGTGATATTTTAAATATTTCCTGTGATTGAAACTCTGGTGTTTATTGTAAAGGGATATGTAGTATTTTCATGTTCTTTTGTTATTTATTATTAAATATATTTAAACATTCTATTTTACCTGGTCTTTTAGAGAATATTTTAACCTTTGAAAGTACTTATATTTATTTGGTGACACTGTGGCTGCTCCTGAAAGCCTTGCTGCATTTGGTCAAACATTACCATTACTTTTACTCAGTTTAATTGGGTACCCTTGTAAAAAACCTTAGAGTAGCTGCCTTTAAAGTGTCCTGGTGGCACTGTCTACCTTTTAGTCTGGGCAGAGGGGTTATAGCTGCTAACTCTGTGCCAGCCTTTCCCAGGTGTTTGTGTATGTGTGTGAAAATCAAATCTTAAAGAGTGCGTGTGTCAGCTACTTGGAGCCAGGACACAGACCACTGGTTTCACAGAGACGGTGATGGAGGCCTTGGATTGGAACACTTGGCTGAGGACTCAACTCGACAGCTGTGGTCAGTGTGGAGTCTTATTTGGGGCCTGTTGAGACAGAGGGAAACCCAGCCCTAGGATGGGAGTGCATTCACTGTGTGCTTTTAAGGGAAATTGTGCTTGGTGCAGAGAGCTGCATCTGGAAGCACTGTGTGTATCTATTTTTCTTCCAAGTGACCATCCCTCACTGGTGTCAGTGTTGAGGATTGAGGCTTCTTGATTACTGGCCCACAGCAGTGACATTACAACTATAAATATAAATATACATCTGTTTAATAATATCTAGTAAATATCCATCCATTTTTATGAGTGTGCATAAGAAAACAATGTTATTAACAGCTCAGAAAAAAATGTCAGTGCTTTGCAAAAAAAAAAAAAAAAAAAAAAAAACTGTTATGACATATTTCATGTTTACAGCCCCAAAAACATGTTTATACAATGAAAACTAGTAGAAAAAAACACACAAAATACAGAAAAAAGTGGATGAAGTAAACTAGTAATGTATAAAAGTGTTAAGGTTTATGCATGAGTGTGCATGAGCATCCACCAATATGGTAAATGGGGGAGTTATACCAAAACTACATGGTAGTAGCGGCATGAAAAAATGTGTGTTTTGAATTTACTGTTTAAATCTCTGGCGTGATGCAATAAATCTAATCAAAGCAGAATTGAGGTTAAAATAATTAAATATATATATATATATATATATATATATATATATATATATATATATATATATATATATATATATATATATATATATATATATATATATACACATTCTACACATCATTTTTATTATTTAATATATTTTTAGTACATAAAAATATTCCTCAAAAAATTCTCTAAAAAACCTTTACAGATTGTGTCAGCTTATGTAAATTCAACACACTCTTAATAGAGCAATAGTAGTTAAGTCCTGGTTTTCTGAATACATTTACGGAATGCATTTAATTTCAATTTCAACTGCCAGCATAGTTCTTTTTTTCTCTCAAAGAAGGAAAAATCAGTCAAAAGAAGGAAATTACTGCTGGTGCACTTAGAAATCACACCAGCAGTGATTTCCTGTGGAAAACAGTGATCTATGTGTTTTTTAGAGTCTTCTGCTTATGGCAACTAATGCTTGTGGAATTTCATCTTGGCCACCTGTAGATAGACAAGAAAAAGGAGTGGTTATATGAAAGCCTAACACATTAATTTTGTTAAGTATATATTAACAATCTAAATGAACTTATCTGGTATTCTATAATGTGAAGAAATATAAGACAAACTGCAACAGACACATTTCAAGCATGATTAGTGATTTGACTATATAAAGCATTTTACATAGTGACCTGTTTTAAAATGATTGAATATGAGACTCCTGAGAGTCAAATGTTTATTAGCACTAGTAACAAAGTAAACGTCTAATAAGATGTACATGACTGTAAGTGTAAATGCTTAAGTTCTATAATTTTTGATTTGATGACAAAGAACAGTATAGATTTCTCAAGATGCAAACTAAGCTTATTTAAAATTAAGCAAAACCTATACTACAGACTGGAAGATATCTTTTCTTTCCATCTGTCTACAACTGCAGTCAACTAGACGAATTCAGGGGTGGAGATTATTCTGAATCACTTTACGATAAGATGTAGAAAAGGTGCTTGTCAATCATTTAACAAGGTAGTATGAATAATGCAAAGCTTATATTAAATGTCTTTCAAGTGACTGTCATCACTGGAATTAAGGAAGTGAAATATTTCTCAGTCAGTGATACAAACCAGTAGCTTAAAGACTTCCATAAGATTCCTTTCCATGTGGGCATTCAATGGTGACTCCACAAGGCCCACCACAAACAGTATCAAGATATGCTAGATGCTTTCAAAGGGCGAACTATATATAGTATGTCAGCTTCCAAAATGTTTAAGTCTCTGGTGTTGTAAGTTTCCCTTAGTCCCAGCTTTGAGTTTAAAGATTTGTATATATTAAAATGAAATTCTTTGTCAATATGTAAGATGAATGTTGGTACTGCAGAGAGAGAGGGGTTCCATTTAGATGCTCGAAAGCCCTTTTATGTGAATACGAAAAGAGTGACATGTATTGCGCGAACCACAGAAATGATGAATGTCCAAAACTGCGAAATTTGAAATGTCGAAGTGTCATGGTTGGCCCTGTAAGGCCTGTATGGCTCTGTAAGGTAAGTGTGCGATAGTTACGGACCTTAGGGTTAGGGTACAGGTTAAGTGTAGGGTTAGAATTATGGTTTTGTTAAATGTATGTGTGTGGATTATTTATTTTGTTTTGGTATATCTCTGTAGGGTAAGTGTGTGATAGTTATGGACCTTAGGGTTAGGGTGCAGGCTAAGGTAAGTGCATAGATAGTAATGTATGTAAGGCTTAGTGTAGGGTTAGAAGTAGGGTTTTGGTGCTTTACTTTAGGGTTAGAAGTAGGGTTTTGGTTAGTGTATGTATGTGGTTTATTTATTTTGTTTGGGTAGGCAGAATGTAGTGGGAGGTGGAGTTGGCTGACTATGGGGATTCGACTTTTTGAATTTTGCGGTTTAGTGTGTTCGGCATATTCGCGGTTCGCGCAATATGTGTCAGTGTTTTCGTATTTGCTTAATAGGATTTTCGCTAATATAATATAGACCCGAGAGTGAGAGAAAAACACTCACCAAGTTATAACTATGTATACATGGCAAGTTAAAGGAAGCATTAAACAGTTACTATGAAGTTGCAAACGGCTATGGCTATGGAGTCAGGGCATTGGCTAATCCTTTCAATATGGATTAAGTTTAACTAAAGTAGGTTCAAGAAGCAGACTATCCATAATCTATCATGCATAACATATATTCACATTTATACTATGTTCTCCATAATTCTTCTCCTGGGATGCTTAACCATTAACTTGTTAAGATATTTTCATCCAAATCTTTGGGAGTCTTTCCACTTTGTAATAATTGAGGAGGGTATTGAGGTGATAGTTAGCAAAATGTATGCATTGTATCCATTGTTTATGTAATGGTAGATTTAATCTTTTCAACAGAAAAGGAAACAGAGCTGGTACACACACACGTACATACACACACACACACACACACACACACACACACACACACACACACACACACTCACACATTGTATAGTCATTTGGATAATATTTGTTGAGTTATAAAGCACTTCCTTAATTTTTGCCTTCCTCTGCAATACCAGCCACATTAAACAGCATCAGTAAGTTATATAACTACCACACCGTTAACACTAAAGCTATGGACAGATTGGGGAAAGTAGCTAGTGTGCCCAAGAGGTTAAAAAATATAGTCCAGTTAATGAGTTCTTAATTACAGTAGCTAATTTAATGATGAGAGTATGAAGGACCACACTACCTAGCAGTACAATTATGGAAAACAAGGAAAGGCTGAAGCAGACCATGAATAAGCATTATTGTAGGGGAAAACATTTAGTTATACACTAATGATTTAGGGTAATATACACTGCTTAATCATCACACAGTTCGGGTACAAGCACCAACAGTTACTTTCTTTAAAGTAGCATTATTTTTGATATAAAGCTGCAAGACATTCATCCACCTATACAGAAGAATATTTCTTAAAGTATAGTTCATAGGTTCATAGGTTGGTACTAGGCTATCGGCCCAAGAGCCTATTCAAGACTAGCCATAACAATTCCCTGGCTATTTCTTCCCACACTATTTACTTCCCTGGACCCTTGTCTAGCAGGGCAACTGACGTGATCCCCTGGGTGAATTTCCTGTCTCCCATACAATCGAATAGGTTTTTATATATATATATATATATATATATATATATATATATATATATATATATATATATTAGATTTTCCATCTGGTTTACCTTGGATAGCATTTTGCTATGCCAGTCTTCTAAAGATGAGACCCTTTTCATATTCTTGGCAATGTGTTTCCAGGTTTTCTGGTGAGTTTTTAATGTCCTTTATCACTGCTTGTAAGTCAGATATTGTGATGCAGCAAGGCATTAGTTTTTTTTTAATGTTGCAGCTATCAGCTCTGCTAGGCTGTTAGAGAATAACTAGAAAACTGAAAAAGCTTCCCATAATATAAAAGAAACCTGCAGTTTTAGACTGCAGAAATTTCCATTATTAATTAAGTTACCTTCCCCATCCATGTGGATGCTTATTTGGTGGTCGTCTTGAAGGCAAACTGAATAGATTTTTTGATTGTTATTTTTTGTAACCCAGTGAATAAAGTAAGGAACCTTATTGATTCAATTTCTTTCTGTTTTTGTATCTGTATTTGAAGTGATTATTTTACTTTTTAACCATATTTTGTAAACACCAAAAAGTTGTCATTAAATAAGTAAAATGTTTCTGTCAAACTATCTTCCTGTCCCATAAGATAAAATAAGGCAAAAATCCTTAAAGTTAAAAGTTGATGATAAGATGGAAGGCCACTGTGAAGTGCAAATCAATAGCCTAACCTGTTTAACTTCAGAAACTGAGATTGCAGTGTTTACTCATCCCCTTTACAAAATTTCACAGCTACAGAATAGTAATGGATGTAGTTTTCTTAGTTAAATATAGTAATCTCTGAGCACCTCTGGCATGCTTTATAGGTCTGTGGTACCCTTTCAAATTTGTACACAAAAGTATATTCTTAGGCTATGGCACACTTCCAACATTTAAGCTTCCTTCATCATTTTAGCTCACAAGAGCAAAAGGTAATACAGAACTTTGTTTTATAATCAAAGCTATTTGCATCATTTTGAGTTTTTTTTTCTGGCTGAAAGCTCAACAGACCTAGCTGTGGCAGAGATGCAGAGTAGAGTAACTTACAGTTTTCACTATGTACACTCATTGCCAGCTCCACGCTCCTTTTCTTGCCAGGGCACAATATGGGCACAGTAGCTAGCTGATGAGACATTTGAAGACCCAAAAAAACCCCCGAAAATGTTTAAAAGCTGCAAAACCATGTTGTCATGTAACCAAACGAAATATAAGAGTGACAATTTCAAAATAATATGTCACGCTAGTACAAACCAAGAAGTAAGATAAAGTAAACGTTCCAGCCACTATCAGACAGTTCCAATAATTTATTAAAATTACACCAACCAGGATAAGTGCTTTTGCCTCAAACAAGAGACTTCTTCAGCTATAAATACAGTGACATTACCTCATTAAATACACTTACTAATTTCCTGTTCATCAATTAAATAATTAAACATTTAAACAGACACTCTAAAGTGCAAGCATTGAATAAAGGTTATTTAAAAATGGACAACTTATTAAAAAAACCTACTTATATAATAGTAGCAGCCTTTTAAGTATGGGTTTTACTGACACGTTTTCATTTTAGCTGGGGAGTGAAGTGGCATTTACCCTAAGCTGTCAAATAAGTTGTCTTTTTAACAAAGTTAACTCCCAATTACCACCTCTAGGATCCTTTTTGACAACTTTGAGAATACCAAAGTGATAATCTACATAGTTTGGAAAGCCTAAGGATTGCTTATATAAGGCACTGGTCTCCTTCTTTGTCCTTATATCATAAAGATGTTCATAAATTCTGTTTTTGAGGGCTCTGTCAGTTTTTCCTATATAAAAGGTGGAAGCAGGTGAAAGCTGCAGTCTCTAAAGCCAAAAACACAGCATCCATGGGACCGGACAACATCCCAGGCTGCGTTTTACACGAACTTCAGAATGAACTGGCTCCCCACTTAAGCACCATGTTCAATAATAGCCTCGCATCAGGCTTTGTGCCCACTGAATGGCACACAGCAACAGTTATCCCACTCCACAAAGGGGGAGCCACCACTGATCCCGGGAACTATAGACCCATTAGCCTGACGAGCCTGGTCTGCAAAGTCGTGGAACGTATCATCATGGAACTCATAAACAAAGACATTGGTAACCTCCAAACTCTGGATCCCACCCAGTTTGGGTTTGTGAAAGGCAGATCATGCCTCCTGAACCTGATCGACTTCTTTGAGGCAGTCACCAAAGCTGTAGATGAGGGTAAGGTGGTTCACACAGCCTATCATGACCTCGCCAAGGCTTTCGACACCATCCCCCATTCTGGAATTATAGCTAAACTCAATAAACTAGGCATAAATCCCTACATCACAAGATGGGTTGCCAACTGGCTCACTGACAGAACCCACACTGTAAAAGTTGCAGACTCCAAATCTGACCTCAAATCAGTGACAAGTGGAGTACCACAGGGTTCCGTCCTGGGACCGCTCCTGTTTGGTATCTACTTCTCTGAAGTATAGGCTAACATGGAAGGCCTCTGGCTAATGAAGTTTGCAGATGACTGCAAACTAGGAGCCATAGTCAAGTCCCTAAATGATGTGAACATCCTACAGAAGGGCCTCTCTGAGACAGATGCCTGGTGTCAGAGTCATGGCCTCAAGCTCAATGCCAAAAAGTGCAGTGTCATCCCCTTTGGTAAAAACTCTGGCAGCAATCTACTTAACACTGAATGCGTGATAAGAGACTTTGGGACCCAGGTGGACAGTAGTCTCTCCTTTGATAGTCACATCGCCACAGTAGTCAGGAAGTCCTTCTACGTGGCACACCTTATCATAAAAGGGTTCTCATCCAGGAAAAAAGAGGTCATCGTTCCCCTCTACTCGACACTCATTAGACCCACTATAGAGTACAACGCCCCTTTTGAAATGTACCTCACAAAACATCTGCAGCAGCTGGAAAGGCCACAGAAGTACCTTACAAAGAGGATTACTGGACTCAAACAAATGCCCTACACTGACCGCCTCAAAAAACTCCAGCTTTACTCCATAGCATATCGCCTACTCAGGGGTGATCTCTGCCTAACATATAAAGCTATGTCAAACCCAGAGCTGTTGGACATGCTACACCTAAAGAAATCCCAATCCCTCCGAGCTACACGCTCTAGGGACCTAAACCTTGTCACCACAATAAACAGGACATGCTGGAGGGATAGATTCCTATCCCAGAGACTTCCCATACTCTGGAACAGGCTACCCATCTATGTTAAGCAAAGTTCTTCATTAGCACTCTTCAAGAAAAATCTTGATGAGTGGATGGGAAATAGGAAATACACCCCAGGATCACTTCTGTGTCTCTGCTCGACAGTGGCACAGGAAAATAACTTTCTTGGGAGGCGTAAGCCAGGGAACCTTGTTGGCTAGGCTTACGTAGGCCCTTGGGCCGATAGCCTAGTACCTACCTATGAACCTATGAACCTATAAAAACCAGAACCCCCTCCACATTTCACTATGTAAATGAATTTGTTTGTTCCACAGTTCCCCCTCTTAAAATAAATTTAACTTCCCAACCCATTTTGTAAGGTCGAACTGTTCATAAACAGGGGATATCCAGACAAACTGGTTACTGAAATTATAGAAGAAGTACATCGTAGTTGGGGTATTAAATACACCCCACGTTTGGGTGTAGGGTTGGAAAAAGACAATAGAACTGATTTAGACAAAAGGTTTGATAGAGCATATGCTATGGAATGCAACCATCTTTCAAAACCTTTGGGTCGTATACTACAATCCAATTGGAGCATCTTCAAAGTGAGTAAGGAACTTTATGAACTAATGGGATGCAGGCCCACAATTTCGTATGAGACTGGAAAGAACTTTAAACAACTGTTAGAAGTTGAGGTACTTAATAGGGATGATGTGAAAAGGGAACTACCCCATGTGGAATGTGCAATAATTGTCCATTCATAGTAAAGTTTGACAGTATTAACTTATAAAATGAGTTGGGAAGTAACATTTATTTTAAGAAGGGGAACTGTGGAACAAACAAATTAGTTTACATAGTAACATGTGGAGGGTGTTCTGTTTTTTTATATAGGAAAAACTGAAAGAGACATCAAAAATAGAATTTATGGACATCTTTATGATATAAGGACAAAGAAGGAGACCAGTGCCTTATATAAGCATTCCTTAGACTGTCCAAACTATGTAGGTTACCACTTTGGTATTCTTGAAGTTGTCTAAAAGAATCCTAGAGGTGGTAATTAGAAGTTAACTCTGTTAAAAAGAGAACTTACTTGGCAGCTTAGGTTAAATGCCACTTCACCCCCTGGCTTAAATGAAAATGTGTCAGTAAAACCCATACTTAAAGAAAAGGCTGCTACTCTTGTATAAGTAGGTTTTTTATTAAGTTGTGCATTTTTAAATAACTTTTATTCAATTCTTACACTTTAGTGTGTCTTTTTAAATGTTTAATTATTTAATTGATGAACAGGAAATTAGTAAGTATGTTTAATGAGGTAACGTGACTGTATTTTTATCTGAAGAAGTCTCTTGTTTGAGATGAAAGCACTTATCCTGGTTGGTGTCATTTTAATAAATTATTGGAGCTGTTTGATCGTGGCTGGAACGTGTACTTTATCTTACTTCTTAGTTTGAATTATTTTCACATTGATTTAAGTGTCACGCTAGTACACAATGTACTTAGCTAGTAAATCCTGGTATCATTAGTCAAACATTTCATCTTACTAGACTGTCCAGCAAATCTTTCAGAACATTATACTTGGCTTTTCTTGATATGTATCCATGCAGTCATCCTTATTTTCCAAAACTCTTTTGCCCATAACCAGGCCTCTGATACCCATAATAAAGTTAATGATTACCACATCAATAGACAAAGGTAAACTAACTGGTACAGTTTATTATTTTTTTTTTAATCACTTGATTTGCACAAATCAGCTGCACTTATTTGGTATTCTTCTGACAGTCTGTCAGAAGTTAATAAATTATCTAAACAACATAATGTTTATACAATCAAAAATTCACATGACAACCTGTACAGAAGTACACAGTGTTCCTGAAGACCAGGCCCTTAGACTTTAATTGTTCACACAGTTTATTAACTTCCTATCTCCGGTTAAAACAATTATTTTAAATTAAAATGATCTGGTTTTCTTTAGAAATGGTTCCTTTCTGTCCAGCATGTATTTTCACAGAAAATATGTTTAAAGACTTACACATTTATCCTTTTTAATCTTCCACCAGCTGTTCTAGCAAAATACATTTGAAAGTTTGAGAATGTAAAAACAGAAGTGTTCCAGTATATCTTAACATTACAGAAACATATAAATGTGTCTGTTAATTCAGGCTCAGATGCTGCTTCTAAACTGCATATAGGTTCACTTCTAAATTTCAGAAATCCCAAACTATCGAGTTTCAGAACATCGCGTTCAGAATCTCGAGATCCTGGAATCTCGAAATAGTGAACCTCCCCCAAAACACCACTAAACAAAACAAAACAAGTGTATGCAGGGGGGCAAGCCCCCTGCACCCCCCCACACCCCCCTACTTAAATATACCAACTCCAAGATCGCACTACAGTGAGGACAAGGGAAATCTCCTGGTCAGCTCTGTATGCCGATCTCTTTTCAGGATTTCAAAGTTTTAAAACTGCGAACATATGATCTTCAATCATATGGGATTCGATGTTTTGGACTTCGAAATTCTGAAAATAACCCATATATATATATATATATATATATATATACACACACACACACACACACACACACACACACACACACACACACACACACACACACACATATTCTTTCTCATTTTGGGATCTACTTTAGTCTAGATTTATTGCGTTTACTTACTTAAGTGTTTGTTAACATTATAGGCAAGCCAATGTAAACTGAGCTTTTTTAAGCTATGGTTTGTCCCCACACAGTATATGGAGCTACAGACAACCTCTTAAGCCAATCAATATATTGTAAGTATAAAACCAAGTACAACTGATATACAGAGTGCAAAATATATGTAACAGGAGAAAAATTAGCTAATGGGCATTTTATTCAATGCATAATTGTTTAAAGAGAGCACTGCTAAATCATTCAATGCCAAAAGACCATATGCAGAGAAAACAAAGTTAAAAGGCCACATTTTGAAAACCTAGCTGCCCGTATGGCTGAAGCATAAAATATTGAATACATCATTATATAAACATACTGAAGCACTAGATGTCAGCAACATCAGTCTGCTACTATGTAACAGTATAAAACTATATAACACAAAGTTGTAATCTCCACCAGCTTCCCTACCCTTGGTCAGGTACAACCCAGGCAAGGTTTAAGCTTATCAGGTATACGTCTTTGAACTGAAAGTCATCAACTGCTATTTCCAATTGAGAATCACTACCAGTACGGTTTGTATTAGTGTGCCAGCAGTGATTCAAGTTTTCTCTAAGGCTTGTGATCATAGACATAGAAAGCATAAACAAGAAGAGTTTGTGACACAAATCCCACATGTGGAGGGGTTCATGGCCTGTTGCCCCCATGTAAAACATGCAATTTTTCTTTAAATCTGATTGAAGCTTCTTCAAATTTATTTATTTTTTCTTGCTGAAAGTACAACCAATATGGACTTGTCCAGTTATAGTGGAATTATCTCTACCAATATAGCAAACTGTGATGATGTCAAACCTCAAACTGCAGGAACTGTACAAAACACTCTCAATAAACAATCACAGTTAAAGTTAATGTAGACTATGTATCGTATTCAGAAAATATCTCAGATGGAATACATTACTATGGGAATGCATGGGGCAAAATGAAGCCAAACAAAGAAAGGCAGCCACCTTGAATCCAGAAGGAAGTGAGTTATTGCACAGAACTACACACTGGCTCAAAAAAAAAAAAAAAAACAACAGAAGCAGACAAATACTTGTGTTGTAGATTAGGTGAAACAGACAGCAAGATTATGAGTTAAATCACAGAAAGTATCATAGAAAATGCACTGAATGTAAGTGCTGAAGTTCCCAAGCACTGCCAAATAAGCAATGAAAATTAGAACAAAGAAAAAAGAAAACCTATAAGAATATCTAACTTTACAGAAACTGAACAATGCCCCTTGATGTTTGAACAACTCCAGTTGAATTATGGAAATCTTAAGACTGAAAATGTGCACTAAGATGCCATCATAACGATAGATGTAACAGCAAGTACTGACGGCACATTTAACTCATTAACTGTTGAGCATTATCAGGTCTATCCACATTTCAGTTCTTTGATTTAAAGGCCTATAACTCCTAAATGGCCCAACATCTATTTGTGAAACTTTCAGGAAATA
This sequence comes from Protopterus annectens, assembly GCF_019279795.1. Taxonomy (NCBI): domain Eukaryota; kingdom Metazoa; phylum Chordata; order Ceratodontiformes; family Protopteridae; genus Protopterus; species Protopterus annectens. The sequence continues at coordinate 1,753,587,274 of NC_056731.1, read as the reverse complement.
TTAGTTGCATAAGTATATATAAAACTCTATTTGACTTGAGCTCCTACCATCAAAGAATACTACATATTAGGCATCTTAAATTTTAATGAGCAAAAAAAAAGGCTGTTTAAGGCTTTTTTTATGTCTCAGTGTAAATGGATATAAAAACACTCCATTTAGATCTGAAATCACACCAACAATATTTATATGTTTTATGTAGCTTTTATTTATTTTTTGTCTACAGAAAACTGAAAGCTACACCACTTGTTTTCAGCTATTTTGGAAAAGTTTCACCCTGTCAATTTACACAGCCTTTTCTTGCCTGAATTCTGTTGTAATTTCAAATGACAATCTTTTCCTTCAAGATATTCTAGTGACATTTTCTGGACAAGACTCGTTGATAGTCCCACTTTTGTTTTGTTTTGTACATCACAATGTCTTTTATGAGAAGTAGACAGGAGAATCTCAAATATGGTTATACCTTTTTGAGCAGGTGAAATATATGTATTTTGTTAAAACATGAAACAATGATGGAATATATTTCCATATAAAAGAGTATTATGTTAGGTTCTCATTTCATATGACAGACTGATAATATGATTCTGACATATACTGAGTTTGTCAACTTGAAAAAGAAATGCAAAAGATACATTTTTATGAAACAAATGGCAAAAGTAGGACATCCAAATGTCTTCATGAGACTACTGTTGGTACCTAGCAATAAAGGAACATTTTGCTATAACCGTACAAAGTATTCAGTTCCTTTGCAGATCTTAAATATTTATTGGAAACAGCTACTATTATTTATAATTATTGCTGCTTTATGAATTTTTGTCTTACATTGTATAATCCTTCTTAACTAATTACCTCTATATTAACTAATATACTTAGAATGTAACTACTGTAAAATTCTAATGCTTTGTAATGATTTGTATACTGTGGAGCTTTTCTCCCCAGACCTCTGCTGAAAAAGGGCTATTCAGCTCAGATGGACCATCCGAGTCAACAAATGTAAAATAAATAATAAATAAAATAATAAATTTCACAAAATAACACATCATAATCCTCATATACAAGATGCACTTAACTGGTCTTTCCAGCTGTAAAGACAAATACACAACTTTACCTTCTTATAATGCAGTCTAATGCACATGAGTCTAAAGGGGAGAGGTCATATATCAAGTGACAAAAAATTATTTATTCGGAAGAAATAAATGGGATTTTTACTTGTGATTTAATGACAACTTGGTAAAGAAGTAATCCAGATAAACTGAAGAACCAATATTCTTACACGGAAACTCGATCAGTCCAACCAAGGAACTTCTCAAATATACCATTTATTAGACACACAATTCACAATTGTAGACAAGTTGACCTAGGTTTCGTCTTGAACTTATATAGACTGCATCAGAACTAATACATCATACTGAAACCACTTCCCTTTATAACACGCCCAGGTTAATTGATTAATTACACTCCCACAAAATTAAAGACACATACCCATCAGACCATTTATATACCTAAAAACATATATAAGCTAAAACCATGAATAAAAACATACTATAATATTACATAAAAATAAACATATAAAAATATGTAAGATAAAATCAGTACAAAATGAATAATAAAATAATTTGATTGGTTAATCCAACAATATAAGTTACAAAATGTCTAGATAAAAACAAATGTTATGGCAGAAATTTTAGCCCAGTATATATCCTAACTTTAGTAATGGGGCTAAACTAATGTGGTCATTAATTCCAGGATAACTAGTGGCATTTAACCTTATTTGCCACTTAGTTTAACTAATATCTAAATGGACATCCAATATATGCCCTTGATTATCCTTAATAACTTGCTGAATAATACAAAATTGGAATTCGTGACCTATATTTATCTTAATATGTCTTGCCAGTGCATTAGTATTTTTCATATGTTTAATGTCCAGCAAATGCTCCCCTATCCTTTCCCTAAGTGTACGACAGGTTTTTCCAATATAAAACGCCGGACACTGATTGCACTTAGCTAAATACACCACATTTCTGCTATAGCAATCATAATGTCTACTAATAAATATAATTTCTTTCCCTAATTTAATCCTATTTCCTGATGTAAGAATATACTTGCATTTATTACATCTGCCACACTTAAAATTCCCAACCGGCCTACAAGACCTAGATGTCAGTTTTAACTTACTACCCTCTAATAGTTTTTTAAAAGGTCTATCCTTTCTATATACATTAATGGGAGAGGCTCTTAATTTACTATATACACTAGTATCTAATTTCAATAAATCCCAATTCCTCTGTATTATCCTCACCATAGATTCCGTGTCACAGTTATATGTGGTTATAAAAAACAAACCTTCCTTAATTTTATTTTCTTTTTTTCACTTCAAATTCAACCAACAACTCACCTATGTCTGTACCATTTTTTAATATGGGATGATAAATCCCTCCCTTTCTTTTATCTATAATCTCCACCTTAATAGCTTGTACCAGGGTCTCGGGGTAACATCTTTTCAAAAACATTCCTGTAATAAAATCTAGTTCCTTTTCAAAATTTAAGTAGTTATTAACCATTCTGGCAGCCCTGACCATCTGCCCTTTAATTATAGCCCTTTTCTGGTGGTCAGGGTGCCAGCTCTGATATTCCAAATAAGAATTCGAAAAGGTAGGTTTTCTATAAATATTTGATATAAGACTCCTTTTATCGTTATCAACTGTCAAATGGACATCTAAATAATTTATTTCAGTATAACTATAAACAAAGGTAAATTTTAAAAATCGACCGAACTGTTAATATATTCCAGGAATGCTTCCAACCTCTGAATGTCACCATCCCAAATTATAAAAATATCATCCAAAAATCGCATATATTTCTGGATGAATTTATTAAAATCACTTTGAAACACATATTCTTGTTCCCAATAGGACATAACATAATTTGCATAAACGGGGGCACACGCTGCCCACATTGCTACTCCAGTAGCCTGCTTATAGTAGCTGCCCTCAAAAAACAAAAAATTGTTGTTTAATACCATGTCCATAAGGGATACAAAAACATTTATTTGATCCTGATCAAATGACCCTATCTTATTTAGCTGATTCTCCAACCATTCTAGTCCAATACTATTAGGAATCACTGAATATAAATTAAAAACATCAATAGTAAGTAAAATAGGTGAAGGGCCTATTCTCACATCATTTAGTTGGGATAAAAAATGCCATGAGTCCTTAGTAATGTAATTGAACATTTTTAACCCCCCTTGGAGATGAAAATCTAAATATTTACTTATAAAGCAAGTTTTATTCCTTTTACCATCCACAATCGGTCTGAAAGTAACATTAGTCAGACCCTTGTGAATTTTAGGAATGCCAAAATTATTGCTTATTACTGGAAAATTATTCACCAAATACTCAAAATCCATTTAATTGATTTGTCCTTAATAAAGCATATCCTTTAGCATCAGGTTGATCTTTGAATAGGCCACATGAATTTCATTTAAAGTTATTTCTTCATATGCTTCCCCTGTTAACATCCTAAACATATAGTCTGAGTAGTCATTTTTATCCATAATCACTATTCCATTGCCCTTGTCGGGCTTCATAAAACGAATGTCCTTTTTTGTGATAAGCTCATTAAGCACTACAACTTCATCATCAGTCAAATTACTATACACATTTTTCACTTTGTTATTCATATTGCCTTTGAAATATTCCCACATTTCTAACTCACAGGCCTTCTCAAACATCATCACTGTATTATTTGTGATAGGATTAAATTTGCTGGGTCTCTTTAGAACACTAGTATTTACTTGTCCATCCTGTAAAAAACTCATTTTAATATTCATTTTCCTAGTTAAGTACTTTAAGTCAATAAGCACGTCAGTAATATTACCTTTCCTACCAGGAATAAAGTTAAATCCTTTAGATAATAATTCAGCGTGTTTAACCTCTATTGACTTACTAGAATAATTGTACACTTTAAAATCCCCATGTTGATTAAATATAATAATGGGTTCACTAGGGCCTGTAACATAATTTGCTTCTTGTATTAAATCAATTAACCCGCTAATGTCTAAATTATTCTCGCTGTCTTCTAAAACATTTATAACATTATTGATATCAGTATTGCTATTAAATAACAATCCAGCCTTATTATTTACTAAATGCAGATCAGTAATTATGCTAGTCTCAGGCGAAAAATTTGTTTCATTGTTAAAATAAACTTCATTTGTTCCATTAATAGTCACACAATTGTTTGCATCACAATAATTTGATCCAGATAAAACCATTACATCTAAACCATCATTCATTGTGGTATCTACAGTCTGGTAAATACTTACATTTAATAACAAATCAGTCATTTCGCTACTAGGGGGTCCATCCACCCCTTCAACATCCATTACTACTGTTAATACCTCCATGGGTTGAAATTCTGCTAACTCGCCAATGTTCCCTAACCGTAGTTTGTCTTCAATTATACCACCCACACTTGATGTTCTCGACCGAACCGTCATATGGGCCAAACCACCCGACGCTTCTATCTCCAGTCCTGGTGAAAATCCTTGTGCTGTTTTCGTTGCGGTCCCCATTTCTTAGGTCTGGCTCCCTGGTCCATGTGTCTCTCAGTCTCCTCTCTCATCCATTGTGAGTAATTCCCTTCTCGGTTACGCAGCCGTTCAGAACACCTCGGACCCTCTTCCATAGCATGTTCGTCATGCTGGAGATGCGCATCCCTTCATGATGACATCATTTCCCCTTCTTTTTCATTTAGATTACCAGTTGCTGATTCCATGTAATTACGATTACCCTTAGACAAGGGATACACCCTCTGATTACGATATTCACCAGTATCCCTCTATCCCTCTGTATTTTACGTGTTTTCCTTTGGAATATAGTATAACAGTCATTTTCAACTGTATTTAAAATGTTTTGATAATCAAATAATTTGATAACAAATCAAATTATTCTATTATTCATTTTGTACTGATTTTATCTTACATATTTTTATGTTTATTTTTATGTAATATTATAGTATGTTTTTATTCATGGTTTTAGCTTATATATGTTTTTAGGTATATGTATGGTCTGATGGGTACGTGTCTTTAATTTTGTGGGAGTGTAATTAATCAATAAACCTGGGAGTGTTATAAAGGGAAGTGGTTTCAGTATGATGTGTTAGTTCTGATGAAGTCTATATAAGTTCAAGATGAAACCTAGGTCAACTTGTCTACAATTGTGAATTGTGTGTCTAATAAATGGTATAGTTCAGAAGTTCCTTGGTTGGACTGATTTGGACTGATCGAGTTTCCATGTAAGAATATTGGTAAAGAAGTACTCAGCATACTGTGCAGAAATTCACATTGGAATCCACAGTAGAAAATTAATATGATACAAAATGCCTGACCGGCAGTAAAGGCACATGAACTAAAACCATAGGGTCCTATCTTTGCAAGGCTATGTCTTTGTCACACTTTAAGATATCATTACTTAACTTTCAGCTAACAACAATAGGATGTTCAGTTAGAAAACACACATAAGACTGCAATTCATACCTTGCAGCTTCCAGTGCAGCACACCTCTGAATTTGATTCCATAGCTTTAGCTGCATGAAAGCATTGCACTGTATGCATGCCCTGGGTTACAAAAACATTAGATGAGTTCTGGTAAGCATCTGTGTGCAATGACTGACCATGCTCAGGGTGTGCTTATTTCAGAGACACACTCAATGGGAGCAGTAAAAGCTGAGCAGCTCTAATGACTGGAAAAGCAGATGCTAATGAGCCAGAGTTTTAAAATGAGGGCTGCATGTATAAAAATTAGGTAAAACAAGATGTTGGAGTGATTCAGAAACATATAAGGAGTGTGACATGGTGGGTGAACAGTAGTGTTAATGATTATAGATAAATCCTTGAGTACATGCAGGGGAATCAAGGAAATATATGGGTTGCTGCATTATTAGTGACTGTTTATATGCAGCAAGCATTTACTGCCACTATTAGCCATAATAGTGGATGCTGTTGCCCAAGAAGGTGCCATGTCATCTGACCATGTTTAATATTTCATGGTCTTTATGACACTGACATTGTGGACTGGTACCTTGTGGATAAGGCCACCATACTGGAGCTGGCAGAGATGTGTCAGCCATGCTTGCAGGCCTGTTGGAGTCATGAATTACCCATCCTTGTAGATACAATAGTATGTGTGGCTTTATGTATACTAGCTACAGAGACTTTTCATTAACCAACAGGGAGCACAGTGGAAGTATTTCAGACATCTGCCTCAAGAATACTTTATCATTGTTTAAATGTCATGCTGCTGCATGTGAGGTAGCATATGTGGTTTTCACATACCACAGAAGGGAGGTGAGGTTGGGGTTTGGCATAATGGCTAAGGTGTTTACCTTACAAACACAAAATGCAGGGTTTGACTGTCAAATGGGATAACTGGCTAGGCTTAAAATGGCCCATAAGGGTAGCTAGCCTAGTACTAACCTGTGAACCTATGAACAGAGGAGACAGTCAACACTGTGTGGAATTTGTATAATACAGCCCATTTCCCTGAGGTAATGGGGCCATAGATGGTGCCTACATTGAAATAAAGGCCCTACCCAATGATGTGGGAAGAAGGTATGTGAATCGTAAAGGGTATCACTCTATCAACTCCCAAGCTGTTTATAATACACAGACTATCATCCACAATGTGCCTTCAGATCATCCAGATCATTATCATGACTCCCACATATGATACATGTGTAACCTTTATCACTGGTTTATGTGGGGTGACTTCCCCCGAGCACATTATAGGCAATACCAGATATGCCCTGGAGTCCTGGCTGATGATATCTAGCCAAAAATATACAGACTGTGGCAGTCCAGGGCTACAATTGTGTGCTATCACAAACCCTGGTCATCATGGAGTGTGTGTGTTTGGGCTGCTGAAGGCCATGATGCATCTGGTTGTGCACTGAAGTATGACCCTGTCACATGTGCTAAGATATTTTGTATGTGTGCCGTGCTACACAATATGATACCTAGGAGGCTGAGGCAAATTGCATGATGAAGTTTCTTACCTGCCCAGCAGGTAATAGAGGCTGGGCCAGTGATCAGCCATTGGAGGACTGAGCAGGAGGGGATGGATATGCTAGATGGAGATGTAGCACTGGTGAAGAGGCAGCAGCTGGCACACGGATTCACCCCTTAGTAAAGCACATACATTAAAGAAAAAATATTGCATGGACATCTAATACCAGAAAATGGTTACCATGCAAAGGATGGCTACACTGTGCATTTGACACAGGCAACCTAAATAAAAAAGTACCAGAGGCAGGGCACAGTTATTGTCATGTGCACAGGAGGGAGAAGGAGCACAAATGTGCAATGTCTTCAATAGAAAAATGTGTGAGTGCTGTAAAAACTGAAAAATTATGACTGCACTGTGCATTTGTGTTAGAGCAAGAAGGGATTACAGCAAAAATCTTTGTGATGTGTCAGTGCCACTGGTTGTCTGTGTGTGTGAGACACCGGAGGCAGCTGGTGCATGTGTGTGTATGTATGTGTGAGTATGCTGGGCCATAGCCTCTGCAGTAGCTGCAACACTACAGATTGATATAACAAACAGGTACAAAGCATGCATGGAAGATGAGCAGACATCCTGTGCCTACCCCAACCATGAGAGCTGCCTGTATCAGGGGTTTCATGGGTAGTACCATAACCCTGGCTAGAAATAGGTGTACTGCATGACCATGATCAATGCCATTGCCAGACATACCACTGCCATGTCTGCCACAATATTGGGGATGTCCTCTTGTGTCTGTAGGCACAACCACACCAGATGTCTGAATGGAAGTCCTGACACTTTGTGAGCATGACCCTGGCCATCCACATCCAATATGGCTACCATCCATGGAGACAGCAGTGGATCAGCTGCAAGAATCATTACTGCCACACTGTGGTGGGACTACCCTGTGCCTTCACAATGGCCTTACACATATATTGTGACACACCCATCAACACAGCTACAGGGGAGGGCAATACCAATGCTTCAACGTGCACAGTTGCCACACCCATGTGGTCGCACCACCATGGGGCTTGTGGCAGACATTGATGCTTGGGCATTGAGGGTGGCAAACTTCCCTGACTGTGATTGTCCACACTAACTTGTACTACCTGTGTGGTGTGTATTTCTTGGGTGTCTATAGGCATAGAGGCTGTGTCCATGGCCTGGTTAGGGGATCTTGTCTTTACACCCCCTGTGTCTTACAGTCATTGAATCACCCATGAAGACAGTAAAGCACAAAGCCCAGTATAGATATAACCTACCATCTCTACCTTACTACCAGAGCAGATGTGATACTACATTGGTTACCAGTGATACTGGATAATATCTTACCTTGAACAGGCACCCATGGAGGTTGTATCCTTATGTTGCAATAACATCTGAAGTACACAACTTTAGTGTGATGTGCACTAATAAATGGAGCTCTCAAAAATAATAATGGTGTAGTACACGTACAGAAATACCTACATGGGCTAGCTCCATTGTTTACTCATGGGGCACACTGCAGCTCAGGTTCAAAGTCCAACAGCACACTGTGGGACTGTGAAGAGTCTGTACCCCTCCCCAATACAGAGGCCAGAAACACAGTCCCTTCCTGTACAGGTGAAGAGCCTGTTTTTCTGCATCACAGGCAATGTTGGTGGCTCTAAAGCTGACCTGCTTGTAGTTGTCATCCTGGCCATTGACTACAATGATATCAACCTCAAGATCATGCTAAGCATGTTCACAGGATGGCTGCTCTGCAGTTTCCAGCCTAAAGAACTGCTGGCCATGGAGGTGACAGGCCTGTAGCAAAACTTCATTTTCTGAATCAGAGAACTCGCTCTTCTCAGTCTTCCCATTATTAGAGACCTTGCTCTTTCTACTGTTCCCCTTCCTAAGTGTATTACTGCATGGATAAAAATACACTGTGTGAGTGGTGTGCCACTACGGACTGTTTCTTCATTTACTTTATGTATAGTCTTGCACCCTTTCCGTACACTCCAGTGGAATTATTAATACTAAGTGTAGGAGAATACATTATAACTCTCAAACACAAACAGCCATACTATCAACATTACAAGCAATTCTCTTCCAACACATGGACAGAAGTCTAAGACACACAGGTAATTGGTCTGACATTCCACCCCCTCCCATGTCAAAGTACTTTCTTGTGCACAGTCTGCTGCATGGCCTTCCATACTGACATCACAGGATAATAGCTGCTGTGTTGACCTTCAGCAGACACACAGCCACCTATATTCACATTACCATATAGGTTACAGATGTAGTGGTATAATGTGAATGTGGCTGTGCCATGGTACTGTTATATACAGCATTGTATGTCTTAAAAGTAAGCTTTACACAGGTATACTTGTGGTCCATCATATCACAACTCATTGCTGACTTGTCTCCTTTAAGAGCTACACTTCATAATTGTCTTTGGGTGTGTTTTGCATTAACGTCAACAGCCCATGTGTATATTCTTCTCCCTGCATATTTCCCCAAAGCAAGCATTTCTACAGAGAAACATTAATTTATATCTACGGAGAAGTACTAGTGAAAAATGATGCCTATACTAATCAAAATTCAGCGTTCCATGGTGTTATCTTTAAAATTTATTGATTTCACCTTAAACATGTGTTAGACCAATATTCACACGTGTTAAAAGACTCCTGGGACTGTCTCAAAAAAATAAAAGGTAACTTGTACTCGGACAACCTCATGCTCATAACTATGGACATTAAAGATTTGTTCACAGTTATCCCTCATGATGAGGGTATCATTATGTTTTATGACTATTTGTGCACCAACACTACACACAGTCGCTCAAGGGTACTTATGTACAGGACATTAATGGAGTTAATACTTCACAATAACTTCATTACATTTGAGAACCAATTGTTCAAGCAGAGAGTGGGAGTTGCAATGGGGGTGGCATGCTCCCCCTTATTTGCGAACATAGTTCTTACACAGTGGGAAATCAACATGTGAATTATTCCAATATTGTAGATTTTATGGAAGGTACCTGGATGACTTACTGATATTTTGGGATGGTATACATGAACAATTGTACCAATTTTTTGACTTTTTGAATTCAAGTACTGGGTTTTTGAAACTTACTATGCAGTTCATTTCAGAAGTTATCAACTTCCTAGATATTTCTATGCACAAAGATAAGATCAACCATAGATTTATTTCAACCCTGATCAGGAAACCTACTTACTCAAACACCTTACTACATTTTCACAGCTGTCACCCCACACATCAGAAAAAATCATTGGTAAAAGGACAGGGGGTTAGACTGGCAAGAACGGTAAGCTAACACACCACCTTTATTGAGAAGATGGATAAGTTAAGGATGATGCGTACCAGATGGGGGTACCCTGGTCCCTTTTCCGACCCAATTTTAGATGAAGTGAGAGAAAAAGGATTAAGTGGACATTTTCTTCCCCTATTAGGGGTTACACAAGATCTAACTTCAGTAGGGGATTAGACCACTACAACAACTGACACCCAGGTAAGAGGAACTTAATCCTTTTTGGATGCCATGGTGCTAACTTTTAACCCCCTGTTCTACAATATTAAGGATGTCCTTTACAATAACTGGACTATATTAACAACTGACATTAACTGTAAATCAAAAATAGGGGAAAAGCCATGTGTAGTATACAAGACAGACTTCTGTATTAAGAACTTGTTGGAAAGCAATAAATCAGAAGTGGTCAAAGGACAAATGAGTAGATGTGGACGTTGTCCACAGTGCCCATTTATTATTGAAACCAACATTATTCACATAAGGGGTACGGTAAGGTGTACTTGAAACAAAGATTCAACTGTTATAGTTTCTTTAAATTTTTAAATTATTAAATTTCTAGTCTCCCACCACCTTTATTGAGAAGATGGATAAGTTAAGGATGATGCTCTTCAGGAATTATATTCTGCTTGCTGAGCACACTCAAGCAAATCTACAGTCTGTGGCTACCACTCCACCCATACAGTATACGAAGGAATCAGTACTGCAAACTAAACAAGAATATACATTTTGAGCCTCAAGAGCAGGAGCACACTCAAGCAAATCTGCAGTCTGCGGCTACCACTCTGCCCATACAGTATAAGAAGGAATCAGTACTGCAAACTAAACAAGGATATACATTTTGAGCCTCAAGAGCAGGGTCAGTCCACCCAGGCATTCTACTTGTATGTTTTATGAGAGTGAAGCTATTACATTAGCAGTATTTCTTAGTAGTTCTCAGCGTGCTAATAAAACTGACTTTTGTAGCCTTGTGTCCCTCCCCCCAGCTAGTACAGTAATCCTAACTGTCCAATAGACAGTATACATTTAATTCAGATCCCTGTGACTAAATTAACCATCAAGCAGCCCTCTCAGTGCTTTCTGCCTTAGTTTGTATCACTTGGAGGCCCACCTGTTTATTTGCATCTCTATACATTCCCCTTCATTGCTAATGTATCTCCCTACTCTAATCTGTGCACAAACTGGTTACTAATCAGCAAGTCAATGTGAAGACACACTCCCAACCTTAATAAACTTTGCTGTCTCTTCACTCCTTCACTTTACAGGTAGTTTGAATTATTACTTACCCCCTCTGAGGCCTTCACTGATTTCCACTGATTGCCTCTCTGGTTTCTTTGCATTCCATCTGGTTTACACCCCTTGTGCTATCTCCCTTCCCCAATACTAAGTCTATATTAGACTCCAGCTGAGCATGGAGCCATCTTTAAATTTCTAGTCTCCCACCAGGACACAAGTGCTCTTCAGCAATTACATTCTGCTTGCTGGTAAGCCATTAGACCTCAGGAATTTGTTTAAAGTGTTCAGATTTGTAAAGTAATATCTACTTTTTTCTCTATTTGAACTTCATTAGCAATATGCAAATATGCATAAATACATTGATGCAAATATGTCAGGGGCTTTCTACTTTGTAGTATTTCTGAATATCATTTGATAGGTTAAGTCAGCACCCAGCTCAGGAATGCCTTATGACCTAAATGAGTATATAAATTCATACATTTTTATACTGTTCTGGCCAATTGGCAATCAAGGAACACTGATTCAGTGATATCTGGATCAAATACTCTACCCTATAGCCATTTGTCCAGTAACTGTTTAAACATTTCAGTAGTTGTTGATTTACAAATGTAGGTAATTTATTCCATAACATTATCAATTTTTTGATTTATGTAATTGTAGCAAACATTAGCTCTTGATATCTCTTTATAGAATTTTCTATCAGTATATCTATTTATATGATTAATATTTTATTTTTTTGCATATATAATTTATAGTACTGGATCCCCAAAAACTTTAAAAGCCAGAATGAAATTCATACTAATATATCTGCAATTTTTTTGTTGTGTCTTTTGGCTTATCCCGGTTAGGGGTCGCCACAGCGGAACTCCGGTCCGCTAATGTTTGGTAGTGGATTTTTACGTGCCGAGTTACCAGCCCTGATGCACAACCTTCAATGAAGGCACGCCCATTCACGCATGCCTCCACATAGAAGACGCTCTAGCTGAGAATCGAACGAGACAACGTCTTGCTGTGAGGTGACAACGCTACCGCAGCACCACTACCGCGAGTCTATAAAAAATTAAATATTTATATCTGTCCCTGTAACTTATATCTTAGATTAATACTTTTTTGTAAATTTCCTTTATGCCATTTCCAGACAATGCAAATTTCCAATTGAGTATGTATAGAAAATATTATATAGGTCTACCTGTAATGTACAGTTTATATAAAGAAATTAAACACTGCTCATCTCGAGCAGGCACATTTTTAAGCATATATTCCAAATATTTCATTGTCCTATTCCTACCCATAGTTATATGCCTAGTAAAGGAGAAAGTGGAAGAAATCATTATCCTAAATATTTGTATTTACAGAATACTTTTAATGGTGGAAGCATAGAGGTGCTTAGGAGAAATGGCAGTGGAATTTTTAACTAGATTGTTTAATGAAATTTTGGAAAGTCAGAAGATGCCTGAGGAGTGGAGAAAAAGTGTTTTGGTACCTATCTTTAAGAATAAGGGTGATGTGCAGAGCTGCAGTAACTACAGAGGGATAAAACTGATCAGTCACAGCTTGAAGTTATGGGAGAGAGTAGTAGAAGCTAGGTTAAGAAGGGAGGTGATGATTAGTGATCAGCAGTTTGGTTTCATGCCAGGAAAGAGCACTACAGATGCGATGTTTGCTCTGAGAGTGTTATTGGAGAAATACAGAGAAGGTCAGAAGGAGTTGCATTGTGTCTTTGTAGACTTGGAGAAAGCATATGACAGGGTGCCTAGAGAAGAGTTGTGGTATTGTATGAGGAAGTCGGGAGTGGCAGAGAAGTATGTAAGAGTGGTACAGGATATGTACAAGGGTAGTGTGACAGCAGTGAGGACTGCAGTGGGAGTGACAGATCCGTTTAAGGTGGAGGTGGGATTACATCAAGGATCAGCTCTGAGTCCTTTCTTATTTGCAGTGGTGATGGACAGGTTGACAGATGAGATCAGACAGGAGGCCTCGTGGACTATGATGTTTGCAGATGACATTGTGATCTGTAGTGAGAGTAGGAATCAGGTTGAGGAGACTCTGGAGAGGTGGAGAAATGCTCTAAAGAGCAGAGGAATGAAGGTCAGCCGGGCTAAGACTGAATATATGTGTGTAAATGAGAGGGAGGGTAGAGGAATGGTGAAGATGCAGGGAGTAGAGTTGGTAAAGGTGGACGAGTTTAAGTACTTGGGATCAACAGTTCAGAGTAATAGTGAATGTGGAAGAGAGGTGAAGAAGAGAGTACAGGCAGGGTGGAATGGGTGGAGAAGAGTGTCAGGAGTGATTTGTGACAGATGGGTACCAGTAAGAGTGAAAGGGAAGGTCTACAAGAGGGTAGTGAGACCAGCTATGTTATATGGGTTGGAGACAGTGGCATTGACAAAAAGGCAGGAGTCAGAGCTGGATGTGGCAGAGTTAAAGATGTTAAGATTTGCACTCGGTGTGACTAGGATGGATAGGATTAGGAATCAGTATATTAGAGGGTCAGCTCATGTTGGACAGTTTGGAGACAAAGCAAGAGAGACAAGATTACATTGGTTTGGACATGTGCTGAGGAGGGATGCTGAGTATATTGGGAAAAAGATGCTAAGGATGAAGCTACCAGGTAACAAGAAAAGAGGAAGGCCTAAGATAAGGTTTATGGATGTGGTGAGAGAGGACATGCAGGTGGTTGGTTTGACAGAGCAAGATGCAGAGGAATGGAAGAAATGGAAAGAGATGATCCGCTGTGGCGACCCCTAACGGGAAAAACCGAAAGATGATGATGATGATGATGACTTTTAATGGTCATTAATCTAAGAACACATCTTGCATTATAATATAGTTCTAAACTATATAATTTTACATTTATCCAGCCTGAAGCTAATCCCATTATTTTTTACCCATACCCTATTTGTTTCATATAATTATTTAAATGGACAGTATCAGTATTAGTGTATATAACAAACACAGTTTTGCAATCATCACCATATTTCAAAATACAAAATTTGTTGCTGTTTTTTTTTGTATTCTTGCAAATAGTAAATTAAACAGGGTTAGACTTAATGCAGAACCCTGAGCTGCTCCTGTTTTAATCAGCACGTATTCTGATTGTGTTCCTTGAATATTAACACTTTGAGTTATTTTATGTAGTCAGGACCAGATCCATTTCACTAAGAAACTGCTGCTCTTGAATTTTAATAAACATCTGTAAATAGTTTTTGTGGTATTGTATCAAAGGATTTAACCAAATCTAGATCAATTTCTCCTGGTAATAATCCATTAATGTGGAATTTGATCATAAAGGCTTATTAAATTGGTTAACACTGATATAGCCTTCCAAATATATGTTTGTCTATGTCTAAATATGCAATGGTAGTTCTGAAACTCCAACAACAGAACAATAAATCTTTCAAAAAAAATCCACTTATATAAGTGAAACTGGTAGGTGCATAATTTTTTATATAATCTTTATTACTTTTTTAAAGTAATGAGGTGATGTAGGATTGTTTCCATGAATATGGCACTTAATTCTTATGTATTATACCATGACCCCCCCAAAACGTGCACGCTGATTGGCCAGCGTGCACATTGTAAATCGAGTTATACTAATGGAAAAAGGTCCGGTCGCCCAGACTTTTTTCCATTAGTATAACTCTACTTTTAAAACACTGTATCGCTATGTTAAATGGGTTTAACATAGCGAGACAGCTTTAAAATAAGCAACGGAGATCTCCGTTGCTTAGTTTAAAGCTGTCTCGCTATGCTAAACCCATTTAACATAGCGAGACAGGTTTTAAAAAAAAGCAACGGAGAAAGCAAGATCTCCGTTGCTTTTTTACTGTTTCGCTATGTTAAACCCATTTAACATAGCGAGACAGGTTTAAAAAAAAAGCAACGGAGAAAGCAAGATCTCCGTTGCTTTTTACTGTCTCACTATGTTAAACCCATTTAACATAGCGAGACAGTTTAAAATAAGCAACGGACATCTCCGTTGCTTATTTTAAAGCTGTCTCGCTATGTTAAACCCATTTAACATAGCGAAACAGTAAAAAAAAAAAGCAACGGAGATCTTGCTTTCTCCGTTGCTTTTGCTCAACTCTGATGTACTGCGCAGGCGCGCAGTACATCAGAACTGCCGCGGATGCCAGACATCTGCGGAAGGGCAGTAAACAGGCATTATACTATGCCATTATTTAAGAAAAGTAATAGTTTCTTTTCTTAAATAATGTCATGGTATAATAGCAATAACCCATTTCTGGGTGTGGGTAATGCTGTATTTACCCACGGTTGGCTTTTCTCGGGACCAAACCACGCCAACCGTGGGTAAATCCAGCATTACCCACACCCAGGCGTGGGTTATTGCTATAATAACTTACTTAATATTGGCAGTAATATTGGACCAATAATATTCTTTATTTTCATCACTAGTATCACTGGTAAAAAAAAAACAGTATTGCTGGTATTCTTTCCTGGAACAACAGACCCATTTTAGTTATGTTTTATATTACCTTTTTCTGCTGAATAATAATTGAGCAAACTCCTGTGGTTTTTATTTCCCCAGTAATAAGCCACTTAAATTATTTGGTCTAATACAGGTGTTTAGGAGAAATAGCAGTGGAATTTTTAACCAGATTGTTTAATGAAATCTTGGAAACTGAGAAGATGCCTGAGGAGTGGAGAAAAAGTGTTTTGGTACTGATTTTTAAGAATAAGGGTGATATGCAGAGCTGTAGTAACTACAGAGGGATAAAACTGATCAGTCACAGCATGAAATTATGGGAAAGAGTAGTGGAAGCTAGGTTAAGAAGGGAGGTGATGATTAGTGATCAGCAGTATGGTTTCATGCCAGGAAAGAACATTACAGATGCAATGTTTGCTCTGAGAGTGTTGCTAGAGAAGTACAGAGAAGGTCAGAAGGAGTTGCATTGTGTCTTTGTGGACTTAGAGAATGCATATGACAGGGTGCCTAGAGAAGAGTTGTGGTATTGTATGAGGAAGTCGGGAGTGGCAGAGAAGTATGTAAGAGTTGTACAGGATATGTACAAGGGTAGTGTGACAGCAGTGAGATCTGCAGTGGGAGTGACAGATGCGTTTAAGGTGGAGGTGGGATTACATCAAGGATCAGCTCTGAGCCCTTTCTTATTTGCACTGGTGATGGACAGGTTGACAGACGAGATCAGACAGGAGTCAACGTGGACTATGATGTTTTCAGATAACATTGTGATCTGTAGTGAGAGTAGGAAACAGGTTGAGCAGACCCTGGAGAGGTGGAGATATGCTCTAGAGAGGAGAGGAATGAAGGTTAGCTGGACTAAGACGGAATATATGTGTGTGAATGAAAGGGAGGATAGAGGAATGGTGAGGATGCAGGGAGTAGAGTTGGTGAAGGTGGATGAGTTTACATACTTGGGATCAACAGTTCAGAGTAATGGCGAGTGTGGAAGAGAGGTGAAGAAGAGAGTACAGGCAGGGTGGAGTGGGTGGAGAAGAGTGTCAGGAGTGATTTGTGACAGACGAGTACCAGTAAGAGTGAAAGGGAAGGTCTACAAAAGGGTATTGAGAGCAGCTATGTTATATGGATTAGAGACAGTGGCATTGACAGAAAGGCAGGAGTCAGAGCTGGATATGGCAGAGTTAAAGATGTTAAGATTTGTACTGGGTGTGATGAGGGTAGACAGGATTAGGAATAAGTATATTAGAGGGTCAGCCCAGGTTGGACAGTTTGGAGACAAAGCCAGAGAGGCGAGATTGTGTTGGTTTGGACATGTGCTGAGGAGGGATGCTGGGTATATTGGGAAATGGATGCTAAGGATGAAGCTGCCAGGTAAGAGGAAAAGAGGAAAGCCTAATATAAGGTTTCTGGATGTGGTGAGAGAGGACATGCAGGTGGTTGGTGTGACAGAGCAAGATGCAGAGGACAAGAAGAAATGGAAACAGGTGATCCGCTGTGGCGACCCCTAACCGAGAAAAGTTGAAAGAAAAAGAAGAAGACTGATGTTAATAAAATATTTATTGTGTTATTAACAGTTATATGAGTGTCACTAATTAATATGGAGTACATGGAGTGTGGAGATTATTATCCGAAATTCAGAGAAAGACAGATCAGTTAAGCATTAAAGTGGCATGAGACTCACCTGTAATAGTTGTTAAGCACCTCCTGCTTAAGTTGTTAAGGTTGGATCTAGCACTAGAAAGTGAAATATACCAGTAC
Source organism: Protopterus annectens (assembly GCF_019279795.1). Classification (NCBI taxonomy): domain Eukaryota; kingdom Metazoa; phylum Chordata; order Ceratodontiformes; family Protopteridae; genus Protopterus; species Protopterus annectens. The sequence continues at coordinate 1,753,569,501 of NC_056731.1, read as the reverse complement.
TGACCAGTAAATGACAGCAGCTGTACTGCTGTCTGAAGGGATGACATATTCCTTCCACTTAGAATCTTAGAAAGTAACTAGAATATCAGAATGTGTTCTCCAGAAGTGTTTATTTAAGGGACAAACTCTGATACTGAAATGTATGGCACTCTTCAGGGACTTCAATCCTACATGATTTGTCAACAATGGACTTTCTGAGGAGCAGACCAAAAAATGAGTCAAAAATATGGACCATTCAGAGCCATGAGAGCTGAGTGTAAATGTAACGGAAAGTGTTACACTGCCTTTCTGATAGCACCCTCCCCCCAAGTAGTTTAACCCTTAGCATTTTTTTTCTTTTTTCCTGTAACTAGTAGTACATGGAGTGGATAAAGCTCCATGTACGACGAAGAATTATGACTGGGTCACTGATTATAACTCTTTATTATGTGATCTTGACATGGATGCCAATAAATTCACCTCAAGAGATTTCTTGGCATCCATGTCTTGAACACATCATAAACAGGTTATGATTGGCGACTCGATTATAACCTACTGTGTCATTAATTTTTATCAATTTTATTTCAAATGCATTATCATATTCATATAACTGATAATTTTTATTTATTTGGTTGGTGGCTAATTTATTTTCAGTGTTTATTTATGTTCTATTTATTTCATATTTTAGTTCTGTAATGATCTTATTTAAATTTCTTTTGTTTACAGTACTTGGGAATCTTTTGCAGGTTTTATAAATTCACTTAAATTTCAAAATACACATTAGGGAATACATATCACTGAGTCCTGGGTGGTTGTAGGCATTTAATTGAATTTGCCAAATACGTTCTAGTCTTTCGAGTTCTAACTGCATGGGGCCTTCCCTTGGATTCTGTGCCACATGATCTATAACTCGAAATTTAAATGTGTGTTCAGGATTCATAAAGATATGCTTTGCCAAAGCATTTTCCATTTTTTGTCTTCTGATACTATATACATGTTCGTAGACTCTATCCTTAAGCCTTCTTTCTGTTTTGCCAATGTAGAATGATTCACACAACTGACTCTTGGCTAAATAAACCACAATCATAGAGTTACAGTTGTGTTTCATTCTACAGGTTATCTTATTATTGTTCACTATTGTTGTAAGGCCCACGCATGTACCTACAGTAATGTCAGTTCCTGCATTGCTTCATTCCTGCATAAATTGAGTAGGATTTAGTGTTTTTTTTTTTGAGCTGGTATAGTTTCTGATGAAGTCTGTTAGACAAATAGCGAACATTAAATTTTGACTACGCTAAAAACTTTGATTTGGAGTCCTCCTCGTGCATTTTTGGTGCTTTTCTGTTTTTTGGTCTTGTTGTTGCGCCTTTGCCTGGTACTGCTGTGGTGTTTTAGTAGTTTCATTAAATGAATACAGTACACTAATCAACGTATAAGAATTTATATTAATGACTTATACATTGAAGGAAAAATAGATGTAAATTTATACAACTACATGCAGATACTGACACCTATGGTACCATTCATGTTCAGAGTCCCTAAAATGTATAAGGACCTTCAAAATCCACCACTAAGGCCCATTATAGATGGTAGAAAATCATCTACATACGCATGTGCAAACGAGGTGGATTCAATGCTGAAAAAATATGTACAAACTGAGGCACAAATTTGCAGGGACTCCTGGACATTTCTTGAAGAAATTACTGAACTTGACTTCAACGCACAATACAATTTTCTTACAGAGGCTGTAAGAGACCTTTATACATCCATACCACATGACCTAGGCATAGAATGGGTGGGAAATATTTTAAGGAGCAAAGGTACCCCAAGCACAGATATTTCCTTGGTTGAAGAATTGTTGGACATCATACTATCCAACAATTTCATTCATTTCAAAAATAACTTTTATTTACAAACAATGGGAGTAGCAATGGGGTACCTTGTGGCTCCAGTTTTGCCAATTTAGTAATGGTTTATTGGGAACACACTTACATTTTCAACATCCAGGAAATTACCAGTCAAATAGTATATTTTACATGTTACCTGGATGACATTTTTTTGCTTATAAAAGGTTACGAACTGGTAGCTGAAAACCTTGTGCATTATTTCAACAACACCACCCAATTTTTAGAATTCACCCACAACTTTCATGAACATGAAATTTCCTTTCTAGATGTACAACTAAGAAAATACAACAGGGAGGGGAGACGTGAAGCTAAAATTTTCAGGAAACCAACTTATTCAAACACATTTTTGCACTACACAAGTGCCCATCCATACCACCAAAAAAGATCAGTGGTTAAAGGACAACTTGTATGGGCTGCTAAAAACTACTGAAATGGATTTCCACAACAAATGTGAATTTTTAAAACAAATGTTTATGAGAAGAGCCTACCCAACCTCATTATTGGATGACTTAATAGATGAAGTCAGGTCCAAAAGGCATAATGTTTTTATAGGCCAATTTTAAACATAATTCAGACTGTAAACATTTCTTCCGCAGATACCATACAGACAGAGGAGTCAATACATGTAGTAACAACAACAACTCTTGCTTCAGAATGTAACTTTAGTCTAGGTTTTGTCACGACATTTAACTTGAACTTTAGATACATTAGATATATAGTTTGCAAAAACTGTAATATTCTCATAGCAGACAAGGAATTAATAGAGAAATTGGGGATTGGGGCCTTCTCCTAAATTTATTTTGAGAAGAGCTACCAATTTTAAAAATCTGCTCGAACAAAACACTAAATCCAACTCAATTTATGCAGGAATGAAGCAATGCGGGAATTGCCATTACTGTATGTACATGGACATGGGCCTCACAACAATAGTGAACAATACTAAGATAACCTGTAGAATGAAACACAACTGTAACTCTATGATGGTGGTTTATTTATCCAAGTGTCAGTTGTGTGAATCATTCTACATAGGAAAAACAGAAAGAAGACTTAAGGATAGGGTCTACGAACATGTACATAGTATCAGTAGACAAAAAATGGAAAATGCTTTGGCAAGGGATATCTTTATGAATCCTGAACACACATTTCAATTTCGAGTTATAGATCAGATAGCATAGAATCCTAGGGGAGGCCCCATCCAGTTAGACCTCGAAAGACTAGAACTTATTTGGCAAATTCGATTAAATGCCAATAACCACCCAGGACTCACTGACCTTTCCCCTAAATATATTTTTACATTTTTTAAGTTTTATATTCATACTTACTGTTCTTTTAAATTGTTGGACAGAAGTTTAACATATTTTTGTTTTATCTAGTGTAATTGTGGATTTTAGAAATATTAACATGGTCATTTTAAATATATGCTGTTATTCCTTAAATAGATGTGACTAGCACTTTAAATTGTTTAGCTGGGATGTCATGTGACATACTGAGCTGGGATGTCATGTGACTTACTGAGAGGGTTATTTAAACTGTTTCTTGTGAATGAAATACGTGTATCTGATGAAGCTTGACTATTTGGTGTAGACAAAAAGCACTTTATAATAAATTAATTTGTTGTTCCAGGCATGGTGTCTTATTTCTTTGAGATTTTGCAGTTTGTTTTCTTGTGATTCGTTGGAATAAGGTCTCTGTTACTTTAGACAGGAATGATTAATTGGGCTTAGCTTAATGCTTCATACCCTTTCTTATGTTGGATTTTCCTGTAAAAGAAAAAAAAAACAATTTAGTAATCTTATAAAGATTCTCAGTGTGATGAACAGGGAAATGACTGTGAGGGAACAACTTTTTTTTTCTCCTCAGGCAACTGATGATGATTCTAAGGATAATATTTCTTCTGATTGTCCCTTGGAAGATTTTTTTTCTGAAACCATATCTACAATGAACTAACCAAATGTTTCAGTGGGAACATAGTGACAGTCCAATTAATTTGAAAAAAAAAATATTATGAGTTATTCCAGCTGGAATTTCCTCAGCCTGCTCCTGTTCTTCCTATTCTTCCTGCTTTGGAGGATGTTTTATTGCTACCTCTAACATGCTCAATGTGCAGCCTGCAGCCTCTAAAAAGGCTGACAGATTGTACAAAGTTCCTCAGTCTTACAAGTTTTAATCTTCTAATCCCAGATCTGACCCTGCACTGCAGTAATTTTCTTTGCAAATGCATCTGCACCTGAATATGTGATAAATTCTAATCCCTCGCCCTCTGGTAAGGATAGGAAAACATTTGATAGATATGGGAAAAATGTATATGTTTGCCACGTTTATCTTTAGAATTCTTAATTGTCAAGCTAACATGTTAAAGTTTCTACTTTCTTCATTTGGAAATATAAGGCATATTATAGCCCTTTTTGAAGGAAAATCTCTGAATACAGTGATTGCTTGTGTGTGTTAAGTAACAAAACATTCTTGGAAATATGCTTATGACTCAGCTGATGCCTTTTGCAGAACAGCTGCTACTGGAACTGATTTTCATGGCTACATTTTGAAAAGTTACGCAAGGATGTTAAAGCTGAAATTTTGAATTCTCCCCTTGATAGTGAGGTTGTTTTTGGACCATCTGCTGGTGAGGTCATGAAAAAGTGTGTCATAACTGTCCAGATTTTTGCAGAACGTCCAGATTTGTGCCTCATATTTTTAATCAGTTTCTCATAAAATTATGTTTTTCTGGCAAATCATTGAGGACTGAAGTCAGAAAATAATAATAGCCATTTGAGTTGCAGACTTCATATCATTCAGAAAGTTCACACTAATGCAAAACCAGTTATTCTACCAACTTTCTAAGTTTGTAACAGCAATATTTAAAAAGCATCCCTATTTTTGGGCCTTTCTCCCCTCCATTATTTGCGGCTTTGTCCAGATTTCCTGCTCTAAGAGGTTGAGAGGTATGAGTGTCATGAAAGAAGGAAATTCATTTTTTTTGCTGATTTTGCCTTTAAAATTTTCTAAAGGTCCCCAATACTTGAAGTTGCCTTGTCAAAGTAGCTCGTTTACCTTGCTTTGTTGTACCATTCCTCTCACAAGCAATCTTTCTTGTTGTCTTTACATCAAGCAGGGGCGGCCCGTGCTATTGGACTGCCGGACTGCAGCCCCCTCAACAAAAAGAACGAAACACAAATTAAAAAAAAAAAAGAAAAAAAAAAGTTTTTAAAAATTCGCAGACTTCGCGCATGCACAGTAGTCCAGACTACTGCGAGTCTATGCGCATGCTCCAGGCAGTCCGGCAGTCCTGATAGGGATACATGAGGAGACGTCTGTGCACTTTTAAAGTGCACAGACTCGCTGGGAAAATGCGTCGGGGCCGGACTGCAACACCAGCAGTCAGGAATTTCTCGTCGGGAGGTTTGGATCTCGGGAATCTCACGGGTCTTTGCATTATTGCGCGGGCAGCGTTTGGATGTACGTTGGATATTATGGACAGCCGGGACAGGTAAGTGTGTTTGTTTGACATTATGGTGCTTTTTACTGAAGTTATGCTTATTTTGTTTGACATTATGGTGCTTTTTACTGAAGTTATGCTTATTTACTGTTTGAATAGATGGTGGTGTGTGTATGTATGATGCTTTTTACTGTTTGAAGGTATGGTGCTTTCTGAATAGGGGGGTGTGTGTGTGGGTGAACTGCACTCTGTATCACACAAAAGCAGGTTAAAAACCCTGAAAGTGGCATATACGCATTTTTCATATTAGGTGATCTTAGAGGAGGTCTCACTCAGCTGGCCTGCAATAGTGATATCTTCACTTCCTTACTACTCGGATAAATTAGCTGTGTATTTGATTACTAAGTGCACATTGTGATGTTATATTAGCACACTATGAAAGCATGTCTAACTTCTTAGCCTGCAAATTTACTTCTAACCATTGTGTGAGCACATACCTAGCAAATCAAGATAAAGAATGAAATGTTGGAACTTGGCACCCATATTTTGCAAATATATACAGATATCTGTTATATCCAATACTAGTGACCCTCTTCTGGAGGCCTACAACTGAAAAGCATACCAAACTTTGCATACTCTCCAGGAAAGAAGATGACAGTGTAGAACTAGGAAGTGAAGCTCAGAAGGCCAGATCCTTAAGAAAAATGTAGCAGAGGAGGCATAAGCCCAAGAGTTGCAATCTGACTTGACATCGTCACCAGTTCACTGAGCGCCATTTGCAAAGGTGTCTGCAGTGGAAACATTTTTTAAGCAAACACTGGTGGCAACAATACCCTTGATTATGTCCCTTTTGACAGCAGCATTTTCCAGTGAGGATACATTAGTTGATGGGAAAAGGACAGTATAGATAACAGTTTGCTTGGAAAAGTCTTTGTTACAAATTGCCAACCCACTTCTCCCCTGGAGGAAAAAATGGAAACAGCCATTCCTTCATTGGATATCAAAAAGTCAGTCCTTGTATAACTTGAGACAGTGACACAAGTCCAAGATATGATGGAATGTTCTCTGGTTTCTGCCCCCTTAATAAAAACAGGAGCAGAACTGGCTGATAGAAGTACAATTCTGAGTCAACTTTAATGAGGAAATTTTGCTAATTCAGATGGCTAATTAATCCATTGGTAAGACCAGCTTCTGGACATATAAGGGGCTAAAGATCTAAGATCCTGGGAAGAGGTCATGAACTCCAGAAAAAAATCCACAAAATAGGCACCTAAAGCATGAGATAGTCATATCTGTTAGTCATAAAATTCATGTTCCATTGATGTCATTAGTGTTTATGGTAAATGGAGTGAAATAGCAAAGTAATGAATCATTGGAATGGCTGCAGGGGGAGGCTCCATTCGACCATGGTTTTGTGAGGGGGAAGGGCGGCAAACTTAGACAGCCCCAGCTGAACTATACCTCCCAACTGTCCAGATTTTCAAAGAATGAATAGGTTTTTTGCTTCTTATTTTTGGTTTGTTCCTCATACAATTTGTGGTTTTCTGGCAAATCATTTAGGAATTAAGTCACTAAATAATGACACACTAGTTTCAGACTTCATAACCTACAGAAAAATGCATGCTAAAGTAAGACCTGTTCTATCAACTGTCCCAGTTTATACAAGAGCAATTTTTAATACTGTTTATATGTTCCCCCAATATATTTGGCCTTGTCCAGATTTATTACATTAACAGGTTGAGAGGTACATGCAAATTGCTTTATAGAATTAGGCATAGCCAAACCTCTCAACTGTCCCTGAATTTGGCTCAAAATGTTGCTCTTCCCCTAATAATCCCTCTGCAAAATAGCAATTTTGGAAGAAAACATGGAGGGTTTACAATTAAGAAATAACTGTAATAATCAGAGTTATAGATTACTTTTATTTCAGAAATGCATGTAGACTCTTTTATTTTGTCAGCTGCTCAAGTTAGCAGTACTAATATTAAAGTGTCCCGTCTTTGACAGGTTCCCAGCTGTATTGTGTGGCTATTTGATATTGTTGCATCACATTTTTGGTCCATTTTTCATAAAATTGTGTTTTTTTGGCAAATTAGTGGTAAATCATTAAAGACTGAAGTTAGAAAATAATGACAGGCATTTGAGTTTCAGATTTCATATCCTTCAGAAAAATTCATACTAATGCAAGACCTACTATTCTATTATCTTTCTAAGTTTACAAGAACAATATTTAAAAATTGTCCTTATTTTTGGGCCTTTGTCCCACTTCTATGTATGTCTTTGCCCAGATTTCTTGCCCTGAGGGTGAGAGGTATGACAAATGTGTTAGGGCCAATCACCGTCAGCCAGAGACATTTCAAATTGTGACATACTTGTTGCACCCCACTCCCCCATGTAGTGACTCTGGATGTGTCAAAGCAAGGCAAGGAGTAGTTATGCAGTGTAAATGTGCAGAGAATCCCATCCATCCAAAGCAGACACAAGTACTAGAGTGGCTTTTCATCTGTCCTTGATTTTTACAGAATGGTCTGGTTTCTGTCATATTTCTTGTACTGCTGATTTATGCTTATTACTCAATGTGCCTGCTGCTCTGTGTTTAAGTAACAATACTTTAATGACCATCAGGTAAGCTCGGCTGAGATTGCAAGATGCAAGTAAGCTTTAATAAGCATACTGTTAAAGAATTGCCAACATGGAAAGCCTTTCTGTTGCCATGTAGAGAATACTTAACTAGATAATGTATAAGCCTTGGGTATTGAAATGCATATGCCAGTATTTGTAATAAAGGACATAATTACATTATTTTAAGAGTCTAGTTACACTTGGAGACTTCCAGTCATCTCTGCAGGCTTTACCCATAAACCGAATGCCAATCGCGTGGTCCATAACCTGTACAGTAATCCTTTTAAGCATTGTATCTTGAGCTTATTTCTGGTTTGCTTTTCATTTTTTACTTTGATCATGTTTTCCCCATGAAACAAGTAGATGTCAGGCAGCAGGTCATTTTTGGATAAGGAACATTTTTACAAGTGGGGGCATCAGAGATTTCTACTTTCAGCATGTTACTTGTTACTTTAATAAAGCTGAATATAAATTATAATTAGAACTGCAGTGCAAGAAGTGGTTTGAGTTGAGTGCCGTTTGTTTTTCTTATACTTGATTTTGACTGGCATTCCATTAATGTATTTAAAAAAAAAGTAATTTATTTTTTCATGCCTCACAACCTTTTTTGTTTCCATTTAGATATTAAGCTGTCATGCAGCCAATGCATTGAAATATTTTTATTCTTCTACACTTCATTTTGCCTTGATTGGACTCTCATAATGATGGTTTGGCACCCAGGGCAGTATATTTAGTTTTTGTGGTTTGCTACTACAGGTGTGTGTGTGTGCATGGTAGGGAATACCTCAGGCTTGAACCCTGTACCTTGTATGCAGGTGTTAAAGACCTGAATTCACTACCCACCACCGTTTTTGTAAAAAAAAAAAAAATGCAGATTTTTGCCTCATATTTGATCTGATCTGTTCCTCATAATATCTGTGGTTTGTAAACGTTTCAATGCTTGATATTTGATGGTGCAGTGGTAGCATTGTTGCCTCACAGCGGCAGGTTTTCAGGTTTGATTCTTGGCTGGGTTGCCTTCTTTGTGGGGTCTGTATCTTCTCCCTGTGCTTATGTGGGTTTGCATTTGTGTCCTCCCATGTTACAAAGACATGTCTGCATTATTTCTTCCTGGGCCTCTACTGAATTTTTTTTTTGTTCCAAGTCAGACTGTCCTGATTAACAAATGTTAAATAAAATTGACAGACATTTGAATTTCAGACTTCAAGTTTCTGAATGTTTAATTCCTTGCATATTTGATGGTGCAGTGGTAGTATTGTTGCCTCACAGCTATAGGTTTTCTGGTTTGATTCTTGGCTGGGGTTCCTTCTGTGTGGAGTCTGCATCTCCTCCCTGTATTTGTGTGGATTTGTTCTGATGCCCTGTCATTTTACAAAGACATGTCTGCAGTATTTCTCCCTGGGTCTCTGCTGAAAATTGTTTTTGTTCTGTCAGAAGTTAAAATTGACAGGCATTTGAATTTCAGTCTTCATGTTCTTCAGAAAATACATAGTAACACAACCATAACACAACCTTTTATTTTAGCAGTTTTCTAAGTTTATAAGATGAATATTTGAAAATTGTCCCTATTTTTGGGACTGTATTCCCCCATTATTGGCTTTGTCCAGGTTTTTTGTGCTAGGGTTGACAGCTATGGCAAGAACTGAATTCACTGAATATGTTTGAGGGCTGTATTCCCTCATTACTGGGTTTGTCCAGGTGTTTTGTACTAAGAGGTTGACAGCTATGGTAAGAACTGAATTCACTAAATGATAGCCATTTAAGTTTCAGTCTTCCTCTCTTTTGCAAAGCAGCTGATATGGCATAGTGGTATGTTGCTCTGACTGTTTTGCACAGGGACCTTGGCAGTAAAATGTATGGTGGGAACACAGCATTTTATTCTAGCAACTTTCCAAGATTATACAAGCAATGTTTAATGTGTCCCTGGTTTTTGGACTTTTGACCCCCCCCCCAATACATTTTGGCTTTTTCCAGTTTTCTTGTGCTGCAAAGTTGAGATGCAGTTGTGCATTGAGTAGATTTTACAAGGAGCTGAGAGCTGCAGGGGAACAGAAGTTTAGTGTTGCTTAAGTGAAGTTGGTTTGCCTTGTTAATAGCACAACAGGTTGTGTACTAGCTTTTGATGCAGAAGGCTGTGGGTTCTACTCCCACAAGGGGTGGATGCTGCCGTACTGAGAATGTTCTCCTTGGTGAAGATACTAACTATCAGTCTGTTATCAGTTTGCCATCCATTTCCTCTTGCAATATTACTAGCAAAATAATGGACATAGTATCCTCCAAACTAAAGGGGTGGCGAAAGCCACAAAACTCTGGCTAGGCTTACAAATGCCCTTGGTCAGATAGCCTAGTATGAACCTATGAACCTATAATGTAATATAAGCAATTTATTCCTGAGGGGCAACAGACACTTTATTTTTCGATGAAGCCATGAAATATAAAGGTGTTTGCTAGCAGCAACCTCTTCATTAGTTACAGATTTCTTTAATGTGGAATTATTTAGATGACTTTTACTTCTTCAGAGATTGTGCATATTTACCGATAATGAACTGTAGAATTGTGCATATTTACTGATAATGGACTGTAGAACTGTGCATATTTACCGATAATGGTGGACTGTAGAATTGTGCATATTTACTGATAATGGTGGACTGTGGAATTGTGCATATTTGCTAATAATGGTGGACTGTGGAAGTCTGAGTAGACTTTTATGATAAATGTTCTGAACTGGGCAGTTTTGCATTATGGGTGCATGCGTTTTGTTTCATTGTTTACTGGAAAAATGTTCAAAACAAATTTAAAACACCCTCTAACAACTGTACTGTATTGTACAAGGAATATAATTTAGTACAATGAGGAAGGTGTATCAAAGAGCACATGTATGTTTCATATGCAAGGGGCCTATGATTTGAAAACAGCCCAAAATTAATCTTTATCTGCCACTGGCAAAATGTATTTTCTTTGAATGTGGGTTTCAATGCTGTTTCAATGAATGTGAGTTTCAATGGCAGAGAAGTTTTAATGCTAAGTTTTCATTGTGGGACTGCATTGCTTTGTTTAGCAGATGACTTAGTGTTTGTGCTGTAAAATACAAAATAAAACTTTCAAATGAAGTCCAACTCATCATAGAAGTAAAGCAGTATGCACATTAGTATTTATGGTAAATGGAGTGAAATAGCCAGGTAATGGTTCATTGGAATGGCTGCAGAAGCTCCATTCAACCATGATTTTGTCAGGGGGGGAAGGGCAGAAAAATCGGATAGGCCCAGCTGAATTATACCTACCAACTGTCCAGATTTTAATAGAATGAATAGATTTTTGTTTCTTATTTTTGGTTTGTTCTTCATAAAATTTGTAGTTTTCTGGCAAATCGTTTAGGAATTAAGTCACTAAATAATGATACACTGAGTTTCAGACTTCATAACCTTCAGAAAAATGCATGCTAAAGTAAGAACTGTTATTCTATCAACTGTTTCAATTTATACAAGAGCAATTTTTAGCACTGTTTATATGTTCCCCTAATATATTTGGCCTTGTTCAGATTTACTGCATTAACAGGTTGAGAGGTACATGCAAATAAATTGCTTTATAAAATTAGGCATAGCCAACTTCTCAACTGTCCCCGATTTTGGCTCAAAATGTTGCTCTTCCCCCTAATAATCCCTCCACAAAATAGCAATTTTGGAAGGAAACATGGAGGGTTTACAATTAAGAAATAACTGTAATAATCAAAGTTATAGATTACTTGAAATGCATGTAGATTCTTTTATTTTGTCAGCTGCTCAAGTTAGCAATACTAATATTAAAGTGTCCCTTCTTTGATAGGTTCCCAGCTGTATTGTGTGGCTATTTTATATTTTTGCATCACATTTTTGGTCCATTTTTCATAAAATTGTGTTTTTTGGCAAATTAGTGATAAATCACTAAAGACTGAAGTTAGAAAATAAAGACAGACATTTGAGTTTCAGATTTTATACCCTTCAGAAAATTCATACTAATGCAAGACCTATTCTATTATCTTTCTAAGTTTATTAGAGCAATATTTAAAAACTGTCCTTATTTTTGGGCCTTTGTCCCACTTCTGTGTATGGCTTTGTCCAGATTTCTTGCTCTGAGGTTGAGAGGTATGACAAATGTGTCAGAGCCATCACAGTCAGCCAGAGACATTTCAAATTGTGACATATTTGTTGCACCCCACTCCCCCATGTAGTGACTCTTGATGTGTCCAAGCAAGGCAAGGAGTAGTTATGCAGTGTAAATGTGCAGTGTGTCCCCCCATCCAAGGTAGACACAAGTACTACAGTGGCTTTTCATCTGTCCTTGATTTTGCAGAACGGTCTGGTTTCTGTCATATTTTTGTACTGTTGATTTATGCTTATTACTCAGATTTATGCTTATTACTCAAAGTGCCTGTTGCTCTGTGTTTAAGTAGCAATGCTTTAATGACCATAAGGTAAGCTTGTCTGAGATCGTAAGATGCAAGTAAGCTTTAATAAGCATATGTTAAAGAATTGCCAACATTGAAAGCCTTTCTGTTGTTGCCATGCAGAGAATACTTGACTAGATAATGTATAAGCCTTGGGTATTAAAGGACAGGATTCCATTATTTTAAAAAGCTCATTACACTTGTTGGAGACTTCCAGTCATCTCTACAGACTTTACTCATAAACTAAACAGAATGCCAATCATGTGTGGTCCATAACCTGTGCAGTAATCCTTTAAGCAATGTATCTTGAGCTTGTTTCTTGTTTGCTTTTCATTTTTTACTTTGATCATGTTTTCCCCATGAAACAAGTAGATAGTGGTCAGGCAGCAGGTCTTTTTTGGATAAGAAACATTTTTACAAGTGGGGGCATCACAGAGATTTCTACTTTCAGCATGTTACTTGGCACTTTAATAAAGCTGAATATAAATTATAATTAGAACTGCAGTGCAAGGAGAAGTGGTTTGAGTTGAGTGCTTCTTGTTTTTCTTATACTTGATTTTGACTGGCATTCCAGTAATGTATTTAAAAAATAATTTATTTTTTTATGCCTCACAACCTTTTGTTTCCATCTAGATATTAAGTAAGCTCTCATGCAGCCAATACATTGAAATATTTTTATTCTTCTACACTTATTTTTGTCTTGATTTGACTCTCATAATGATGGTTTGGCACCCAGGGCAGCGTATTTAATTAAAGTTAGTTTTTGTGGTTTTGAGCATAGCTCCTCCCCTTTCTAGTTGACCACACCCCTTTCCATTCACCCCACACATTCAGCTGTCTCCTGCAGCCCCCCTTTGATTTGAAGTCACCAGCCGCCACTGACATCAAGAGGTTCGTAATGCCAGTACAGACAAAGATGCCCAGAAAGTACATTTTTATCTATAAAACTTTTCTTAGAACTGAAACCTATAACTTAGTGTGGTTAAAACAAAGCCACTGTCTGAAGACAAGCTTAGAACAGCTAGTTTGCAAATTAAACAACACTACTATCAGATGTTAGCACAAGCTAACCTAGTCTTGTGGCAAACCCCAGAGACCACCCACGGGGGACCTCTGTATAACCTAGTCCATTACCAATAGTAGCCCACCCAAATACAGGTCCAGACAACATGGATATGCAATTTCTAAATGTCTCCACAGCCAGGTTGGTAGAGATGGGCATGCTGAGCCAGTGTAACAATTGTCTCTTGTTCACAGACAACCATTTAATCCTTAAAAAAACAAACACTGTAAGGGAAAGATGCACACACAATTTCACTGATCACAAAAATCTCACATACAAACAAGGTTGCCAAGATCACATACACTGCATCCACCACATATAGTGTCCACCACACACACAGACCAACTTATGCTGAAGTACTAAAACACAATCTTCCCAAACCTCAAAGATCTGCTAAGCCTATAAACTGCAACATCTATTCTCAACAATCTCTAAAGCACTCACCAAAAGCAACACCAAATGCCACACATACTCCTGCACCCAGTGAAGTCACAAGAACAAAGCTCATAAGGCAAGCAAACACATAACACAGGACTTTTGGTATAGGGTACTCCATTGTATGACACACAGATGCCCCATTCACCAGAATGAACTCTCTGTAGCCAGGATCTGACAAGTTACACACGCAGTCATGTTACTATATCACAGGTACCAGTGTGATGCTGTCATAGTCCAAGTGAGCATTAATGACCTGAGACATACTTCTCTTAACTATATGAAGAGAGACATTGTTGATCTCTCTGAATATGTCTCAGACCAGCATGTTAGTTACATTGAGCAGCGTTCTACCTTTACCAAGGATGATACCACAATATTACTTCAGTAACTAGCTGAGTTTGTTTTCATTCCATGGGGATTCAATATTTGTCAGCATGGAAGGACATGGTTAACAAACCATGTTGCTTTGGAAAGTGTGATCTGTACCTGTCTCACCTAGGCTTCTGAATTTTGGCTAAATCTTTATCCATCCCTTTGGAGCCATTTTTAGTCAATGCCAAATTGACAACCAACATAACAAATAAAACCCAAAGAAATCTAAAGGTGTCACTACTGAATACTAGCAGACTAAACAAGAAACTCCACACCCTACAAGCTCTCCTCACGTTGGAGAATATATGCATTGTACCATTACTGAGATGTGTTTTAAATATCCGCAGAAAGAACTCTTGCTTTTTTCCACACATTTGCACCATCAGCTGCATAGAGAGCTACAAAAGGTGGAAGAGTCTCAGTCTGTATAGCAACAAGCATAACTCTAAGTTGGTTAAACAGGAAAATCCCCTGGAATTTATACATTTGCAGATTACCAAAGACAAAGTCCCATACTATATCCAGTAAGCTATAGATCACCCACCATGTCCTTAGAATCCCATAGCCCATACCTGGACCTACTGGAGACACATCATTAAACCAAATACCCTATTCATGTGAGATGTAACTACCTCTTTAGTGACTGGGAAACATACACTGCTTCATACTCCCAGGCACAATGATTCCTGGACTTTATTAACACAAATACCCTTGACCAGATAGTGCATACACTCACCAGAGGTTCAGACGTACTGGACCTGCTACTCACCAACACTCACCAACAGTGTACCCCCCCCCCCTCCTGCATGTCATCTCCTCATTGGTGAGGTTGGACCACAAAGCTGTCTCCTTCAAAATAAAAAATTCACTCTGGAAATTCCAGCAAACCGTCTAACAGTTAGAAATTATTCCAAAGCAGACTACATCCTACTGAGTGATAGTTTCTCAAAATTCAGTGCCCCTCCCAACTTCGAATTCACAGCAACCTATGCAGAGCTGTACACAGAGACCCTGTGCAACCATGTAAGTGGCTGCATGGAGGCTGCTGTAGCTACTAGAAGTAAGCCCAAAACAAACTCTAGAAAACAAAACACACTGGCATAATCCTAACCTTAATTAGAGTACATAACAAAAGGGAAAATCAGGAAGAGCAACTCCCATAAAGACAGGAGCTGTCTAATTAAGCTAAACAGGAAACTAAGAGGACTGATTAAGTCCAACAAGGCAAATTATAAGGTTGAGATAGCCTCACAGGCTAAAGACAATCACAAGGCCTTCTACAGGTATGTCCAAAGCCTCAAAGACAGCACACATCAGTGTGACGAACTGGTGGTCAATGGTGCCACGTTCATTGAGCTGAGAGAATTTGCTGGATGACAAATTCAGCTGAAACTTCACCCTCACTCCCTCTGCCCCCACCCCCCCCCCATGAAATACCTACTATTAAACCTGTTGGACTACTTTGAGGTCACCAAGGAAATGGATGAGGGTAAAATGGTGCATACCACCCACCTGGACCTGGCTATGGGATTCAGTACAATACTTCACTCAGGTATAGTTGACAAACTTTTTGAACTGGCATAAACCTCTACACAACTCACTGTATTGCCAGCTGACTCACAGACAGGATCCAGGAAGTCAGGATTGGTAAAACCACCTCTACTAAGAAAATGGTCACCAGCAAGCTACCTCAAGGCTACATGCTGGGACTGCTCCTGTTTGGCATCTACTTCTCGGAGATAAAGTTTAATGTCAAGGGCGTTTGGCTGACCAGGTTTTCAGATGACTGCAGACTGGGAGCTATCATAGATTGCCCCATGACACAAACATCTTACAAGAGGGTCTAACACAGACATGTGACTGGTGCCAAAGTCAAGGAGTAAAACTCAATGCCAATAAATGTCTTATAGTGCCTTTTGGAAAAACTGCCACCCAGACTAATTACTCCATTGATAAGATGCCCCTAAGAGATGACTCAGTAGTCAGGGATCTGAGAACATATGAAGACAGTAATCTGGCCTTTGACCAATATGTGGCCAAAACAGTAAGAAAATCACTCTGTGTTACCCAACTTATAAGTAAGGGCATGGTCCAAGGAAGTATTAGTGCCACTTTATTCACCTCTTATCAGACTGATTATTAAGTATAACGCCGTGTTCAGTGTGTACCATATTAGACATACGCAAGAGACAGAATGCCCAAAAAGGTTCCATACAAGAACAATCCAGAGTATAGACACATTGTCCTATATGGATTGCCTTAAAGCCCTATCTCTATACATGGTCTCTTACAGGTTACAGAGAGAAGATTACAGGGAGGAGAGCCTGGCATACAAGGCATCCTTGGATCCAGCTCTGATGGACCTTTTGCACATCCTCAAAATGAGCAGCATTGGAGCCACTACAGCCAAGGATTTAATTTTTGTTTGTGACATAAATAAGACATGCTGGCAAGCCAGATATGTGTTTCAGAGGAGCCTCATGCTCTGAAATAGGCTCCCCATCCATGTGAAGCAGAATCCATCCTTAACCCTATTTAAGAGTAACCTTGACCAGTGGATGGGACATCAGAAATTCACCCCAGGTCTGTCCCCATGTCTCTGATAGACAGGGGCAGACAGCAATGCCCAAACTAATATACCCCCCCCCCCCCCACATAACCTCTAGAAACTTTGAAACTAAAAAAAACTTCTCCTAATAAGCACCCACGATACATATGGACACAAATGGGTTGGGTTGCACGGCTAGGCTTACAAAGGCTCTGTTGGTCATTAGCCTAGTATATACCAATGAACTGATTCAAGGGATGACCCAAAACTTTGAGCCATCCTTCCCCAAGTTAAAGGCTTCATAGATAACTCAGGATCTCCTTATAAAAAGCAAAACAAGCAGATTAAGCAAACGTCTGGCAAGCATATGTTCAAAAAGCAATAGCAAGGAAAGGAGATCCTCTCAGAAACCAGGACAGTCCAACAAGTCTAAATGACTAATAACATATTGTAATTCCTCTTTCACATCTTGGCAAGCATTTACATTCTTCCCGAAATCTGTTCCATTTCTGTCTTTGGCAACAGATAATGTCAAACAAATGGGTTCTGGGGATGAGCCAGCTGGGGCACAGATGGCAGAAGGAATCCCTACTTCATTTACAGGGGATTCTTTCTCATCCACTAGATCTAACTACCCTTTTTCCCTCCTGCCATTTAACATTTGCTGACTAAATGGTTCATAGAGCCTGTTAATTTTTCTTTGTCAGGGAAAGTTTTTTTATTTACTCAAGAATGTTTCTGATACCAAATAAATAAGTCTCGTGGAGGCCAATCCTATATCTTTTCTTTCTCAACCAGTTTGTGAAAGTCTGAAAGTTGAAAATGCTATACCTTCACAACCTGTTACCACCTATTCCCCCTTTTCTGTTTTGTGGTAATTCAAGATTTATAAGATGCTTATCATCATATTCCTATAGCCTCAGATTACATTTTTTTAAGGTTTTTTGCACCTAAATTGCACTATCAGTTTTCTGGTTTACACTTTTGGGTTATCTACTCTTCCAAGGTATTCACAAAGTGTCTAGCTCCGGTGATAGTTTACTGCAGACTGCAAGCTATTCACATTTTCCATATGCAGGCAACTTTCTGTCTTTGCAGAGTCTTTTTGAAAGTGTCAGGAATCACTCACTTGTGTGAAAGATCTTCACAGGCTGGGTTTCCAGGAAAACATTCAAAAGTCTTGTTTGACTTCTTTCCACAGGATTGTTTACCTGGGGGGGGTTCTCCTTGGCATAGCCGGCCTTAGGCATAGTCCAACTAGGTGGCCGCCTAGGGCACCGCTCTAGCAGGAGTGCTTTTTCAGTGTTTATTTGGTGTAGTTGGACCAGGATGGGGGCACCAGGTAGTGTGGTGAGGGGCACCATGGAGCCCTTTTGCCTAGGGCACCAGTTGACTTAAGGCCGCTCCTGCTCCTTGGTACCTCAGTTCAAACAGTTTCTTCCGTAGGAAAAGTAGATCTATATCTAGATATGTTCCTGAGCTTTTCCATTCAGTCCAGGACTTTAGCAAGGGAATTTCTCAGGATAGAGGATTCATGGCAGCTATGATTCTCATAATTCCTCTAGCCAGCCTCCACATGAGAAAGATTCACTTGTGCCTCTGTATTCCCCCAACATCAACTCTTTCTGACATTTCAGATTCCAATTTTGTGATTTGTAAAAAGAAAACTACTTTGGTGGTGAGCCCAGTTTTATCTGAACCCAGATCTCCCATTCTTCCTTCCTGCTCCAACACAGTCTTTAACAACAGATGAGTCAGACTATGCTTGGGAGTAAAAGTTCAGGGGTTTTGGAACAAAAAAGACAGACTAAAACACTCATATATAAAAATGATGTTGGCAGCTGTCAGTGCACTCAGCTGTGTCAATCATCTGTGGTCTCAAGGTCTTCTGCAAGTGATTACAAGCACCATGACAGTGATGTGGTTGTTGAACAAACAGGCTCCAGATTATACTCTCTGTGCTGGTTAGACATGGTAGCCTGAGATATAGCAATTCACCACATTCTCTCTAAACGGGTGTCTCACATTCTGTCAGAGCAAATCACTGTGGCAGACAAGCTGAGCAGGACCAGGACAGACCCTCATGAATGGAAATTGAATCAGGGAGTCTTCCAGGAGTTGATCCAGCTGTGGAGAATAACTCCTATACATCTTTTCACCTCCATTCACAACAAACAACTAACTAAATTCTGCTGCTGGACTCCTTGCAAGCAGGCCTGAAAAACAGGTGCTTATTCATTCTCTTGGAGATGAATGTTCCTGTATGCCTTTCCACTAATATCCAGGGTTATTCTGAAGCTTTAGAGAAACTCTTCAAAGAACATTATGGTGACTCCCTTCTGGCTCAGTCAACAGTGGCTCTCCCTCGTTTTGGAAAATGCCAGGGGCAATTACCACAAGTTACAGACTGGACCTACTCAGACAAGACAGGGTTGTTAGATACACCCTGACTTGAAACAACTTCAGCTAATTGCCTGCATGATAGAATTTTAATACCTTTTAGGCACATATTTTTGATGACATGCAGCAAGTATTAAAGGAAGCAAAGAAACTTGCTACTGGAAAATCATATATTAGGAAATGGAATGATTTTCTAGTTGGAGCCAGAATAAGAACCAAAACCCTTTTAAGGCTAGTATTTCTCTGATTCTACAATATCTATGTGCTATTATCCTTGTTCCTTCCTTAGTCTTCTATCAAGGTTCCATTTATCAACCATTTCAATATGTCTGCCCATGGATCCACCTCTTTTAAGGCATTCCTACATCAAAATGTTTTTGAAAGGAGTTCCGCATATCTGTTCCTCTAGAAAACAGGTAGTTTCTCCTTGTGGTCTTAATTTTGTTTAGAAAAATAAATGCTTGTTCCATTTGAACCAGGTTGGCTGATTTCTTAACATAGAAAACAATTTTGATGCATGTTCTAACTTCAACAAGAAGGGTGTCTGAGTTGCAAGCCCTCATGGTAGGTCAGCCTTATTTCATTTTCCACAAAGATAGGGGTTCCTTGCAAATTAATTCCTAATTTATGTCTACACTGGTATCCGTGTTTACCTTGAGCCAAACTATCCATCTCCTCTTCTTTCCAAAACCTAAAAATAAGGGAGAGAGGATTCTTCATACTCTGGATATCCACAGACTACTCAGGTACTATCTCAACAGAACTAAAACCTTCAGAAATTCTCATTAGTTATTCATTTTTATGGAGGTAAGAAATAAGGAAAACCAGTGTAAAAACAATTTCTGAATGATTGCTATATGCCACTTCCTTTTGTTATTCCTACCATTGTAAGTTAATTCCAGATAGGGTCAAGACACACTCTATTAGGGCCTTAGCTTTTTCAGCAGCTATTTGGAAAGGGATGGACTCCAGAAGTATTCTAGAGGCAGCATCATGGTCCTATGTACAATACTTTTATAAAGCTAACTAACTAGACTCCTTTTCCATTTCAAGAGCAGCCTTTACTAGGACCAGTCTGCAGGAACTCCCGAGTCCTTATCCTTCTTTTTCACTGGCTTCTTAAGCTATGGTAATCTACCCACATAGATAAGGCTACTGCAGCAGTGATCAAATGATGAACATAATGCAGTTGTGTTAGTAAACTTACCATTAACAGTAGATGTTCTAATAAACCCTTCTGCAGTAGTTGCTCCTTCCTTCAACCACCATTATTTTATTTATTTACTTATTTATTTTTGCCAGGGTATGGGCATTGGATTTTAATTGTCTAGAACTTTCCTAGCCTTCCCCTTGCAGTTGGCATAAAAGCTTTAAATGGCTTAGCACAAACAGTGCTGAATTTTTCCACTGCCATCCCAAACTATCAGTGGTGTGGATGTATGGAAACTACCCAAAACCCTTGGAAGCTGTGTGGCTATTATATCCTATGCAGGAAATAACCCATATAACTATTGCGGGTCTACTTTAGATCGCCAAAAACTCCAAATGTCGATCGCTCACATGAGCGAATAATCAGGAAGTTGATTTGGGATTTTTGGGATCGCAGTACAGTGATGATCAGAATATTTGCCCTTTCCTCACTGTATTGCGATCTTGGAGTAGGAATATATATTTAGCGGGGGTTGTGGGGGTCGCAGCCCCCCACAATAGCAATTTCGAGTTCCTGATTATTCGTTCATATGAGCGATCGACATTTGAGTTTTCGTTGTTCTGACATAGAACCACTATTGCTACTGCAGCAGTGATCATTTGGACATCTACTGTTAATGGTAAGTTAACTTACACAACTGTAGTTTTCATAATTCCCTATTTTTCTGTCAAATTATGCTTTCATTTTCAAAGTGTCAGGTTTCACCTTTCTTGTGGGAAGCCAATGTGGCTTTATGAGAACAAGGCTGTTCTAATAACTCATCTCCCTTTACAACTTATTGAATCCTGATTGCAGTATTTTAACTTTGTATACAGCCTATAATCCAAAGGGGTCAAAGGAAGGGTGAAAAATAGTAATAGTGGCCATGCACTTCTAGGTAGAAAAGACAACTCACAGTTTTAATGACTTCTTTTCAAACTGGGTCAAAGTCATTTATCGATAAGTGACATTCCTATTTATGTCCAAATCCAAAGAACCTGTTGATAGCATAAAATAAAAGGCAGGACTTGCATTCCAGTTAACCCTTTCAAGGTATCACTGGTTAATGGGAGGGCAATCAGCAGTAAACTGGACAGATTTGATGCATAATAGTAACCTTATGGAAACCTGACTGCCCTAGAGGAGGTAGGAACTGGCTATCGTTGTTTGCTGTATACTTGATGTGGTCTAGTTTCATAGGCTCTGACCATCTCCTTTAAATATATCTGGTGTCTAAGACAAACTGCAGCTGTGTTCTAATTCAGTATTCACCAAAGCAGTTTGAAGGTTTTCTTACATGAGTTTACATATTTTTTACAGTTCAGTGTTAAGCCATGTATGGACAGCAAGGAGGCTCAGTGATTAAGAGCTATGCCTCACAGGACCAGGATTCACTTTTACTGTTATGACTAGTAGTGTGGAGTTTTTATTTTCTCTCCATATCTGCTGTCTGCATGGATTTTCTCCAGGTATTTCAGCTTCCTCTCAATTTCCAAAAGAATGCTACGTAATTGCCTACTCTAAACTATTCATACATATTTCACTTTCTCTTACCTTTGTGGCCCAGGTTGTGGCTGAAAAGGTTCTGAGACAGACCAATTCACTTATTCAGTTAAGATATTAATTTAAAAAATGCTGATTCTGAGGGATTTCAGCATCTGAACTGAAGAAGAAATTGTATTACTCACTAGGGAGTTCTTTCAGATTATAGGGGCTCTGATTTTGTTCAGATTATTATCACTACCATTGCTATCCTGGAAAACAGGACACTCACTGGATTAGACTATTCATTTCAGTGTGGTCTGCTCAAACTTGGATGTACTGTCAGTTGTTTTGGTTAAGCATATAATCCATTTCAGCATGGAGTTTCCTCTGAATTGGTCACATGACTCTTATCTAGTCCAATACAAGGCCATGCATAACATCTCTAATAATAGCTTGATACTATTACTGGAGCAGTTTCCTGTGGATTGCACTGCCAGGGAAACTAAGAACTTGGTGATAAAATAAGGTTATTACTGATGCCCTTGACCAAACTACTACTTTTTCCCTAAATCCCTGTGTCTTAAAAACAATAAAGTCCTCTCTTTTGATAATGCAACCATTGAAGTCACTTCTCATAGCAAATTATTAGGGATAATAGTGGATGATAATCTTAAATTTGACCTGTATATATAAAATTGGATAAGTAAAAATCATTAAAAACTAGGGCTAATTTACAGAACCAAAAACTTTCTTACCAATACACCTAAAACTACACTTGCCACTACATATCCCCTCCCCACACGTCTTTGAGGCACTCCCATCCTTACTAACTTCAAGGCATCACAGAAATCAAAACTTGAACAATGCTATAAGAAACTTGCTAAATTTACAACCAATACCCTTTTCAGAACCCACAACTGTATAGCATTAAAAAGCCTAAATTGGTTAAAATTTCCCCATCAACTAACACATACACAGCTTCTTACCATCTATAAAATTATCCAGAATCCATCTACTTGTCATTCACTAAATAGCATTCTAAACAACTGTGTTCTCACTCTGTCATTATGATCCAATGACCAAAAGCTTCCATTTGTTCACATACCTATCAAATCTGCTGGGCATTGCCTATAACTTGTACCATGTTGCTAAGGCCTGGAACTCCTTACCTGTATCCATCAGATGAATACTCTCCTTCCCATCCTTCAGAATCATTCTGAAAGACTTCCTAGCCAAAAGTTGGTTTTGTTCTTGCTTAACACCAGGATAAACTATATTCCCAAATGTGGACAAGTACCTATTCATACCTTTCATCACCTTACTCTCCCTTCTTCACTCACTTCCTTACTTCAATTAATTTCTCTCTAAATGTACCACAAGTCTGCTTTTCTCTCACTTCATATTGCAGTTCCTGTTTGCATTATACTAACTTACCTTTAATTTCTCTATAAACTGTTTAAATTTTCTCTAAATATTAAATTGTTGTCATATAACTTGTATCTATCCGTTGCCAATGTTTTCATATTAACTATGATTTGGTATAATTTTATAAACTGTAGATTTTCTTTGTATTATATTTGAAGATTGTAAAATTATCGATGTGTTGTTGTCCTACCTCACCTTCATTCTTACCAGGATAAGTTTAGATCCGATCCGCAAATCTGACTCAGCCTTTATACACAAGCTCAAGGTCTTTGACTAGCTCATAGCTAAACCCTATCCCAGCATACACTAGGAAAGCTCCCCAGATCTCATTTGCCACTAAACAAGATTGAGTGCTCATTCTACTAGCTCTGGCTAAGTATAACCTTTATAATTTTTTCTACTGTAAAAGATTACTGATTTCCATTGTTATTTGTGAGAAATAGTAGTTTTTTGTGCTACATGGTTTACTTCCATTTGTTGTGCTTATTTTCTGTTGTTGGTCGTTGTCTTCGTTTGACCTTGTTCTCCCTCTCCTGGCTTCTTTCTTAAAACTTTAATTAGTCCATTTAAGTTAGAGGGCCCTTACTCTGGTTGTTTTTTCTGTTCAAAGTTTTCCTTATAGACAGTTTGTTTAAGCTAGAGAACTGCCTCCCCCTTAGCCCGTTCAAGTTAGAGGGCTTTCTTCTTTCCCTATTCCATTCTGTCTCCTGGGCATAGCCTGTTTAAGTTAGAGGGCTGTGCCCGCCTTTAATCCTTAAGTTCTTATATCTGTTTAAAAAGTAAAATAAAATATAATACAACTTTTCTAGCTATTTTCTTCCTTTGTTACAATGTCTTCTAAGGATACAAAACTGTCAGGTTTCAAAAAGTGTGAAGAATGTAGACAAAAACGTCATTGACTGACAGACACACAATTTGTGTCTATTGTCTAGGAGCTGTCCATCTCCAGGAGTCTTGTTCTATATGTCATTCTTTTAGCAATAGAGCTCTCCTGGGGAGAAAAAACAAATTAATGTTGAGAGGACTGTTAAAAAAAAACCCTTCTCAGAGGCAATACAAGAAGGTCCAGGTTTGCAAAAATCTAGTAAATCTCCTACTGCAAAGTCTAAGTCTGAGAAGAGATCTTCCTCATCCAGTGCTCCATTGGAGCCATCAAAAAAGGTTGCAAAACTTTTGACACCAATCCGAAGCCTATTGGATCTGAAAAGTCTATGGCCCTGACATCATCTGTTTATGTGCAGACAGAATTTGAGATTTGGAGCTGGTCTACAGTCTTGGAGCTGTTCTCCCTGATCCTAAGGTCACCCATTCTGCAGTCTTCCAAGTCTCCAGCCCCCTCGACTCAGTCTTCCAGGAACCTATCTGATAACAATATGGATTGAGTGGTACAGAGGCTGTTAAGGACACCAGTGCTGGCCAAGTTATTATCGGATCCAACCCTGAGGGCTTCGGATCCAACCACACCCCCCCCCCCTTCTGCTCTGATTCCTCTTCTGATCCAGTCTCGGACTTTGGAGCTGGAATGTCCTGAACTGATTCTAGGGGAATCTTAGGATCCGAGACCTATATTGAGATCTTTGGATCTGACCATTGCTCTGATATCCTCAGCTCCATTGGAACTCGAGGAGTCTAGGAGCCAATGCTCCCCAGTCAGGTCTGGAAGGTGAGTCGGATCTAACAGTTGTCAGATTTGACCTTGCCTCTCAGGGTATCATTTTGGGTGAGCTCGGCTCCTACATCGGTCTCAGGCCCATCGTCCTTGATCCTAGGGATTTCCTCAACCTCTTTGGATCCAGGGATATCCTTGGATCAGGTGTTGGGGGCTTTTGAGGTGATGAGGGGTGTACTGTCTCCACAGGCAGTTCCACTGCCATTTCCAGATGTTCTTCCCCCAAAAGCACCAGTGTCTGCCTGTATATCCTCACTTCCACAGGGACACAGAGATCCTAGGCCTCAGGATGCCCCACAGAGGGCACCCCCCACTCTTCTGAAACCTCTCCAGAGTACTCCTCTGAGGAGGTCCCTCGGAAGAGGTTATGTAAAAGGAAGCATTTAGACTCTCCAGAGCAGTCCATCACTTCTGATACAGACCTCGATGAAGCTGAAGGGTCCCCATGGTCACCTTCTGATGATGTCTCCTTTGGATACATCTTAGAAATACTTAAACAGAGAGAGGTGGCTGGAAGCCCACCAACCCTTCATCAGATGAGTCTGTGTACCTGAAAGCCTTTGGATCTCACTCTTCCTCCACTTGCGTGTCTCCACCTTTCGACGAACTTATGGATCTAGTTTCTCGGAAGGTATGGGAGTCTGCAGATTCAGTGCAACCTGTTCCTAGGAGACCAAATAAGTTCATTACTTCCCACTCAGACAAAAGCTTTTTAGCTAAGGGAGTCCCAGTAGATGCTATGGTGGTGGTGGCAGCCACCAAGAAGGAAATCTCAAGAGACATCTTCTTTTGTTCATCTACCGAACAAGGAGTCTTGTATGATGGATAGTTATGGAAAGCACATTTTTTCTTCAGTGACTTTTGCGCTCAGATCACTGAATTACCTAACCCATTTTATTAGATTACAGAGAGATCTCCTGAAGGAGTTAGGAGATACTCTCCGAGGTTCAGTAGCTGAAGGGGTTTCGGATAAAGTTTCCTCTCAGCTCTCTACCTTAAATTCAGTTGTCAACTCCACCATGAGACTAATTTTTTATGCAGTGGATGTAGCAAGTAGAGCAACGGGTACCGGAATTTCCCTAAGGAGACATTCTTGGATGTGCATGTGTGACTTTGTGGAGCACTTTAAATCTTCCTTTGTGAATGCCCAGTTTGATATCTCATCTCTGTTCAGGCCAAAGGTCAAGGACACACTAATCAGGTATAAGCAAGAAGGAAAATCTTTGTCTGCTGTAGGAGTCTGTTTTTCCCTATCTACCAGACCATATTCCAAAGGTCAGAAAGGAAGTGGAAAAATGAAGTTTTGAAAATCTCAGACAACTTTCCAGGACACGTGTGGTAAATCTTCCCTTGGGGCAGAGGGGAAAGTAGTAATGGAAGATGCTGACAATGTGGCAGATGGGGATCCACAGAATCCGGGAGACAGAGAATCTTTCTTTGGTAAGCCCTTCCAGTTCTCCTGAAAGGAGGTCCACCTGTCCATCTCAAGCGGCATTCAGGGGCCGCTTATCTTTGTACCCGGCAGCCTGGCAACAAATAAAAAAAGACAAATGGTTACAAAGCATCATATCCAGAGGTTACTCTATGCCCTTTTCCTTCCCCATCCCAAACATAAAACAGATCCCAGACATTCCACCCAGTCAAAGGGAATGGGCAAGGTTAGCAATTCAACAGTTGCTAGACAAAATGGTCATCCAAACAGTCCCCGCAGACCAAATAGGATCCAGAACTTTCTCAAAATTCTTTTTAATTCCAAAGGAAACAGAGGCCTGGAGACCAATTCTGGATCTCAGCAATTTAAACAAATCAGTAAGAAAGTCCAAATTCTGGATGATAACACTGCAGTCAATACTCCCTTTTCTTGGACAAGATGATTGGGTGTGCTCAATAGACCTCCAAGATGCATACTACCACACAAAATGGACAGGCGATCCAGGAGACACCTAGGTTTTTGGCTGAGAGTCAGTCACTACCAGTTCTGAGCTCTGCCCTTTGGCCTCACTACAGCCCCCAGAGTGTTCATCAAATGTATGGCAGTTGTCATGGCTCACTTGAGGTGCCTAGAATTCCGGATGTTTGCATAGTTAGATGACTGGCTCCTAACTGCCACCACCAAGCATCTACTAATAAAAGCAAGAGACACCATCTTGCAGCTCTGCTCTCACCTAGGAATTACAATAAACTATGAGGAATCTGCCTTGCTGCCTTCTTAGCATGTCATATTTACAGGAGCAGAATTGGATTCAACAAATATGATGGCCAGACTTCCTCCAGAAAGAGTTCAAATTCTACTACATCAGGTTCTAAACCTTCTCACAAAGAAAAAAGTGCAAGCAAGGATAATCCTAAAAGTCTTAGGGACCATGGCTGCGGCAATAACCTTGATCCCCTTAGCACATCTACATATGAGAATTCTACATTGGCTATTGTCCACTCAGTGGTCAATGCAAGAATTGCTGATGTCCCACGAAATTATAACAGAAACTTGCAAAGAAGACCTTTGTTGGTGGCTTTACTCCACTCATGTGATGCTAGGTCGACCATTTGTACTTCCCCAACCATTGGCTACAGTGACCACAGACACCTCTCAGATAGGGTGAGGGGGAGCATTATCTGGAAAAGATGGTCCAAGGCACCTGGCAGGAACACTAGTACCACTTTCACATCAATGTCCTAGAGATGAGAGCAGTGCTTCTGGTGTTGCATACATTCCAGAACTCTATTCCACTAGGCACGATTGCAATACAGACAGACAACATGTCAGTGGTGTGGTGTATCAACAAACAAGGTGGAACAAGATCCTAGCCCCTGTGCCAAGAGGCTCAAAGAGTATGGCAGTAGGCAGTCTTTTCTCAACATTTTCTGATTGCAGAGCATATTCCAGGGAAATCCAACATGATAGCAGACAAATTGAGCAGAGCAATTCTAATGCCTCATGAGTGGTTCCTAAAACAGGAAATTGTTAACCAGATTTTTTGCAAGTGGGGCCAGCCTTGCTGCGACCTGTTTGCCATGTACATGAACACCAAATGCAGCAGCAACCTTTCACTACTTCCCCAGCTGGGGGTGTCACCAAGGGATACACTCATTCATGATTGGCCCTTGGGACTTTTTTATGCCTTTCCCCCATTCCCTTTAATCCCCAATGTTTTACAGAAAGCCAGAGCATTGAGTTGCAGGTTAATACTCATCACTCCATACTGGCCTCATCAGATCTAGTTTCCGTTCCTATGGCCCCATCTCCAAGAATTGCCGTGGATTCTGGACCCGGTACCAGATCTTCTGACTCATCAGTCAGGAACACTCCATCCCTCTATCCAGACCATCAAACTGACAACTTGGCTGCTCCACTTCCAGTCTTAGCCAGGCTTCCAGACATATCCCCTGCAGTTAGACATATTCTAATTTCAGCTCATAAGACAACAGCTAGAAAGCTTTATGCTAGCAAATGGAAAAGATTTTTTTGTAGGGCTTCCAAGAATCACACAGATCCCTTCACAGCTCCTGTAAGTACAATTTTGTATTTCTTAGCTGAGATTTTTAATGAAGGCACAGCAGCAGTGACCATACGAGTACAATTAGCCGCCATATCTAACTACCACATAGGAGACATGGGATGAAAGATAATGTTTCACAGATTGTGTAAAGCCTTATTGAGAGGTATATTTTTACTAAGGCCTCCAGTAAGGGAACCACCACCTCACTGGGACATCAAGTTTGGTACTGACTACTCTGATTCTCCCACCATATGAACCAGCTTCCTCTTGCCAACTAAAATTTCTAACCTGGAAAGCAGCCTTTCTGGTAGCCATTACTTCAGCTAGCAGGGTTTCAGAACTTCAGTCTCTGGCCATACACCCTTCCTACTTAGTTTTTCACAAAGACAGAATCTCTCTTAGAATAAATCCTTTGTTTCTTCCCAAAGTATGTTCTGAAACCAATCTAAATCAATCAATTTACCTGCCTGTTTTCTTTCCAAACTATGGCAACAAGGCAGAATATTACCTACACCAACTGGATGTACAAAGACAGTTATGCTTCTATTTGCATAGAACAAAGGAATTTAGAAAATCTGACTAGTTATTTGTTTCCTTCTCAGATAACAGAAAAGTTTCACCAGTATCAAAAATTACCTTGTCAAAATGGCTTGCTGACACTATAACCCACGCATATATTTTTCAACATAGACAACTGCTAGGAAACATTAGAGGCCACTTAACAAGAGCCATGTCAACTTTGACCACTTTTCAGGCCAGATTACCTATGGATTCAATCTGTGCTGCAGCCACATGGATCAAACCTCATACCTTTATCACTCATTACAAAGTAGATGTGGCCTCCAGGAACAGGGCTTCCTTTGGTTCCACTGTTCTGAAGAGTTTATTCCCTTGTGCCACCCACGGAAGAAGGTGCTAGGGATGCTGTCCCAACCAGCAAGAATGAAGGCGAGATAGGACAACATAATATTAAGAAGTTATATACTCACCATAACGTTCCATGTTTGTTGTCCATAATCTCGCCTTCATTCTTGCGTCCCACCCACCTTCCCCCAACCTTCGCTCCTGGAGGATCGAGAGGAAATTTTTATTGGTTGTAAAGTGTGTTCTCTGCTTCCCTTCTTGTCTCTTGAGGTGTAGGCTAATAGCCATTACAACTGGGATTTTTTTTGTATATAAAATTCAAATGTGTTATTATTTTGCAAACAAGATCGAGGTTATCTTCCCTAAGCATGATGGGATAAGGTATAGCCTCGAGCCAGTGAAAGCTTTAGTATTAGGCCGAGTCAGAACCGATGCTCAATTCTGAACCCAACCAGCAAGATTGTAGGCGAGATTATGGACAACAAACATGGAACGTTATGGTGAGTACATAACTTCTTATTTGGGACAAGAATGTGATATAAAAGAACTTGAGCAAGAAGGAGTGTATAAATATTTGGGAAGTGATGAAGGATCAACAATAAAACACGAACAAATGCGAATAAAACTTAGTAAGGAATACTTTAGAAGACTTAAATTAATCCTGAAAACAGCACTGACATCTAGGACTAAAATTCAAGCTATAAACCAATTTGCTCTTCCTGTCCTAACCTACAGTTTTGGAGTGATTGACTGGCCCCAAAACATGTTGGATAGATTAGATAGGAAAACAAGAAGGATGCTTCATGCTCATCAAATAATTTACAAAAATCAGTGCATACCAAGATTATATATTCCCCATTCCAAAAGAGGGATGGGCCTCCTTGAAACTGATTATATGCATAGATCTGCAATCATGGGACTCCACACATATCTGCTGACCTCACAAGACCCAAATATAGTGAAAGTTTTGAAATATGAGGAGAATAAATCTAAGATAACTTCTCTGCTTAATTTAGCAGAAGCATATCAACATCAAGCAGGAATGGAAATCAAACCAAAAGTAGAGAAAATTCAGGCAGCAACTGAATGTGCCAAAAAACAAAAGAAAGAATATAAGGTGAAGGACCAGATGAGAAGGCAAGAAATGTGGAAAAGCATAAATATAGTTGCAAGTATAGAAAACGTCTGGAAGAACCTCATGTTGATCAGGAACAAGCACAGCAATGGTTAAGGAGAGCCGAATTCAAACCAAGAGATGAAAGGTTAATATTGGCGGCCCAAGATAGTGGACTGCATACACGTTGGTTGAACATGTGGGAGAAACAGACAAATGTAGGTTTTGTAAAATCAAATTGGAAATAGTTGCACACCTCATTGCTGGCTGCGACATATTAATGGCAGAAGGACTGTATTCTGAAAGGCATAATGATGTGGCAAGACTATTGCACTGGGGATTGTGCAAACATTATGGTAGTGAAGTGGCCAAAAAACACTGGAAACATGAGCCACAAAGCATCATAGAAAATGAAGAAGTCTACATCACATGGGGTCATCCATTACCAATAGTTCAAAAGACAGGTGCTAGAAAACCGGATATAGTGGTCCAAGAAAAGAAGACAAGAGTAGCATTGATCACTGAAAGCACCACACCCAGTGACTACAGTATCTTGCGTACAGAGAGACACAAAGTCATAAAATATCAGAATCTGCAGGCTGAAACAAGATCAATGTGGAAGAAAGATACCCAGACAGTTCCAGTAGTTGTAGGAGCAACGGGTCTTATACATGTAACCCTGTACGAATTGCAGGAGTCATTACTGGGAACATTGCGGGTGCTGCAAAGAGCACTACTGGCTGATATCAAAGATTGAAACACTACTAATTTCAAGAGCTTTAAACATACTTTGACTTAGGAATGGGGTCCATTCTTGTCATGGTATTAGAAACCCAAAAGACTTGGAGAAATTAAAAAAAAAAAAAAAAAAAAAAAAACAGTATGAATCTCAGAATCTGGTGAGGGGAAAGTCTCTGCAACCTTTACAGCTTTGTGGTATCAAAGATGACTGTGTAACCTACTTAACCAATTGCTGTCTTTATTTGTGTATATTTTTTAGCATCAGAAGTAGCAGCAAAATCTTGTGTAGCTGCCAATAGTATATTTATCTTTTCTCTGTTACAAAAGGTATTTACTGCCTCATCTCTGTGTATGAGAACAGACTTTCTAACTTGTGTTACAAGTACGTTGTAGTGTTACATGCATATCTCTCAACTGTCCAGAATTTCACAGAATCTCCAGAATATTGTCACATATTTTTGGTCTGTTCTTCATGAAATTTGTGGTATTCTGGAAAATCATTGAGAAATGAAGTCAGTGAATAATAATAGCTGACATTTGACTTTCAGATTTCATATCCTTCAGAAAATGCAAACTAATGCAAAGCCTGTTAAGTCTAGGAACATTCTGAGTTTATAAGAGCAATATTTAAAATCTGTCCCTGATTTGGACCTTTGCTCCCATTATTTTTGAATTTGTACAAAATTTTTGTGCTGAGAGGTTCAGAGGTATAGGTATGTCAGTTTGCTTGTGGATTCTGGCCTCTATCAGCAGATATTACAGCAGCTATTTCAGTTGAGAGGAGAATATAACTGATTCTGAGTTCCTTGAGTTTTAAAAAACTGTTATGTATTAATTAATCTGCCCTCAGAAATGGCAGCAACATCCAAATCCCATATGTGCATTGCTGTTTGACCAACAATTAACTTTATCAGTGTCCATTCAACCCATCTACTTACTATGAGCTGCAGGCCCCTAACTAAATACTTTCTAGGATCAGACTAAAAATGACTGATGACATTTTTCCTGTGTACTCCTGAAGTCAGTAAAATCAATTTCAGAGTTATTACACCACATGCATAAACCTTGACTAAAGCAACCTCATTTGATGAATCTGCATTTTGACCAAGTGCATATCTTGGCCGTTGCACTACTTATCAAATAACCTTTTCTGTTTATCTCATGTTTGGCTGAAAGAAGTTAACTATCCCCTCAATACCTGTTACATCCATTTTTGTATCTTTATATTTATTTACTCTTTGCTTGTGTAGAAAAGTCACATTATGCCTATGGTCTATTTTCTGAGAAAATCTAACTGATTCTTTGATGAACTCCAGAAGCAGCTCCTTGTACTCAGAATGCTTTCAGCAATAAAAAACGAACATATTTTATGTCACTGAACAGCTATGCAAAAGAAGAAGTTGTCAAAAAAAAAAGAACTTTGTTGTGTTTTGCGAAATGGATACTGCATGAGTTCACTGTAGTCTGACAAAATATTTTCCTTTACAGGAACATATACATATTGAAGGCTATTGAAATTACTATTTAAACAGAAAATTGACTGTTACTTGTCAAAACATGAGAAGTCGTATTTGTCAAGAAAACCACAGGTTACTCCATTATTTTCTGATGTTGCAACCTAGCCACATTTTCAGCTCACTGAGTTAGCAAAGTAAGAACGTTTATCTAAGCTACACATTGTTCCTTTTTCAGTTTAAAGGGTGTTAAAACTACTTTCTCAAGTGAAATCATAAAGCTTTATCTCTTTTCTATAAGACATACAGACAACAGCAAATTATCCTAAATTTGCTAGAAATTCTTTGACCTCATGTGACTGACAAAGAACAAAATTTATCAGCGATTAAGGGCATTTACCCTTCAGTGTCCATTTGACTACGTTAGTCCAGTTACGGGTACATCTCTTATTAGATGTTTGCTTTTGTAAAAAAAATCCTCTTGTTATTAACTACATACTTTCTTTAAACCTTTAATAATTTTGGTATCTGTAGCATCTACACCTAATCTGTTTTTGGCTTCTACACCCTGTTTTGTAAAGGAATACTATCTAATCCGTCTTCTGGGATTTTCACCCTCCAGCACTTTTTAGTGATCTCTGTTTACCTCTAAGACTTGAAACTGCTACCGTGTCTTGCATACCATTTGAGCTGCTTGTGTGTTTCTGTCATGTCTTCCTACATTTGCTAAATATTTAATTTGTTCCTTGTTTTGTGTGATTCCTGAGTTAAAGACCTATGCCACAGCAGTTTCTCAGTTAAAATATATTAAGCACATTTATTTCTTTCTTAAGCTACAATGGACAGAATTTAATAAACTCATGGAGACAAGGGCTGGTATGCATAAATATTTAGGGCAACGCACAGTGCAAATTAGTGTAGGCAGTGGCAGTGCATAGGTTGTGGGTGATTCCGGGAGACAGACAGCATAGCTGCACAGGGGGGGAAATAGCATGGTATGCAGCGTGTGCAAATGATCATATAATGATATGAAAATAAGGAGTCCCATGGAATCAAGCATGGATCATGCAAATGATGACATCAAAAATGATGGAGTGATTCAGAAACAAATATGACAGGCACACTATGTCATGGTACGAATGTATTCTGAACACTGAGGATTTTTGGTGTACAGGGCTATCAGTATGCTAGGAGCAGCAACAGCAGCTGTTGCCAAATAGTGTATGTTAGTGATCACTATTGGAACCAATACATGAGATGTAGCTAAGGTGTGCATTATAGCTGTCCATACCATTACAGATATTGGTACCTCAAAGGAGCAGCAGACAGTGAATTAATACTGTGTGGACAAGGAGATCATGTGAGATCTAGTCAAACTGTGTCACCCACAGGTAAAATCAAGGGGATGTGTGGATTGCCCATCCCAGTGGATACAAAGGACACAAAGGTATGTGTAGCATTAACCATACTAGCTACATGGTCCTTCTACTGACCTACAGAGAACACAATGAGAGCATATTGTAGGTGTCAGTCAAGCATATCCTACTCTGGCTCCTTGACATCATGCTATGACATGTAGAGGAGCATATGTGGTGCCCCAGGACTGCAGAGGAGAGAACCACCTCTATGTGGGTTTACAGATGATTACTAGGCTAACGATCCTAAAGGGCTTTTTTAAGCCTACCCATGCTTCCCAAATGTATCATATAGGTTTTAATAGGGAATATATATACCTTGGGTATGACTGGTCGATAATTTACAGCTTCATTTTTCTGATAGAGACATAAGTGGCAGATCACAGTAAAGTTATGCTTACCTATCCACTGGTCCACATTCTGCTTGAATAAGTGCAGGGAAGAACTCTGCTTCAAATGGATGGAAAACCTGTTCCAGAGAACGGGTAATCTCCGAGACACATACCTGTCCTTCCAACATGTCTTATTTATGTTGCAGGTAAGGTTTAGGTCCCTACGTTGTGTATTGCTGATGCTATTTGTTTTGCAGATGTACAAGTCCATCAGGGCTGAAACAGAAGATACTTCATAGGCCAAGCATAGATAATCTCTCAGCTGTAGGAGGCTGATATTAACTACAGAATTTTGACGCAGGCTGCATAGGACATATTGTATACCCCATGTATTCTTTTTGTAAGGAGCTTCTGTGGATGACCCAGTTGTTGTATATCCCTGTCCAGGTACATACTGAAGAGGGCATTGTACTCAGCAATTAGTCTAATGAGGGCCAATTGCAATGGAACAATCATATCTTTGGACCTGGATGTCATACCCTTGATTATGTGTGGCAAAACATAGAATGATTTCCTCACTACAGTAGTCACATGATTGTCAAAGGCCTAGTCACTGTCTACATGTGTTCCCCAATCCCTGACCACTGGGTCTACTCTTAGGGCTGTATTATCAATGTAGTAATTTCCAGAGAATACCATATTATTGTAAGTTACTATTCTACATTTCCTGACATTTAGTTTTATACCATGGCTTTGGCAATAGTTATTAATCTGTGTCAGGCTTTCCTGGAGGGTATTTGTGTTTTGGGGGGATTCTATGAATGCACATACTTTGCAATTATCTGCAAACTTGGTTAGCAAGAGGCCTTTAATGTTAGCCTTGTCTTCAGAGAAATAAATACCAAAAAAGAAAAGTCATAGTACCAAGCCCTGAGGGGCTCCACTAGTGACTGGCCTTTCTGTGGAGGTAGAGTTCCCTATCTTGACTTCTTGGGTCCTATCTGTGAGTCAGCTGGATATCCAGTGGGTGAGGTAGGAGTTTATACCTAACTTCTTAAGCTTGTCTATAATGCCCTAATGAGGTATTTTGGCAAATGCTTTGGCCAGGTTGAGGTAGGCAGTATGCACCATTTTGTCTTCATCCATTACATTGGTGACCTTCTGAAAAAAGTTACAACATTGAGTAGGCATGACATGGCCTTGATGATGCTAAACTGGATTGGATCCAATATCTGAAGGTTTCCTATGTCATTAGGTATGAGAATTCTTTCCATGGTTTTACATACGAGACTAGTCAGGCTTATGGGGTGGTAATTTCTTGGGTTTGTGGATAGCCCACACTTGTGCACAGGGATAACAGTTGCAGTCCTTCACTTGTTTGGCATGAAGCTTGTTTGGAGGCTCTGGTTAAATAGGGACTCTAGTGGGCCTGATAGATCATGCTATTGAAGAGGCATTCTGGATATTATTGGGATCATCGATGCAGTATTGTTGGGCTTGGAGAGTGCATTGAGGACCTGATCTCTAGTGACAGTCGAGAGTATTCTTTGCAAGGTGCCTTGGGGGGAAAAGCAGGGTAAACCTGAAGATGAATTTATCAGCCTGTCGTGAAAGGAGATACTGACAGCACAGTTAGATGGAATTTTGTAAATAATTATATGTCATTTGTGAATATCAACATGATTTATATAAGATGCTTTTGTTACAAATGTATTAGAACTGTATGTCATGTGCATATCAAACTGCTGGTTTGTACAGACGTGTTAAAAAGGTATTTTATAAAGTGCTTGTGCTTAAAATGTAACCACGGTGTGCCCTGCTGGAAGAGAGCAGAAACATACGCACACTATTGTAACTGTTTAAATGTATATATTTTAACAGTGGAAACTGGAATACAGGAGGTTAACTTCAGAAAAATAGCTGAAATTAAATTACTTTATAGTCTAGGCTGGAGACATAATGTCTGTACTAGTGAGCTTTCTGTATTGTCTCTAGGGTGGACTAATTACTAGTCTTGAAATGTGGAGGAATGTAATTGTTTTATGACTTCCAGCATTTGCCAAAGATCTGAAGTTTACGTATTTTCACAGGTAAATGCTAAATACTGTTAGCTTCCAGCAGTGGGGATTTCACCTGGGATAGAATCAGATGACAAGAAATTATGTAATTCTGCAACCTACCCAGCAGTAATATTTGAGATATTAATTTGAGAACTCTGAGAGAGAGGCATTCTGTATTCTGTCTTGGATTAGTCAAGAACCATTCACAATATCTGCATTGCTCTGATGAAGTAAGTTACTAAGTAATAGTATAATTCTTTTAGATATAGTCAGGAATATAGCAAAGCTTACTTTAGATATTTTTCTTTATTTATTTAAGACTGTCCTGCAATATTGTTATAAAATATTTACTGTGATTTTGAACTCTGATGTCACTGTGAATATATACTGAGTATTTTCTTGTTCTTTTATTATTTATTATTAAATATATTTAAACCATTCATTGTGCCTGATCAGTCTACAGATGTTTAAGTTTTGGCAGTACTTGCATATTTGGTGAAACTCTGTGTGTCACTCCAAATAGCCTTGCTCTTGGTCAAACTACCATTTGTTTCAATATTAATATTAATATTACACAGTAAGATTGGACACCCTTTGTTAAGAGCCTTAAAGTAGCTGATAAGGATTTGGCTGGTGGCATTGATAATTACTTTATAGTCTGGGCAAAAGGAGGCATAGCTAGTAAACCTGTGCCAGTCTTTACTAGGTGTGTGTGTGTGTGTGTGTGTGTGTGTGTGTGTGTGTGTGTGTGTGTGTGTGTGTGTGTGTGTGTGTGTGTAAATCAAACCTCAAAGAGTGTGTGTGTCAGCTACTTGGGCAGGGACACGAAGTACTGGCTGGACAGACAGGGTGATGGAGGTCTTGGCTTGTCCACTCAGCTGAGATCTCACCTCTGTAGCTGTTTCAGTGCGGAGTCTTACTGGGGGTCTGCAGAAAGAGGGAGAAACCAGCTCTGGACTGACTGTGGTCTCTGTGTGCTCTTAAGGGAAATTGCACTTGATGCAGAGAGCTGCATCCAGAAATACTGTGTGTACCTGCTATCCTCCCAGTGTACATCCCCCACTGTTGCCAGTGGTGAAGATTGAGGCTCCTTGATTACTGGTCCAGTGGTGGGTTGTCACAAAGCCTGTAGATTTTCTTTATCCTCCAGCTCAGTACAGGTGGCTCTATTTACAATTACTTCAGCACATTGTTGTGTATTGCCTTTGAGATCGCAGACACAGCTAAAGAATGCCTTGTGGATGTCCTAAGCCTAGGAGGCTACTTTTACCTGAAACTTGGCTTTGGTATATTTAATTAGTCCACTGAATTGCTTATTTAGTTTGATGAAGGATTTCTTACATTGCTAGATATTCCACTTCCTATTTTTGACCACAATTTTCTTCCTTTTGTTCAAGATATTGATGTTGGGATTCCACCAGGGTGGCATGTTTTTTGAGTTTATGCTGTGGTTATTTCAGGTAGGTACTGCTGCAGTTGTATATGATTGCAAAGTTTTTTTTGTGAGCAACTCCACATAGCGGTGTTCCTTGGTTTTGTGGTGCTTGACATTTTGCCAGGGTGTCATTAGTAGAAAGTTTGCCTTGAAGTAATTCTTAAAAGTTTGAGGGTTAGTTGGTATACCATTTTCTTTGAAGGAGACCGCTTTATGGTCTGACCCAACTAGTGAAGATGTTGCAGTCAGGTGATGGGGTGCACCATTCCCCCATGCTGTTGAGGAGTAAGTCAAGGATGTTGATTCCCCCTAGTGAGCATATAAACTAGCTGATCCAGGTAATTTGTGTTACCAAAGTCCAGGACTCGTTGGGCCTGCATGTTTGGGATTGTGTATGATTCACAGTTTATAGTGGGAAAATTGAAGTCACCCATGAGTATGGTGTTGGATTGAATGGAGTGACTCTAATTCATTTTACGTGGAAGACATTATAGTCCTGCAGTGCCAGGGTAGTCTCCACAGCTTTAAATCGTGTTTCAGTAACTACACAGGGTGAGGAGAGCTTGCAAGGAATAGAGTTTTTTGTTTAGACTCCTGGCATTGAGCAGTAACTCCTTTCGATTTTCCTGGACTGTTTTAGCTATGTCAGATGGCTTCCTAAGAAAAGGCAGTATGGGCATGGACAAGATTTAGCCAATATTCAGAAGCCTAGGGGGACAGGTGCAGACCATCCTTGGCAAAGCAGAATGGTCTGTCAACCATATTCTTCCAGGCTGACAAATACTGTATCTCCTTCAAATGACACCAAACATTAAGGCAGTTATTAAAGTTAGTTATCTTCTGTTTGTATTGTGGCATCATCCTAGCAGAAGATTGAATGTTTCTCAATGCTTGGCTTATTCCAGCCTGGGACACATAATTTGAAAGCTCTGTCATATCTCTCTTCATATAGTCTGGGGAGGTACATCTCAGGTCATTTATGCCCACATGGACTATGAGTGATTGATAATGGCACTTGTGGTTCAGTGACCTTTGTGTGTAATCTGGCAGATCCTAGCCCCATTAGGCAACTGACATGACCCTCTCCTTGCCCACCCTAAAGAATGAGAAATTAGTGTGCCTCATAAAGGAGTTTCCTATGAGAAAAATATTGTATTCTCTGGTGGTCTGCCTTATGGACTTAGCTATTGAGACACTGTGAGGTGAGGCTGAATTTGATGTGGTGGGTGTTGCTTAGGTAGTGCGTTGCTGAGGATACTGATTGTTATTATTGCATCTGGGAGGCCTTTGAGGTTTATGTTTAGGTAGATTGTTTTTAAGAAATTCAGCATATGTGGGTGGATCTATGTGTTTGTCCTGTAGTGTGTGTGGCAGGTATTGTATGGCATTGTGTGTTTCTGACAACCTGTTTGGTATTTGTAATGGTTGTAAGAGAGAGCCTTATCTCTATGGTGTTTTACAGCAGATCCTAATTCCTTGAGGTCCAGGAATTCCTAGATTATACACACATTGCCATCAGGATTGAGATAGCTCAACAGGAAGGGCTTCCACTCTTTGATTTGCCATGAGGTGTGAAATGTTCAGGGCATTATATACAATGTGCACATGTCCCACACAGGCAGTCCCTATGACTCACACATATGACCCACACTAGTGGTTTATGTGGGGGTGGGGCGTACCAAAGAATCATCTAGTCTATAGATGCAAATATACGTTGGTTACACAGAGTGGTCTACATACATACCATGCAACCAGTGTGCAGACCACATGTAATATGTGATCGTTATGTGTTACAGGTGGTGATATATATGCAAAAGAGATATTCATAATGACCACCAGACAGAAACATATAATGGCATGGACCACACATTTGTACAGCTGAAGGGATGCATCCACTGCCTTGACATATGAGGGGGGAGATGCAATATGTACCAGATACATACAGAAAACTCTTCCTAAGGTGTGCCATGTTGCATAATATGTTACTCTGAAAAGAGCTACAACAACAGGGAAACATCCTAGCAGGGCCCACCATAGTAGTA
Source organism: Protopterus annectens (assembly GCF_019279795.1). Lineage (NCBI taxonomy): Eukaryota > Metazoa > Chordata > Ceratodontiformes > Protopteridae > Protopterus > Protopterus annectens. Next base: position 1,753,529,594 of record NC_056731.1, on the reverse strand, counting down.
GACCTGGAAGTGGAAGAGCAGAGTATAGACTGAGGGTGAAGAGGTATCAATGGATCACATTTAAGGAGGACATAGGTAGTATCAATGGATCACATTTAAGGAGGACATAGGTAGTATCAATGGATCACATTTAAGGAGGACATAGGTAGTATCAATGGATCACATTTAAGGAAGACATAGGTAGTATCAATGGATCACTTTTAAGGAGGACATGGGTACTGTGTGGGACACTGAGGAAACTCGGAGCTATAATATATAACATTAAGTATCCTGTGTTTTGTTTATTTTGTTCTTTATTTCTTTGTTATTTATAGCACTTTGTGTACTGTGTATTTTTCTAGCCAGTTTCACTGTGTGTGAGGTATTAACTGGAAATTGTCCACTTTTATTAAGCATCTGTTGGGTTGTTTGTTTCTGATAACTTGTTGCAGTTAAACACTTTTTTCTAGAGGCTCTTTTAGCTGTTTAAAACTTTCATTTAAAGGCTCACTGCTGCTTTTCAGCTGTGAGAAACATTTCTGCAGTTTGTTCTACGTAGTGGGGATATTTGTAGCATTTCCATATTCAAGCTTGTATTTGGGCCTAGTGTTTGTGGAGGCTGTGTGTCTGAGAACATATTCAAGGACATCTTGGTTTAGCCAAAGCCATCAGGCATTTCAGTGAGAGAGAATTGTTTGAGGTCATTGGCTGACTGAGATCACATGGACTACAGCTTAGACTAAGCACCTCATTGGTTCTTTTGAGATTTCTTTCTTAAAAGCTGTCTCAGGTTTCAACTTTCTGTTACCTAAGAAGTTCAGTTGTGAGTGTTCTGCCATTTCACACTGAGCTGATCGAAGGAAGGACACTGAGGAAACTCGGAGCTATAATCTATAACATTAAGTATCCTGTTTATTGTTTATTTTGTTCGTTATTTCTTTGTTATTTATAGCACTTTGTGTACTGTGTATTTTTCTAGCTAGTTTCACTGTGTGTGAGGTATTAACTGGAAATTGTCCACTTTTATTAAGCATCTGTTGGATTGTTTGTTTCTGATAACTTGTTGCAGTTAAACTCTTTTTTCTAGAGGCTCCTTTAGCTGTTTAAATCTTTCATTTAAAGGCTCACTGCTGCTTTTCAGCTGTGAGAAACATTTCTGCAGTTTGTTTCCCACCGTCCCTCCCTGTTGGTATAGTGTTTTTATAGTTGGTGGCTTTTCAGTTGCCCACCCCTAGTGTATATTTGATCTGGGACCCTCCTCCCAGTCTAGTGTCATTACCTCATTCTACCCAGTACAGGGAGAACATTTGAGAAGGCCAATCAGCTTAGTTTCTGCTACTCCTTTCTCTCTTTCCACTTAAAAAAAAAACAGAACCAAAAGGTAGCATTCGAGATAACTGTACTTTACAAACAGCGAATGCCAGAATGCTACAATTCGCCAAAGACCCCACAAACGATTGCGTGTTCAACAAAGACCACAGGCAAAATAAAAATAAAAATAAAATCAGCTTTTAATCCATAAATTGTTGTTGAGCGCTTTCACTCACTAAACCGTGAGCTTCCTCAGAACAATCAAATTGTAAATCCAAACCAGTTTAAATACAGTTGTTTGGCGCCAAAATCCTTTTCAAATCCTTAAAGCTATATGCTACTAAAAATCAACATGTCTATGTTACATAACTTAATGGCAACATAATAATACAATCTGTGTGTAAAAATACAAAAATATATATGTCAAAACTAAAATCTATCTATATAAAATTCACTGCATTCATCAGTTCCTAATTTCTAATAATGGTTTGACTGATATATAGTCATTTAATCCTGGTGGTGTTGTGGCATCCGTCAGTATTTGCCAACAGATTTCTTTATATGCCAACATACCCTTGATGTTTCCCCCCCTAGGATTACTAACTACTGTTTCTAAACTAGCAAACTTGAAATGATGGTTTTCACCTTTACTTATTATATGTTTAGCCAAAGTATTTTTATGGTCTTTCGTCCTTATACTATATAGGTGGGAAAAAAATGTATCTGCTTTTACTGTATTTGTGTTTCTTCCTACTTTATTTTGCTTTTGCGTCATCTTAAAAGTACTCAGTTGTATTTATTACTGCTTGGTGTAACTCATTCTAAGCCTTTTAGTTTAAGCACTTGGGCTTCAGACCAGTTGTTTTACATTAAGAAGGTTTGTGGTCTGCACTGTAGTGGCAGAACAGGTAGCGTACATCCTTCTAAGTTGGGAACTGCTGATTGAGGGCTCAGTGTCTGTTATTCTAAAAGTGTATTAATTCTGGTTTAAGCACTTGGGCTTCAGGCCAGTTATTTTACATTAAGAGGGTTCGTGGTCTGCACTCTTGTGGGAGGAGAGGCTGGACTCTGCCCTTCTGAGCTGGGAATTTCTGGTTAAAGGCTTATAGTGCCTGCATATTTGAACTGCTTCTTACTGAAATTGGTACACCTTGTTTGCTGTAGCATTAGACTAGATCCAGGCCTGCTGAATCTAGCTTTGTTTGTATAACTTGAGCACTATTCCAGGCTTTCTTTAAAGTATTCAGTTGTATTTATTACTGCTTGGTGGTAACTTGATTAAAGTGTAGCTATCATTCTAAGTCTTTTGGATTAAGCACTTGGGCTTCAGACCAGCTGTTTTACATTAGGAAGGTTTGTGGCCTGCACTGTGGTGGCAGGACAGGTAGCTTACATCCTTCTAAGTTGGGAACTGCTGATTGAGGGCTCAGTGTCTGTTATTCTAAAAGTGTATTAGTTTTGGTTTAAGCATGTGGGCTTCAGGCCAGTTGTTTTACATTAAGAAGGTTCGTGGTCTGCACTCTTGTGGGAGGAGAGGCTGGACTCTGCCCTTCTGAGCTGGGAATTTCTGGTTAAAGGCTTATAGTGCCTGCATATTTGAACTGTTTCTTACTGAAATTGGTACACCTTGTTTGCTGTAGCATAGACTAGATCCAGACCTGCTGAATCTAGCTTTGTTTGTATGCTTGTTGTTTGTTTGCTTGTTATTTTCCTGAAACACTAATTCCACCTAAAATGCGGCTTTTCAGCGCTTCTGTGGATCCCTAGTGATATCTGCATTGCTTACTGTACTTATTTCCTTGTTTCACTTGAAAGAAAGTTACTGTTTGTCGTTTTTGCATTTAAGTTACCTGTAACAAATTGCATTTAAGTTACCTGGCACTTGCTCACTAAGTCAGCACTAAAAAATTAAAAGCACTACACCCTCACAAACTCTTGAGTACCTTGTTCCCCATTGGCCCTTTTTTTCAATTATAAAGGAATTCCCAATACTATTCTAGCATGTTCAAAGGTCAGTTGTCAATCTCCTCTCCGGTCCAGCTGGTGAATCTGGGAATCTTGAGGCAATGTTACAACTGCCTCATGTACACAGACAACCCTCTCCTCCTCCCAACAAATTCCAACACATGTGAGAGATGCAACCATATAGCCAAACTGGAGGCTAAGCTCTCTCAACTCAGTACTGGCGTAACCAGTCAGGAGGAGAAGGAAACCCCACTCACTACAATTTCAGTCTCACATAGACCTACCACGACAGCAAACCAAACACATAAACAAACAAAAACATACTCAGAGGCTCTAAATAAAAATCTGCCTAAGCAGCAGAGACCTCCAAAGCAGACACCCAAGCAACCGCTACCCCAAAACAAAACACATGCAGCACATAGCTCACAAAGCCAGTGTGCCGAACAGTCACAGCCCTTAAGGCTAAACAACACACCTGATACACTTGTAATAGGTGACTCGATCATCAGGCACACTGACATCCCGCTCACCAGGCTGAACAAGGAGAAGGTCATGGTGAGCTGCCTGTCGGGCGCTAGGATCTGCCACATAACACAAGCACTCAGGTCACTCCAAGGCAAGTACAAATATGACTCAGTCATTGTCCATGCTGGTGTGAATGACCTGAGACGTACCTCCCTGGACTACATGAAAAGAGACATAGAGGAGCTCTCTGAGCATGTAGCCCAGGCTGGTATGACCCTGACCTTGAGTAGCATCTTACCCTCACCAAGAATGATGCCACAATATGAAGACAAGATGATCAATTTCAACAATTGGCTTAAGTATTGGTGTCATTCAAAGGGGACCCAATGCCTGTCAGCCTGGGATGACATGCTCGACAAGCCATGATGCTTCGCTAGGGACGGCTTGCACCTGTCACCCCTAGGCTTTCGGATATTGGCAAAGTCTCTTGCTACCCCCATAGTGCCTTTTTTAGGAAAGGCTCAAAAGACAAACCCACCTCCATAGGTATCACAAGGGATAAGAAACTAAGAGTAATGCTACTCAACGCCAGAAGTCTAAACGTCAAGATGCATGCACTCGAAACTCTCCTTAGCATGGAGAACATCGATATCTGTGCAGTAACAGAAACCTGGTTCAAGGCTCCCGAGAGCACCCCAGCACTACCAGGTTATACCTCATACCATGCTTTTTGGCCCTAAAACTTGGACTGAACCACAAAAGGAGGGGGAGTATCAATATTCGTCAAAGATACCCACACCTCCAGGTTGGTGGCACAGCACGAAGCATCAGAGACTATCCATGTGCAACTAACAGTGGGTAAAACGGCCTCCCAGTTTATAGCCTGCTACAGACCACCCTCCCAAACCCAGGAACCCCACTCAGCCTTCCTGAGAACACTGGAAAATATGAAGGTCTCGCCAAACACCATCATATTGGGCGACTTCAACTACCCAAACATAGACTGGGAGCATTACTCTAGCTCCAACACCCTAGCTCAAAGGTTCCTAGAATTTATAAACTCAAATGCTATGGAGCAACTTGTTACCACTCCTACAAGAGGGGAAAACATACTGGACCTGATCATCACCAACATGGGGACTCTATGCTCCAAACCAGAAGTGTATCCCTCACTGGTAAGATCAGACCATAAACTAATCTTACTGGATATTCACATCCCGACCCCACCCTCTGCCCAGAAAACCACAGTGAAAAACTTCTCTAAAGCAAATTTCACACTCTTCAAAACCAAGCTGGAATCCTTCAAAGCTGCTGGGCCTGTGGAAAATACGGCCCAGACCGCAGAATCCTTTATAAACGCATTCTATGAACACCTTCAGGAATGCATATGGATCATGCAATCCCAAATAAAACCAAGACCCAGTCCTCCAAAGGCAGATGTCCTGTCTGGTGGACCCCAGCCATAAACAAACTATACAATATAAGGAGGAAGCTACTACATGATAGAGCAAAATCCTCAAAAGGGAAGGCATCTCTCATCAGTATTAGCAAAAAACTACGGGCACTCATAAAATCGTCTAAGGCCAGCTTCGAAAGAAAAATTGCACAGGACACTAAGGATAATCACAAGGCTTTCTTTAGTTATGTTAGGAACCTGGGTGGGAATTCCCAGATATGCTCAGAATTAGTCCAAAATGACAAAAAATACACCAAACCCACAGACATTGCCAACATCCTAGCTGACAGGTTCAGCGCAAACTACTCCCCCCCCCCCTCCCCACCAAAAGGGCAAATATCTATCCCAGCAGAGTGCTGCCCCCCTGACATCTCAGATGCTCAGGTAAGAGCCGCCCTCTCCAAAGCAAAAAACACAGCATCAATGGGACCGAACGGTGTCCCGGGCTGCATCCTACATGAACTCCAAGAAGAGCTAAACCCAAACATAAAATTACTGTTCAATCTCAACCTTACTACAGGATATGTACCCAAAGAGTGGCATACAGCAACAGTGGTCCCTCTCCACAAAGGTGGTGCCACAACGGATCCTGGAAACTATTGCCCCATAAGCCTGACTAGCTTGGTCTGCAAAGCTGTGGAAAGGATCATCATGGACCTCATAAATAAAGATATTGGGGACCTACAGACACTGGATCCTACCCAGTTTGGCTTTGTTAAGGGCAGATCTTGCCTCTTAAACCTGGTCAGTTTCTTTGAAACAGTCACCAAGGCCATTGACAAGGGGAAGGTGGTCCACACAGCCTACCTGGACCTCGCAAAAACAATACCCCACTCGGGCATTATAGATAAGCTCACCAGCTTAAATATAAACCCCTATGTCACTAGATGGATTGCAAACTGGCTCAAGGACAGAACCTACATGGTTAGAATTGCTGGAGCCATGTCAGACTCCAAACCAGTTACAAGTGGCGTCCCACAAGGCTCAGTCCTGGGACCTCTCTTGTCCGATATATATTTCTCGGAGGTACAGGCCAACACGGAAGGACTGTGGCTGACCAAGTTCGCAGATGACTGCAAACTGGGCGCCATAATCGACTCTCCAGCTGACACAAGCATCCTCCAAAAGGGCCTCATAGAAACAGACAACTGGTGCCAGAGCCATGGCCTCAAGCTAAATGCCAAAAAGTGTATAGTCATCCCCTTTGGCAAAAACAAAGTGCACACAAATTACCACATAGGTGGTAATCCATTAAGTACAGAAGAAGTAATTAGGGACCTGGGGACCCAAGTTGATAGCAATCTCTCATTTGACAACCATGTGGCCAAAGTGGTTAGAAAAACATTTTATATAGCCCATCTAATCATGAAGGGATTCACATCTAGATCAGGGGAGGTCATCGTGCCTCTTTACTCATCCCTCAAAAGGCCCATAATTGAGTACAATGCCCCTTTTGGGATGTACCTTACCAGACACCTGCAGCAACTGGAAAGACCCCAAAAGTACCTCACCAAGAGGATCAAAGGGCTCAAACAGATGCCATATGCTGCCTGGTTAAAGAAACTCCAGCTCTACTCAGTGGCATACCGCCTGCTCAGAGGCGATCTGTGTCTGACGTATAAAGCCATGTCCAACCCGGAATTAATGGACATGCTGCACCTCAGAAAATCCAAATCCCATAGAGCTACTAGCTTTAGAGACTTGAACCTCAGCACTGAAATAAATAGGACATGCTGGAGGGACAGATTCATAACCCAGAGGCTCCCTTCACTCTGGAATAAAATCCCAGTCCAGGTTAGGCAGAGTCCCTCATTGACTCTCTTCAAGAGGAATCTTGATAAGTGGATGGGAGATCGTAGGTTTACCCCGGGTATCACTTCTGTGTCACTGTTAGACAGAGGCACAGTATACTAACCTCGAAAAAGGGCATAGCAAAATTAATTTAAAATGGGTGGCGAATGCCAAACACATTCTGGCTAGGCTTATAAATGCCCTAGGGCAGATAGCCTAGTATGAACCTATGAACCTATGAACACATTGCATCACTAACAAAGAAATGGTAGATGACCTGCAACTATGGGTCATGACAAAGACAAGAGAGAATAAAAGGATGCACACATTATCGCATCCAGGTGTGATACAGTGAGTACAGATAAGACAGCTGTAATGGCAGCAAATGGGGAAATCAGAATAAGCTGAATATTGAGATAAAAGGGAAAACAGAGGAACAGGTTAACAGCTTCATGTATCTGGGAGGTGTAGTTGAAGAGAAGGGAAATCTGAATGAGGAGGTCAAAGCTAGAGTCAGTGGGGCTGCAGCCAATTGGTGCAGAGTGTCAGGGACAGTGTATGACATAATAATGCCAAAGAAGCTGAAAAGTAAGGTGTAAGAAACAGTCATGCAACCAGTAATAATGTATGGTGCAGAAACGTGGGCAGTGAAGGCAGAGCAGTTGAGAAAGCTAGAGATGATGGACATGAAGTGCCTGAGATGGGTTGTAGGGTACGCACTTTGGGAAAGACAAAGAAATGAGGACATAAGAACAGAAGCCAAAATAGCTCCAATTGCAGAAAAGGTCAAAGAGAACAGATTATGGTGGTTCAGGCACATATGCAGAAAAGCAGAAGGCCATTTCATGAAGAAGTGGGACAAACAGTAAGAAGGCAAGAGGAAATGAGGGCATTCAGCAAAGAGGTGGATGGTTTGTGTGAGAGAAGACTTGTGACAGTCAGGCATGAGTGTCAAAGAAGGTAGGAGAGTTGCACTGAATACAGAGAGATGGTGACAGTTGACATGACACTCCAACCCCATGTACAAAATAGGACAAAGGGAGTTGCTGATGATAATGATGAGTATCACATCTGCCAAGCTGTACATGTGCTGGCCATGCTGAGCGTTAGACATAACCAGACGCTTGCAGGTTCGGGATTGGTAGAGCATGGTCATCAACATTTGTATAGGTGATATGAATGACACAGTGCTATCTGACATTGACATTATTGTGTGAGGTAGGATCATGAAAATTGAATTTGTTAGCTACTTATTCTGTTAACAAGTTGTGGGGAGTCAGTATTCACACTCTGTACTAATGGTATTGAGTTGCTTTGTAGTGATATCCACTGTACTGACCTGCAATCATAGGGCTTGACATTGTATGTGGAAGGGAAGGAAGAAACTATGGGATTGAGTGCGTGCACCCTGATAGGGTATTCATTGTTGGGAACCTACAGACCTTCATCATCTATGACCAGGGCAACAGCCATGGGCATATTTGGTTACACTGGGTGCCCACATATGGTAACAAGGGCGTAGAACTACAGGAATTTTTGTGAGCATCTTGGTGGAGGTCTCAGATGTTGAACCAAATATGTGTTACTGCCCATGACTATGAGACCATCTATGGGTGGCTGTAGTAGGCTGTGGCCATAGCTGACAGTGAATTCATCTCAGCAGCAATCCATGTAGTATACATTGGGTTAGCTTTTGCATGGCCACCTCACATGTGTACTATCTCATGGCCACACACTGCATGGCCTGTAAAGGCAGACCAAAGAGCAGTTACCATGTGTATCATCTAAGTATCAATGGCACAAGACCTGAGCAGCAGTATCTACTTCCTGTCCCTATATTCCATAACACTGTGCAAGTGCTGGATGTCATCATGCAAGTCATTGAGCATGCTCACAATCTTCTCACTGCTGTTGGTTACAAGTGTCCATGCCTGGATCACTAACCACACATTTGTTGACTTTTGCTCCATGTTATATACTCAGATAAGGGATTGATCTGGAGTCATGGCAGTGCCAAAAATCTCCTTGCCGCTCCCCAGAGCTGGGTATTCACATGTCAGAGGCAGTGTCAATGTTAGATGTTGTCAGGGCTGGGGACCCATAGGAAGTTCAAGCATATCTCACATTTACATTATAGCTGCCCTACACTGGTGATTTTGTGGGTTCACCCTTGTGCAGTCCTCAACTTCTTGTCCTGTCACCCATAGAAACTGTAAGAATAAACAAATAATACCTTTGCTGGACTCATTCATATGCCTAGTCCTCCACTGCATTTTTATTGACAAACAATTCTTCTTCTTCTTCTTCTTTCGGCTTTTCCCGGTTAGGGGTCGCCACGTGGATCACCTGTCCGCTCATGATTGGCAGTGGAGTTTTACAGTGTCAAGTTGCCAGCCCGGCGCCCAACCTTCCACAGAAGGCACACACATGCACACACTCACACCTAGGGCCAATTTAGAGTATCTAATCCACCTACTGCATGTCTTTGGGATGTGGGAGGAAACCGGAGCACCCGGAGGAAACCCACGCGACCATAGGGAGGACATGCAGACTCCACACAGAAGGCACCCCAGCCGAGGATCGAACCGAAGAACCCCTTGCTGTGAGGTGACAATGCTAACCACTGCACCACTGTGGCCGCCCTTTAATGACAAACAATAGTACATGTTTATAGCATATGGAGACATGTCTACCCTCACACTATGGCATTGCTGTTGCAGACCAGGGATAACTGAAAGGACAGCTATAGTTAATCATTCTCATCACCAACTGCACTGTACCATATGGACTTGTAGTGGTTAGTAATAACCTGATGCATCCTTTACTAACATTAATATAGTCATTATTAGCTTAGTTCACATAGCCAAGCAAATGTGGGTATGACAGTCAACTCTGCTTCCCCAGAAAGAAACACCAACAATTCTTCTATCTTTCTTAGCCATTTCTGTGTTGATGGTCCACGACTTGTGGTGAACATGTGCTTGGCAATGCTATGTACCTTTTCCTTTTCACAGAGTATCATCTTGATTAACATTTGCTGCATATGTTGCATAGACCTGCTATGGTATCTTTTTGCATTCGCATCCTTTACCATTCCCTGCCACAGATGGTCCCAGTTCATCTTGACCGTGGTGCCTTTGCCCAGGATGTGAATGCCAGATACAGAGGTAACAGTCACACATTTGACTCCCAAGCAGTGAAATTTTTCATCCATGGCCTCTGTCTCAGGGGCCATGGCAAGTTCTGTAAACCTATGGGTTACATATGTCAGTTACCCCATGGAAGTCAACCACCTGTTGTTATTGTTTCCCTTTCCCAATCCTGCAGCAGATTAGTAGGCCCATTTACAGCTGGGTACACCTCTGCACATACACATCACTGCACTGGGCATGGGATCCCAATATCCCTTCCTGAATCTGCCCATTAGGCCATGTACTGGCATGTGAACCTTGTTACCTCCCTCCACTTTCAGTTTGTTGCCTTGACTATACCTATCTACAGGGATCTTCACATTCGTTGTTTGCTGTCCTTCCCTAGGTGCTCAGTGCCTGTGGTCCAGCTGCCCATCATGACAGTTTGACATGACAATGCCATGCCATTGTGTTGTGTTCCCACTTACACATATCACATGGTATCTGTCTTACATTTACTGCTGCCCACCACAGGTGTTGGTTACACTGCTGGAATACATTACCAGGTTTTCTGCCTTCATTACTTTTGTATCCACTTTCAGAGAGTTAATATGCAAAATCCACAAATTTCATATGTAACTGTTCTTACATAAAATGGCACCCACACTTTATATTGTGCTAATCAGGGTCTTGTATCATAATAGTAATGCTAAGGAATCAGTTTAGCACCACTTTCTCTGAATTACATTCAGAACACAATGAGCCACTTAGCCAAGTTACCCCTAGCCATGCTCAAACTAGAAGGGGAATTTGACCAATATGCTCATGTACACAGCTTGTGATGACCCATGTTTCAGAGCACCGTACTATAAAGGTTTGGTAGCACCCATTTGCAGTACTGTGTTGCACATCACATAATTTCTGAATATGCATCTGTGTGCACTGGTCTACCTTTTGCTCCTCAAGTGAATCAGGGACAGTAAGATATACTTGGTGTTCCTGCACAGGGACTTCTCTGTGCACCTGTAGTGGTGCCATAATGGCTCCTTGTGCAAGGCAGATATCTAACACAAGGTTATCAGGATGGGAGAGTGATGCCACTGGAATCATCAGTTCTGGTGAGTAGTACCAGCAATGGTATGATGACCTGCTGTAAAGACACCCGACCTGCCTCAGTAGTGGGTGGCAGAGGCTAAGGGTTGAGACAAGCCTCTATTATAGCAATTTTTCTTGTGTTACTATATTACCTGACATATCCTTTTTCTAAAGGTCTAGTTGTGGTCAAAGACATGAAGCAGTGGTGATTGGCTCAGTCTGAGCTGGCCAGTGCCTCTGGTTCTGGATCACCAGTGGTCACCAGATCTACCTTCAAGACAAAGATGGAAATCACCTTAGTGAAGCTGATCTGAAGAGATTATTGGTGGCCTTTGTGATCAGTTCTCAGAAGGGGTAGCATAGGTTCTTCCTTTGCCAGTTGTGCAGAGGGTCAGCCACCATCTCCCAGCATCAAGTGAGGAGGTTTGTGTCATCTCTACTGACAATTGGATGCCAGCCTTGGCACTGTGGAATGTCCCTTTGTGCATCTTGCTGAGATTCTTGATTGCAAGATCCTAACCATCAGGTCATTAGAAGATGCAGCCTGTCCTTGACATCAGTAACAGAGTTGACTGATAGGTGATGCCTTCTGGGCTGGGTTGGCATTCATCCATGGTATCTACCCTATCCGTACCTTGGTGATTCCCTCCATATTGTGTCATTCCCCTTACCTTGTTCATTGTCCAGACATCCTCATTACCAGTTCTACACACTCTGTCAGTTTGTATCCAACCACTGTCATGCTAGTTTTTTGTGTGTATACCATCCTTGCCTATCTGTGTCTGTGTTTTATGTTTGTGTGTCTGTCTTACTACCTTCTGTTCTCCATCTATTCCTTCAACATTTCTCTATATTTATTCCACCAACCCTTCTTTACATATTGAAAATGGGTGTCAACCTCACAGAACAAATGATTGTACTTCCCTCACCTGTCATACCTTACAGTTATTTTTCATCTTCTTGTCATTCTCTCTTTTTCTGCTTTCCTATCTCACTATTTTCTGCATATTTCAGTTATGACTTGAGCTGGCACTTTGTTGTGCTGACCCTTAGTAAGGTATCTTGGAGATGAAGCTTTGTGGCACTTCATTGCATGTGTGTATACATAAACTATGTTGCACTAACCTGCCTTGATGGTGATGTCCGCCACAATTATCACACTCCCTTCTGTAGAGCTATTCATCCCTGTGCCATCCTATTGCTGCTGTTCTCCATAATATGACAAATATGTTGTACTGTACAGACCTTTCCTTAGTTTATTGGTAATATGCTGGCCCTAATACACATCTGCTTATCTGTGGACTGCATCATACTACATGCTTCATGCCATGTAACTGTGCACAGGCATGCACTTGCTATCTATGAATCCCAGCCAAGATGCCATCAAAGGCTTGCAGACTGGGAATAGCTTCTGCCTGTCTGATTGTTAAACCAAGCTGTGAATCTTAGCATCATACTTACAGTCTTGTTAAAATTGACCATTAATAAATATTCCACACACCATCCTATTTTCCAGCTAGTAGTCCTATCCATGTTATTATATTCCTTTTTTGCAGTCCTTTCTCCTACCTATATATTTTTACTTTATTAGATAAATCTGCAAAATGCTACAAATACAAAACATATCATCCTGGAAAAGATAGCACCTATGTCTCTAATGGCCACAGGCAACCTGTACGTGGTTCATCTCCCAGGCCCCTGCTTGCAAATATTTCATCTCCCAAGCCCATGCTTACACTTATTAAGGGTACCAGAACTTGTTAGAGATTTGGGATGCATGGCTAGGATTAAAAAGGCCCTTGTAGTCGTTAGCTTAGTCAACACCTATGAACCTATAAGAACTTTGTGTCTATTACAGGACTGCAGAATATAAAGGTAATGAACACATATCAGTCCTAAAATTCTACATGTACTTTCTACATCACTTGAGGAAGATATAAATTCTTAGTAATGTGTGGACTGACTTTGGTTCAGAGTCTTACACATGCACAATAAATAACCTACCTAAAATGCATGATACATTCCTTGCTATACATGCACTGTCCTGTATATCATAAAATCCTTATATATGGCATTCTAATCTACCTCTTCCTAAATAGAAAGAATGCTCTATAAAGATCAAGTATTTATCCAAAATGATAAATTAAAGTATTAACCAAAGATCAGCAGTATTTATCAAAAACAATAAATTAATTAATCAGAATATTAACCGACTGATGCACATACATCAAAAATCTGCTGACTACATTTGCCAGTAATTGTATGATTTATTTAGTCTATCATTAGAATACCAGAGAAACTGAACAACATAAAAATTCTCTAGCAAATTTACTGAAAACAGACTTCTAATAAAAAAAAATACTCGTAGCTGAAGATAGTGGGATGGCGTATTCAAGCTAGAAATTTTATAAGTCTTTTCCTTATTATTACTATGCTGTGATACTGTCTTGGCAGTCGGCAGAAATGAGGTCACCCACTTCCCTGCTTCCTACAGATCGTTAAACTAATCAGTGATGTTTTAACAGGAGTCATGTAATTTTACCAGGAAAAATATGCAAGTATTACTCCCACCTCTTTCAAATTATTAAAAACTTTTTTTAAATGTGCATTGCTTAGCGAGACAAGGAAAACCTGAAAACAAGTAAACCCATAGTTCACCAGGCATTAACAGATCATCTTTCCTCACTAATTAGATAATTATATTATTTAGTTATTTGTTTTCTTTTTATGACAGGAACAAGATCTGTATTTGAAAGATCTAGATTTTGTTAGTGTCTTTCGGCTTTTCCCGGTTAGAGGTCGCCACAGCGGAACTCCGGTCCGCTAATGATTGGCAGTAGATTTTTACATGCTGGCTTGCCGGGCCTAACGCACAACCTTCAATGAAGGAACGCCCATTCACGCATGTCGACACACAGAAGACGCTCTAACTGAGAATCGAACGGGCAATGTCTGTGAGGCGACAATGCTACAGCAGCACCACTAGATAAATAGAATAATTCAAACAAAGCAAAGCTTAGTTACAGTCACCCTTACTCAAAGCTATCAGTAATTTTGATGGTCTTGTTCCTACATCTGCAGCACAGTCATTCATTCAGATTCTCGAACTATAAAGTGTGCCACTCATTCCATTAGAAATCATTCTGCCAGGCAGTTACTGACAAATGTCGCAGCTTAATCTCCTGATAATGCCAGTCACCTAATGTTTAGCAAATGGAGCTCCCTTTTTAGCTGTTTCCATTTGAGGTTTTACACACTGAAGTCATTTATCTAGCAATGTCAATCCTCTGACAACTATTCTGCTCGCACATTCGATTTCAGCAGACAAGAATATGGAATTATTTGCATTCCTGGCAGTTTTTTCATTGAATCCATCAACTTTCTGGCCTAAACTGCTTGGGATCTATAAGAACATTTGTATATTAAAAGCAGCAGTTGTATGGTCACTGCATTCTCTTACTACCTTGAAGACTGAAAACTGTCATGGTCTTATACAGATAATGTAATTAAGCCAGAGAGAGAGCGAGAGACTGACGAAGAAAAAGAGATTGAGGTATAGCAGGAGAAAGAATAATGGGGTGGTGATAACGAAAGAGATGACTTCTCTCTGTGGAGTTTTGCATCTTATTTTGCAGTTTCTCACTGTATGCCATTAAACTTATCAAATGGTAGTAATTTATTTATTTCCTGTTCATAGATTCATAGGTACTTACTAGGTTATTCATCATCTTCTTTCGGCTGTTCCGGTTAGGGGTCACCACAGCAGATCACCTGTTTCCATTTCTTCCTGTCCTCTGCATCTTGCTCTGTCACACCAACCACCTGCATGTCCTCTCTCACCACATCCATAAACCTTATCTTAGGCCTTCCTCTTTTCCTGTTACCTGGTAGCTTCATCCTTAGCATCTTTTTCCCAATATTCTCAGCATCCCTCCTCAGCACATGTCCAAACCAACGTAATCGTGCCTCTCTGGCTTTGTCTCCAAACCTTCCAACCTGGGCTGACCCTCTAGTATACTTATTCCTAATCCTGTCCACCCTCGTCACACCCAGTGCAAATCTTAATATCTTTAATTCTGCCACATCCAGCTCAAACTCCTGCCTTTTTGTCAATTCCACTGTCTCCAACCCATATAACATAGCTGGTCTCACTACCCTCTTGTAGACCTTCCCTTTCACTCTTACAGGTACCCGTCTGTCACAAATCACTTCTGACACTCTTCTCCACCCACTCCATCGTGCCTGTACTCTCTTCTTCACCTCTCTTCCACACTCACCGTTACTCTGAACTATTGACCCCAAGTATTTAAACTCATCCACCTTTGCCACCTCTACTCCTTGCATCCTCACCATTCCTCTATCCTCCCTCTCATTCACACACATATATTCTGTCTTAGTCCTGCTGACCTTCATTCCTCTTCTCTCTAGAGCATATCTCCATCTCTCCAGAGTCTCCTCCACCTGTTCCCTACTCTCACTACAGATCACAATGTCATCTGCAAACATCATAGTCCACGGGGACTCCTGTCTGATCTCGTCTGTCAACCTGTCCATCACCATTGCAAATAAGAAAGGGCTCAGAGCTGATCCTTGATGTAACCCCACTTCCACCTTAAACGCATTCGTCACTCCCACTGCAGACCTCACCGCTGTCACACTACCCTCGTACATATCCTGTACTACTCTTACATACTTTTCTGACATTCCTGACTTCCTCATACAATACCACAACTCCTCTCTAGGCACCCTGTCATATGCTTTCTCTAAGTCTACAAAAACACAATGCAACTCCTTCCGACATTCTCTGTACTTCTCCATCAACACTCTCAGAGCAAAGATTACATCTGTAGTCCTCTTTCCTGGCATGAAACCATACTGCTGATCACTAATCATCACGTCCCTTCTTAACCTTGCTTCCACTACTCTTTCCTATAACTTCATGCTGTGACTGATCAATTTTATCCCTCTGTAGTTACTACAGCTCTGCACATCACCCTTATTCTTAAAAATCGGTACCAAAACACTTTTTCTCCATTCCTCAGGCATCCTCCCACTTTCCAAGATTTCATTAAACAATCTGGTTAAAAACTCCACTGCCATTTCACCTAAACACTTCCATGCTTCCACAGGTATGTCATCTGGGCCAACAGCCTTTCCATTCTTCGTTCTCTTCATAGCTATCCATACTTCCTCCTTGCTAATCCATTGTACTTCATGATTTACTATCCCTACATCATCCAACCTTCTCTCCCTCTCATTCTCTTCATTCATCAACCCCTCAAAGTATGCTTTCCATCTCCTCAACACACTCTTCTCGCTTTTGAGTATGTTTCCCTCATTATCCTTTATCACCTTTACCTGCTGCACATATTTCCTAGCTCGGTCCATCTGTCTAGCCAATTGGTACAGGTCCTTATCTCCCTCCTTAGTGTCCAACCTTTCATACAACTCTTCATATGCCTTATCCTTAGCCTTTGCCACCTCTCTCTTTCCCATGCACCTCATCTCCTTATACTCCTGTCTACTTTCTTCATCTCTCTGACAATCCCACTTCTTCTTTGCCAACCTCTTTCTCTATATACTCTCCTGTACTTCCTCATTCCACCACCATGTCTCCTTTTCATCCTTCCTCTGTCCAGATGTGATACCAAGCACCTTTCTAGCTGTCTCCCTTACTAGCTCTGCTGTAGTTACCCAGCTATTTGATAACTCTTCACTGTCACCCAGTGCCTGCCTTAACTCATCCCTGAACTCCACCTCACAATTACCCTTTTTCAATTTCCACCACTTGATCCTTGGTGCTACCCTCACACTCCTCCTCCTCTTCTTGATAACCAACGTCATCCTACAAACCACTATCCTATGCTGCCTAACGACACTTTCTTACTAGGCTATTGATATGTGAAATTCTTAAGAAGCCTAGTGTTACAGTCCTATGGTATATTTTAGCCCTTATATTTTGCATATGAATAACCAAGAGATGGGCCAAACAAGGATATATTGGGACATTTACGTATTTCCATATTCATGAGGGACAGGGAGTGCTAAACCAGTGGTGAATTTGTGACTACCCATCAGTTCCTCCAAATTACTTTTGAATAGTGTAAGAGAAGTACTTAAGTACTGGAGAAGAAGATGATTCCACAGAAGTGGTATTCTCTGTGATACAAACCTATCACTCCAACATGTTCTCTGTATTTTCCAAAAGAGATTGAGATCCCTTGAATGAGCGTTTTTGATACCACTGAAGTTGCAAATGCGTAGTAGGTCTTGCAGAATAGGGTCTGTTGAAGTTCTATACATGATGAAGGTTGCCTCTTAGAAGCCTTTATGTTACTGAGAAGAAGGACAAGGCTTTGAGATGAACTGTATAGTTTTTACAATTTAGGCCCTTTTATTTTTTAGTCAGAAAGCATTTCAGTCATTCCAGTTGTGACAAGTGTTTGGACAGATACATACATACCAAAACGGGCATTATACTCAATGATCAGCCTAATGAGTGATGAATTAGGTGAAACAGTTACATCCCTGCATCTGGACACAGTACATTTAAGTATAAGTAGTGCAACAAAAGAGGGCTTCCTTACAGCAGTGGATGTGTGGTGATCAAATGACAGCTCATTGTCAAAAGAGGTACCCAAATCCCTAACTATGGGATTAATTTCCAGAAGTGTTTTGTCAATGTGATGGTTACAAGGGGAGTCATGCTTGCCAAAGGATATGATTATACACTTCTTGGCATTTAGTTTTTGTCTATGGTTTTGATACCAGCTAAGACATTGGTGTCCTCTTGGGAATTTATGATGGTACCAAGTTTGCAGTCATCTGCCGACTTGTTCAGCCATAAACTCTTAACATTAGCATGTCCATCATTCCCACTGTTAAAGTGCCATTTTGGGTTATCTGCCAAGGAAGCCGATACTGGCCAGCCTACAAAAGCTCAGAGTCCAGCTGATTGACTGAGCATATCCTGAGAGGAAAGAAGCCTTCAGCTGTCATGGGAAGTGAGTGTTCGTTCTTTTTTCTGTTATCCAAAGAAGAAAGTCCTTTGACTCTTCATAGGATCTAGTGCTGAGTTTTCCAGCTTACTGCTCAGAGAAGAACCTTTTGGGGACCTTCTTCCTCTAATTGTATTATTATATTTATTATTCTCTTTCTATTGTTATGTTTATTTAAAAATATTTATTTTGATATTTCATTTCTTTCAGTATTCACAGTGATTCTTCTGGACATTTTTTGCTTGTAGCAGTGTTTATTGGGCTTCTATCTTTGCCAAATGATTGTTTTTACTATTTCTGAGGAAGCTCTCAGTGTTTTTTTTTCAGAAGTGCAGTGTTGATGTGTGCTGTTAGACACTAGAGGCTGTCCTGTGCAGTCAGAACAGTGACTGGTGTGTCGAGTGTGTCAAGTATGTTTGTCTTTATTGTTGTTACTCAGCTTTATTTTCACATTTTTGACAGGAAAATATTGCAGAACTTTGATTCTTTTCAGCATTTATACATTATTTACTATATGTATGACTCTGTTCTGTATGTTTTCAACATCAGGTCATGAGTTTACTGCATATAAAGTTATTTGAATGTACTGTGGAGATTGTACTCTGACAAGAAAACATAGTTTCAATTGCTATTCATAGGTTCATAGGTAGGTACTAAGCTATCGGCCCTGGGGCCTATACAAGACCAGCCAAAAAGGTACCCTGGCTTTTGCCACCCAAGAAAATTATTTTCCTGTGCCACTTTCAAGCAGAGCCACAGAGGTGATCCCCGGGGTGAATTTCCTATTTCCCATCCAATCATCAAGATTTTTCTTGAAGAGTGCTAATGAGGAGCTTTGTTTGATATAGATAGGTAGTTTATTCCATAGTATGGGAAGTCGCTGGGACAGGAATCTATCCCTCTGGCATGTTCTGTTTATTGTGGTGACAAGGTTTAGGTCCCTAGAGCATGTAGCTCAGAGGGATTGGGATTTGTTTAAGTGGATCATGTCCAACAGCTCTGGGTTTGACATAGCTTTGTATGTTAGGCAGACATCACCTCTGAGTAGGCAATATGCGATGGAGTAAAGCTGGAGGTTTTTGAGATGGTCTGCGTAGGGCATCTGTTTGAGGCTGGTAATCCTCTTTGTGAGCTATTTCTGCGGCCTTTCCAGTTGTTGTAGATGTCTTGTGAGGTACATACCAAAAGGGGCATTGTACTCTATAATGGGTCTAATGAGTGATGAGTAGAGGGGAACAATGACCTCTTTTTTACTGGATGAGAAACCTTTTGTGATGAGTTATGCCACATAGAAGGATTTTCTGACTACTGTGGCGATGTGATTATCAAAGGAGAGACTACTGTCTACCTGTGTTCCAAAGTCTCTTATCACACTTTCGGTGTTAAGCATACTACCGCCTATGTTGTAGTTCATGGGTACAGAGTTTTTACCAAAGGGGACGACAATGCACTTTTTGGCATTGAGCTTGAGGCCATGGCTCTGAAACCAGGCATCTGTCTCAGTGAGGCCCTTTTGTAGGATGTACACATCTTTTATGGCTCCTAGTTTGCAGTCATCTGCAAATTTCATTAGCCAAAGACCTTCTGTGTTAGCCTATACTTCAGTGAAGTACATACCAAACAGGAGAGGACCCAGGACTGAACCCTGTGGTACTCCACTTGTCACTGGTCTGAAGTCAGATTTGGAGTCTGCTACTTTCACAGTGTGGGTTCTGTCAGTGAGCCAGTTGGCAACCCATCTTGTGACATAGGGATTTATACCTAGTTTAGTGAGTTTATCTATAATTCCAGAGTGGGGGATGGTGTTGAAAGCCTTTACAAGATCTAGATAGGCTGTGTGAACCACCTTATCCTTGTCTACGGCTTTGGTGACTGCTTCAAAGAAGTCTGTCAGGTTTAGGGGACATGATCTGCCTTTTACAAACCCGAACTGGGTGGGGTCCAGAGTTTGGAGATTACCAATCTCTTTGTTTATAAGTTCCATGTTGATACGTTCCGCGGCCTTGCAGACAAGGCTCGTCAGGCTAATGGGGCGGTAGTTCCCGGGGTCCGTGGTGGCTCCCCCCTTGTGGAGTGGGATAACCATCGCTGTGCGCCATTCAGCAGGCACAAAGCCTGAGGTGAGGCTATGATTGAACATGGTACTTAGGTGGGGTGCCAGTTCATTCTGTAGTTCATGTAGAATGCAGCCTGGGATGTTGTCTGGTCCCATGGATGCTGTGTTCTTGGCTTTGGAGAGTGTGGTTTCTACCTATGCAGCCGTGATTACAGGATCTTTGCATTCTTCTAGTATAGAGATGGGCTCTTTAGGGGGTGAGAGGGGGGTAAAATTAGCACTGAACCTATCTGCCAGGATGTTGGCAATATCAGTTGGGTCTGTATATTTAGTGCCATTGTGCTGTAACTCAGAGCAGATCTGAGTGTTGCCATTGAGATTCTTGACATAGCTATAGAATGCTTTGTGGTTGTCTTTAGAATCAGTGGTGATTTTGTTTTCGTAACTAGCTTTGGAGGATTTTATCAGGGATCGCAGCTTCTTACTGAGGCTGACCAGGGAGCTCCTCCACTCATGGGATTTTACTCTCTTTTGCAACAGTTTCTTCCTTCTGTTGTACAGTTTGTTTATGGCAGGGGACCACCAGATTGCTTTCCTTTTTTTGGAGGATAGCATCTTGGTTCTGTTTGGGATAGCACAATCCATGCACTCATGTAACATGCAACATTATTTTATGGTACTTTAATGTGGTTAAAGTCTGGGGAGCTAGCTTTTAATACTGGTTTGGCACACTAGTTGCTTTGGTGTTTGGACTTTGTGTACTAGAAATTCCTTAACTTATATCAGTTTTAAAAGAATTCTGAACAAATTTCACACTATTTTTATGATAATAGCACAGTTTGGCAGTGTATAGTTGTATGGGTTAATACTTATTACTAGAAACTTTAAGTGCTTATTGTGACACATTATCCAGTACTGTCAGTTTATTATTCTGGCTGATGTTCTTTTCCCTGTCTTGATGCATCCTAACTCTTATCAAATATTTTGGCACCAAAAAAGAAAAAAAAATGAAAATATGCCTCAGTCTACAGTTAATGATTCTGTCAGGGCCACCACTCAGCCTGCAGACCACTTACCTTTTGCCCCATCTCCTCCTGGTGTAGCTTTGTCATCCCCTACAGATTAGAGGCTAGACACATCCTCTGTGGCTGCTCCAGTACCTGGTACAGGTACGGGAGAACCAAACTCTTTAGGTTCAGGAGTAGTCCAGGATAAGAGACCCCTTGCCAGACACAATGCTCTGTCTCTAGATATTTTATCTAGTAGTGAAGTTCTCAAGGAAAAAGAAACAGAAGCTTCATCATAAAGCTCATAATCATATTAGAACTATAAGGCTGATGTGGTTTTCTTAGCTAAAAATATTCTGCAGGCAGCTAATTCTGGTGGTTGTATTCCCGTACATGGCTCTAATGCTAGTTTGGCTAAAGACCTTTCTGCTGTTTCAGAGAATGATGAAGAATATGATGAAAACAATAGTGCTTTCCTAATCACCAAGTCCAGTTACTCTGATTCTCCTCAGATGACTGCTAGATTTAGTGATGTTTTTGTTTGAGAGCAATTGGGAACTACCCAGAGCTAGATAGGGTATATGACCTTATAATGGATGAGATGCCCAGTTCTGTGGCTATCCCCATCTCTTAGAAACCTTGGAAGATGTTTATAAAGCTGTCTGCAGGATACCAGTATCTGTTCCAGCAGTCCCTAAAAGGCTCAGAGGAAATATATGGTCTCCTTGGATATGACAAGCCTCATTTCACATGTGACTGCTGAGCCAGCTCTGGTCTCCCCAACTGCCTACTCAAAAAAAAGTTCTTGGCTTCATGTAATACAATATCCCTCGATAAAGAGGGGAAATGGTTAGATATTTAGGGAAAAAGGATGTATGTTTCTAGTAGTCTAGCCTTTAGAATGCTAGGCTATATGTGAACATGTATTTTACAGTGTGTGTACAGTTTGGATGATTTTTCTGTATCCTTACCTGCAGAGCAAAAGTCTTACATGAATGAAATTGTTTGTAATTTGACTCAGGTTTTGAAACATGCTTTGAAAGGTGTGCTTGAATGTGTAGATACAATCTTGAAAAATACTGATTCTTCTATTGTATTAAGATGGCATACTTGGTTACCTAATCAGAACTTCTCTAATGATTTAAAAGCCAAAATTGTAAATGCACCTTTAAGTTCTGAATTGGTGTTTGGGCCCTCCGTTACACAGATTCTCAAACAGTGACATATTAGAGACAAATTAATGTATTGTGAATTTAGGATGTTTCATGTACTCAAGTTCTCCCCAAACAAGGTGTCTTGCTTTAAGGGACAGAATAAACACAAATCTCAGCCAAACAAAAGTCAGGGATACAAAAGGAAATGGCAGGAGGATAATTCTTCACAACCAAACAGGAGGGGTTCCATTCTGAAAAAGGATCAATCCCCTGCTGAATCATAGGGCACCCCTACTCCTCCTCCTCCCCTTCCTGCTTTTCCTCCTTCCCCCAGGCTCTCTCCAACTCTCTCTCTCAACCCTGCAGCCTGGCCACAAATAGTTTTAGACAAATGGGCTATGAGAATAATTTGGAGAGGATATATTTGGAAGTGAACAAAAAATCTTCTACCTTTTAGAGGAATTCACCAACACTCGTCATACTAAACAGAGCTGTTTCCCCCAGTACTCTATAATATGATAGAAGCAGGGGTCATAAAACCAGTGTACATGAGAAACAAAGGCAAAGAAATTTACACCAGAATATTTTTGGTACAAAAAGGGAACACTTCTGTAGATCTGTCCTTGATTTGTCCTTTCTAAGCACCTTTGTAAAACTTCCAAAATTCAAAATGTTCACCTTGTGGTCACTGCTAGTGTTGCTTCCAGATCACAGATTCATGGTGACTCTAGGTCTCAAGGGCACATATCATCAAATTCATATGAGATTTTCTACATCTGGCTTACCTTATCAGTTTTCTGCATTACCCTTTGGACTATCTGCTGTACCTCAAGTGTTGCCTATTGAATAACACTAGGTATCCACATTTATTAGTATTTAGTTGACTTGTTAACTCATGCAGATTCTGTATCCTGGTTGGAGTCCCTAGACAAGGTCATGTCCTTCCTTTTCCACTTGGACTTCAAATAGAATCCTCAAAAATCCTTCCTCACACACTCTTAATGAATTGTTTTCCTGGGGTGTTGGATAGACACAGTAAAAAGGATGGCCATCCTGCCATAAGACAAACTTCTGATGAGAAAAATTCAATGGTACTTGAAGAATTTTTGAAACCAGCACCTTCATCCATTGGATTTCTAGGTATTGGTACTGGAATTTATGAAACAGGAACTGCAATGGTAGAGGGATCAACCGTATCTGAACCCAGGACTCGCTTTCTGTCTTCAGACCACATTACAATTTGTCCAGATGTACTCTTC
This sequence comes from Protopterus annectens, assembly GCF_019279795.1. Lineage (NCBI taxonomy): Eukaryota > Metazoa > Chordata > Ceratodontiformes > Protopteridae > Protopterus > Protopterus annectens. The sequence continues at coordinate 1,753,505,927 of NC_056731.1, read as the reverse complement.
ATATTTTGTAGGACAGCATTGTTCATAGGAGTTCAAGTGCAAGACTTGTAGGGTCCCCAGGATACACCAACACGCAACACATAAACATAAAACAGTTTTGGCAGTGATTCTTGCCTTAAAGGTTTTTCACCACTTATGGACTCCAAGTCATCTTCTAGTGGTCACAGATGACACTACTGTGATGTGGTACCTGAACAAGCAAGTGGGTATAGGGTCATACCCTCTTTGTCTGTTGGCAGTGATGACCTGGGAGCTCCACAAAGGTCTTCCAGGACTTGATTAGATGTGGAGAACACTTCAAATAGATCTGTTCACCTCCTTTCAAAGCAGATAACTAAAGAAATTCTGTTCAAGACACCCTTGCAGCCATGCTTGGAAGACTGATGCTATGTCATTCCCATGGTCAGGAATGTTTCTGTATGCATTTCCACCTTTTCCAATGATTCTCAAGGTACTTCTAAAAGATTCAGAAATAATTATCAAATATCATTGTGGTAACCCCTTTCTGACCCAGGCAAAGTTGGTTCTCTCTTTTAATGGAAATAGCCAATGGCAATTACCACAAGCTTCCTTACAGACTAAATCTGCTCTCACAGCATCAGAGGTGAATGGTAAACCCCAATTTACAGCAATTGCAGCGGACAACTTGGATGATTCTATTCTGATACCTTTTAGGCACCTATTCCATGAGGATGTGCAACAGGTATTTAAGGAGGCAAGAAAACTTGCAAGGAGAAAACCTTATGTTTACAAGTGGAATGGGTTTTCTAGGTGGTGCCAAGCCTATAACAGAGGTCCTGAAAGGGTTTCAATCCCTCTGGTTTTGAAATATTTGTGTGAGATACTTATAGATGGTTTGTCATATGCTTCTGTCAAAGTGCATCTTGCGGCCAGCTTGTCAGTTTATGATAGGAGTGTTGCATGTGAGAACCCCTCAAAAGCAAATTCCTCCTCCCTGGGATCTCAACTTTGTTCTTGAAAAATCAACCATATCTCCTTTTGAAAATGCCCATTGGGCTGATTTATGGTCCATTACTAGAAAGTCTGTTTACTCAATGCTCTGACATTTGCATGGTGAGTCTAGGAGCTGCAAGCTCCTATGGTGTGCAAACCCTATTTGCTTTTTCACAAGGACAGATTTGAGTTATGCACTAATCTATCATTCATGCCTAAAGTTGTTTCTGAATTTACTTTGAATCAAGCCATTAATGTCTCAGTGGTCTAGCTTAATCCAAATAATAAGGGAGAAAAGATTCTACATACTTTGGATGCACACAAGAAGCTCAGGTACTACCTTGAGAGAAGCCCATTAGGAATGCTAAACAGCTGTTTGTATCCTATACCAGGGCTAAGAAAGGTCAACCTGTCTCTAAGCAAGCTATTGCTCAATGGTTGTCCTCTGCTATTGTTTTTTGTTATTCCCACCATTATAAATCTTTTCTAGGCAAGATTAAGACTCATTCATCTAGGGTCTTATCCTCTTCAATGGCATATTGGAAAGGGATGGACTGTAGAAACATTCTAGAGGCAGCAACCTGGTCCTCTGTTCATACCTTCACAAAGCACAATAAGCTGGATTCCTTTTCTAGATCCAGACCAAGCTTTGCCAGGACCATTTTCCAGGGGCTCCTGGTTCCTTATCCTTCTGTATCTTAGGTAGTGCAAACTTTAGAATCTACCCAAAATGCCACTGATGCAGTGGGAATGGTGAACAAAGTACAGTTGTATAAGTCCTACGTTCTTGTAACAGTAGATGCTAAAATTCCTCATTGCCTCAGTGGTGCAGTACCCACTTGCCATCCCCCAGATTGTGCATAGCTGATTTGTGTTTCAACCTGTTTGATTCAGTTGTTGTTGTTGGATTTGGTTTTTATATGGTATTGTGACTGACTGTAATTTTACTCTTGATAGATGACAGTAATTCATGTACTTTTTCTCTCCTTCTTTGTGGAAGTGAAAAAGCCTGAACACGCACTCCCTTTGACAGCTGAAGCTTTCCCTCTCAGGATATGCTTAGCCAATTAGCTGTTACCGGAAGAGAGAGGGAGACATTCTGATCTTTTGAAAGCTGGCAAGTACTGGGCTACCTTGGCAGGCAACCGAAAAGGCCTCTCTGGCAATGAGAAATTTGAACAGCTACTTTTACAGGTAAGTATAATTTACACAGCTGTATTTTCCACACCTGGAAAGTAAATGCCAAAGAAGAGTGGCCCAAAGGCTGAACCATGGTGGGTACACCACTAGTATCAGGTGTGGGATGGTGTTGAAAGCTTTTGCAAGGTCTAGATATGTGTTGTGCACTGTTCTGCCCTCATACATTGCTTCAGTAACTTTTTGAAGAAGCTGACCAGGTTAAAAAGGCTGCACCTGCCCCTGACAAATCCAAAGTGGGTTGGGTTAAGGGTCTGTAGGTTACCTATGTTCTTATTTATTAATTCCATATTGATCCTTTCCATAGCCTTACAGATGATACTCGTCAGGCTTAGGAGGCCATGAAGCCTCAGATGTTGCTGTCTTCTATTCATCCAGGAAAAAGCCTGTTTTGAGGCTAATATTGAATAGCTGATATTGGGGATCAGTTTAGTCATTTTTGGGGCTGAACAATAAGCTCTATATAAGTGTATTTCTCATATTAATTATAATGTTTTGCCTATAGAGCTTATCAAGAGGTTTCCATCTACACTGGGTGTACCCTCTCTTTTTCCTTTTGCATTTATTTTACTAGAGTTTTCAGGTCCTATAAGTCACTTCCTTTTATATACTTTTTTAGCCTATATTTTAGCAAAACTGCTGTAGTTTTTGTTGTAAATATCAGACTGATTGGCTTTTAATTCTCTCCCTCTTTCCTCTGCCATTTAATGCAGCATAACATCATTTGCTCTCCTCAGGAAGTTAATTTAGGTCACCATGTAAAAGTTTTTATATATAAAAATATTTTTTATTTTATTTTATTTCAGCTATTAGAAAATATAAGGCTGTGTTATTAACATTTTGGTATGACATAAGGAAGTGTCTCATAGACATGGGGCTTAAAAGTAAGAGGAACTAGAGCTGAAAGGCGCTACTACTGCTAAAAGTGTGGAGGTAGATGGATGACACAAAAAACACTGTGTGTAATAGCACAGTCTGTACTCAAAAGATAGTAAACCCAGAAATATTCTTACAATGTATTTAAACCAAAGATCAGAAGTAAAGTGAGTAGTATTTCAGTATGGAGTTTTCAGATGAGTGGAAGCAAGACAGAGAGAGGTGAAGCATATGTCTTCTACATATGACCTGATCTCGGTGATACTGCAGGGAGTGTCTCAAGTGATGTCAAGAAACTAACTTCAAATGTCCAGCTTTTGCAGTAGATTTAGTCTGCAGCCCAAAGATAAGCTGAGGAACGCATGTGAAATTTAGGCATCTGAAGGGGTATATCTGTTGTATCAACCCTTTCCAAGAAGGCTGAGAGAGAGAGAGAGAGAGAGAGACAGAGGGGGGAGAAGAGATGAGGCTGGTGTGCTGCTGTAACGTGTTTTTTTTCCATATACAGCATTAATGTGTTATAATCAAAGTGGATTTTCTCACTCACAGAGATTCATGAAATGATTTAAAACAGCAGATTGGGAACAAGATTTTCATGTCATGCATAGCTCTCAACTTCTTGGCACAAGAAATGTGGGGGTGGGTACATTTTAAATGTTGTTCATACAAACTTAGAAAGTTGCTAGAATAAAAGGTTTTATGTTACGATAAAGTCTGAAACTTAAATGTCAGCCTTTATTTAATTAATTCTATCACTGATTTGCCACAAAACAACAAGTTTTATGAGGAACAAACCAAAAATATGAAGTAAAACATCTGGACATTCTACAAAAATATAGACAGTTGAGAGCTATAATGTCATGTTATGTACATGTAGAATGACAGCTGCACTTACAGTGTAACCCGGTGAAAAATAATTTTGAAATGTCCTTGGTGAGAGAACTTTGTCCATAATAATTGTGTTTTTGTATTATTTACTTACCTGTTAAGTTAGGTAAAACCTCCTATGCACAAATGTGTGTTTTCACTGGTAAACCAGAAGAAGTGTTTAGTTAAGTGATTTGCTCAGAATTAAAAAAGCAGGCAAATGCAGAGTCAAACCCAAGACTATAGAATGAAGCTTGTCAGCAGTTTTTAGCATTAATATTATACACTGGCAGATCTGCCTACTGTGTGCCTTCTAGTTTAAAATCCATTTCCGAATAACAGGATCAGCTCTCTGACCTGGAAGGTTTCTACACCAGAACTTGATAATTCACCAGGTAGAAAGTTTCTGATTAATGTTGTTGTATCTTTCGGCTTTTCCCGATTAGGGGTCGCCACAGTGGAACTTCGGTCCGCTAATGATTGGCAGTAGATTTTTATGTACCGGCTTGCCAGGCCTGATGCACAACCTTCAACTAAGGTACACCCATTCATGCATGTCTCCACACAGAAGATGCTTTAGCTGAGAATCGAACAGGACAACGTCTTACTGTGAGGCGACAACGCTACCGCAACATCACCACGGTATTTAATACAATGACACCTTTCTAAGGGTTCAGATGTATAATACAAGACTCAAGTAAAGACTGATGCATGGTGTCGAAGCCATGGTCTCAAGCTAAATGCAAAAAAATGCGTAGTAATCCCCTTTGGAAAAAACAGAGTACCCGCAAACTACAACATAGGAGGTAATCCCCTGAAATCTGAAGAAGAAATAAGGGATCTAGGGACCCAAGTAGATAGCCAGCTTTCCTTTGATAACCATGTTGCCAAAGTGGTTAGAAAATCCTTCTATGTGACCCATCTGATCATGAAAGGGTTCGCATCAAGATCTAAGGATGTAATGGTGCCCCACTACTCTTCCCTCATCAGACCCATTATTGAGTACAATGCACCAATTGGAATGTACCTGGCTAGACCTCTCCAGCAGCTGGAGAGACCACAGAGGTAACTAACCAAGAGAATTACTGGCCTCAAACAGTTGCCCTATGCAGCACTATTGAAAAAGCTAAGACTGTTCTCTGTTGCACACCGCTTTCTCAGAGGCGATCTCTGTCTAACATACAGAGCCATGTCCAACCCAGAATTGTTGAACATGCTCCATCTTAGCAAAACCAAATCTACTCGAGCTACACGCTCTAGGGATATAAACCTCAACACAACAATGAATAGAACATGCTGGAGGGATAGATTCCCTTTGCAGAGACTTCCCTTACTATGGAACAGGGTCCCGATCTACATAAGACAGAGCCCCTCACTATCACTCTTCAAGAGGAACCTTGATGAGTGGATGGGTAACAGAAATTTCACACCGGGGATCACACCAACAGCACTACTAGATAGGGGCCAAGGGTACTAGCTGTGAGTACAAGGGTCTAGGGAACTACTAAAGGGGCGGTGAATACCGCACAACATGGCTGGGCTAATATATGCCTTTGGGCAAGTAGCTCAGTACGAACCTATGAACCTATGAACCTATGATTGTTGTAGTGTGTTACAAACTGATCCTATTCTTAAAGATGGTTAAGAAGCTGGTGGGCATAAGAAATTCCAGTAGAGTGTTGAAAAGTAATCCTTCAAGTATTTTGAACTGTGAAGAGAACAGAGGAGAAGGGAAGTAGAACACAGTGCTGTCAGTATTCCATCCTTTATATAGTTGAGTGACAACAAGCTGATACAAAGCTGAAATTGAAAGTCTGCTGTAAAGAAGACAGATTACCCTATAGCATATTAGAGTCAGGCTCTGTATTGAGTTTTAAGTAGGTAAAGAGTTGCTACTGTTATCAGAAGTTGTTGTTATTGTTGTGTCTTTCGGCTTTTCCCGGTTAGGGGTCACCACAGCGGAACTCCGGTCCGCTAATGATTGGCAGTAGATTTTTACATGCCGAGTTGCCGGCCCTGATGCACAACCTTCAATGAAGGTACAAAAGTTGTTGTCTTTCGGCTTTTCCCGGTTAAGGGTCGCCACAGCGGAACTCCGGTCCGCTAATGATTGGCAGTAGATTTTTACGTGCCGAGTTACCGGCCCTGACGCACAACCTTCAATGAAGGTATGCCCATTCATGCATGTCTCCACACAGAAGACTCTCTAGGTGAGAATCGAACAGGACAACGTCTTACTGTGAGGCAACAATGCTACCGCAGCACCACCACCGCAGTTACTACTGTTATCAGAAGACTATCCCTAAATCCTGTAAATTCTTGCATATTCCCTGAAGTATTTTGTGACTGTCCTCTGTTTAAGATACATGCAGTAATTTGCAGCATATAGCAGAACCCAGATTTTGGCATTTCTGAACAGATGGCAGCATGACTTGCACAGCTGGAGATAGTCCCCCAGAATTTATTTATTTGATTTAGTTATTTGCTAAACAGTTAAGTGAAGTGATACTAATTAATCTTTTCAGTCTCATCATGGGAAATAAAATATAACATCAAAAATACACATCACATATAGCATTTAATGAGAAGTACAGTACAGTCTCCTGTATGCATAATGCCATAGATTTCATGATCACCAGTGGTAATTTTTGTTTTTACACATAGTGCATCTGTAGATACATTCAGAATCTAACAAAAACATTAAGTGATACTTCAAATCAGGTGTTTCTGAGTTGTAGAAAATCCAGACCTGGAGTAATAGATTTCTCTTTAATAAAATAGTTGCCTGCTTCATCTTTGATAAAACAATTTATTTATATTTTTTAACTGGGTTAGACCCAATAGACAAGTAGCCTCTTTTCAGGGAAGACCCAAAGTGATATTTCTAGGGGAAATTTGGCCGGAGCATTGGAGAACTTCCCCTACTCTTTTGGATAGGTGCAGTGGGATCTTTTACGCCTACCTGAGCTACCACCAACTCAGGCAGATGAGGTTTTGGTTCAATATCTCATCCGAAGGACAAGTTGAAAACTTAAGTATCACTTGTGAAATCTATTAGGTTATTTTTGAAAGATGGGTAGTTCAGTTACTCAGCCCAGCTATGGACTAAGAAATTCAACATATTTTGAGATGATGGAGAAGACCTACGATTTCTGAATGATCTAGGATATTACATGGTGTGTGAAAGAGTTAAGCAATGGTTAAAATGTAACACTTTATAGATGAGCTAGCAGAAGTGTAGTGCTGCTCTGAGGAAGATAGCGTTCATCCCATGTTTTGCAAGTCAGAGCAGTGATGTTCGGTTTAGGGGACAAATGTAATGAGCATGAATAAATGGTTGTGATAAATTTGAAAGTGAGCAGGAATTAATGCTAAATCTTGTGGTGAGAAGAAGAAGCAGTTTTTGAAGTGTAGAATGAAAGTATGCTTACCTACTGCTGTTCCTCCTTCTTATATAAACAAAAGAGGTTCCTGATGTGGCAAGCATTTAGGAACTGAAAATATATTTTAGTCTGTAGTTTATCAGTGTAGCTTTGAAAAGTGAAACTGAGATTTAGCCATATACTCATACTTATGAAAAGGGACAAGTTGTATAGCAGTTTTGTTGATAGTTGTTAAGGGTTCTATGTGAGAATTGTTTTATCCAGGTGGTGGTCCCTGCTAGTATGTATTTTTTTTCTTTTTTTTTTGTTATTTAATTAAAGCTGAGATTAGGACCTTAATTAATAACCCATACAGCTGCCTGTGCAAGATCCAATTTAAAAAGGTAAACTATGAAGTTAGGATCTGAATCCTCTATAAGAAGAGAAAAGATTTTGGACATAAAGAATGGTATTACATGCAATAAGATCAGTTGGGAAGAACTTAATAAAGATGGAGAACAGTTGAAAATCAATGACAAAACCATAGGGCATGCTGGATGTAAATGGATACAAAGATGAACCTTGACGATTGGATGGGAGAAAGGAAATTCATCCCAGGGATCAAGTCAGTCGCCCTGCTAGACAGGGGTCCAGGAAAGTAAATAATGTGGGAAGAAATAGCCAGGGAATTGTTATGGCTAGGCTTGTATAGGCCCTAGGGCTGATAGCCTAGTACCAACCTATGAACCTATGAACCTATGAGGTTGTGTTTTGAACTCTTACTTTTAGGAATCCATTTTCCCCACAGTTAGAAATAGATAGTACAATGCTCATCATTTTTTTTTCTCTTAGGAAGGGTAGCGTCAAAGGCATTTGAAAGATCTAAGAAAACTGT
>NC_056731.1:1753287776-1753492776 GCF_019279795.1 Protopterus annectens | reverse complement strand
AATGTAAAAAATTCTACCTCCCCTACCCTGGCAAGGGGTGAGGGGAAACCGGAACCCTGGGGGCCCGGTTTTCCCTTTTTTTAAACCTCCGGGCTTAAAGGGGTTGCCCTTTTTACAGGGGAATAGTGGTAACCCTTGGTTCCTTCCCAAAGGGATGGAAAGCTTTTTTTATGTGAATTTTTAAGGGGCCTTTGGCCCCCTAAAAAACCGGGAAGGTTAGGAAACCCTTGGGGAAAGGAAAAGTCTTTTTAATTTGGGGGGCCAAAAAAGGGGTTCCCAGCTGCCCCCCAACCCAAATTTTTCACCAAAACCTGCGGTGTTTTTTGGTATTTCCGAAAAAGTAAATTGCCTGAAAAAGGGGGCCCGGGACAAAAATGTGGGGCCCAAACTTTTTGAAAAGGGTTGTGGGGGGGTGAAAGGGCAAGCAAGCAACCCCGGTTGGGGAAGGAGGGTTTAAAACCCTTTTGGGTAAAATGGGTTACTTTTAAGCTGGGATTTTTCCAATGATCCCCGGAGTTGGGATTGTTTAAAACCCTTTGCCCAGGTAAAAAGGGGGCCCGGGGGAAACCCTTAAATGGCCGGTTTGTCGGGAAAGAAACAGAAACCCAAGGTTTTAAAAAGGCTTTGTTTGGGTTCAACAAAGCCTCCGGGTTTGGGACCAATTCCCGGGAAGTCCCCATGCCCTATCTTTTAATTCCCCTTATGATTTTCCCAAAATACCCTTTAGCAAATGCGGTAACCCTGATGGGGGGGTAGTTTCCGTAAAAAGGCACCCCGGTAAAGGGGGGTCCCCCATTCCCCAAATCCCTCCTTAACTACCCTGGTTGGGGGCTAAAATTTTTCGGCTGCCCGGGGCCCCGGGGTTTAATTCTTGAGGAGCGGGACCAAAACCAAAGGGGACCCCAACCGGCCCAGGGGGGATGCGGGTTTTCCTTTTCCCTTGGGGGAAAAATAAAAAGCACCCACCAACAGGAAGTTTGGGGGGCCAAAAACCTTTTCATAATTTTCTCCAAATTTGGTTGGTTTTGGAAAGGGGGGGGTTTTGGAGAAACCAAACTAACCTGTCCCCCAAAAGTATGTTGGCAATGTCTTAGGCCCCGGAAACAGCTTCGGGGCCCAAACCGGGGCCCAAAACCCCCCGGGGGAAGGCCCCCAGGGGGGTAACGGAGGAAAAACCTATTTTTGTCCCGGGACCCCCTTGGGGGAACTCCCAATTTTCCCCTTTGGATGGAACATGGGGAACCCATTTTCCCCTAAAAGAACGGGGGTGTCTACCCCTTTCCAAAACGGATTTTTTCCCGCCCCCCTTGAGCCCCCCCCTTCCTTGTGTTGAAATGTTTGTTTAGGGCCCTGAGGCCAAACCACCCCCCTACCTTCCCAAAAAAAAACCCACCTTTTTTTTTGGGGTTTGGCCTTTTAATGCACCCTTGAAAGGGTTAAAAAAGGGAAAGTTGGAAGTGTAAAGGGGCCCTTGGGAAGGGTTCGGGGCGGGGTTTAAAAGAAAACGGGGTCAAAAGGGAATCGGCCCCTGAATTCCAGGGTCCACCTTGGGGGGGATGTACTTAAAAACTGGAAAAGGTAAAAATGATTGACTCCCCAAAAAAAAGGGGTATCCCCCCCGGGTTGTTAACAAAAAAGCCCATGTTTGGAGGGTAAACCCCAATGGTTTTCCCGGGGATTACTATTCTTCCTGGCCATTTTAATGAGAACCCCCAGGCCTTTGGGGGCAAGGGGTTTTTGGGCTTGGGTACTGCCCGGGGCATTTTGGAAAAGGGTTGGGACCCCACCCATTGATGGTTTTGCCCATTATATTGTTTTCTGAAACCCGTGATCCCTGGGGTTTCCCCGGGGATCCTGAACCCCCCACCAAATTAAGATCTATTGGAAAAAAGCCCGGAGGTTCCCCAATGACCGGTGTTGCCCCCAACCATAGGGATTCCCCTTTAAAGAATTTGTTTCCACCCCCCCTATTAATTTTGTGTTGAAAAATTTTGCCCTGATTTGTGGTGAACTTATGAACCTTACTTTAATTAATTTGGACAGGGCCTTTGGGAGTCGGCCCCCGGTCCCCCTTGGCAGCGGTAAGTCCGGAATAAAGGGGAATTCCCCCGCCCAACATAAAAAATTGGGATTTCCCCTTTTGGGGGTTTGGGGCCCCCCTTGATTATGGGGGGCCCCTTCAGCAAGGGGTTCCTAAAAAGGGTATGGTAAAGGTTTCAAACTTTACCTCCCGGGTTTGGGGGATGGGGAATTGCTTGGGGTGGGAAATTTTTCTACCAAACCTACCCTGGCCGGATGTCAAAAAAAAGGTTTCCCAACCTGGGTAGGCCCTAAAAAACCTTGTTTTTGGGGTTTTTTGGAATAAGGGGAATGTGGTAACCCTTGTTTTTCCCCAAAGGGAAAGGTACTTTTTTGGGGTTTCCAGGCTCGGGCAAGTTTGGTTAGGAAAACCCCTTTGGGGGTTGTTTAAAGATGGGTGTAAAGGTTATTTGGTACCAAATTTGACCTTCCTTGGTTTGGTTTTTGGAAAAAAATCCTGAAAAGGGGGGCCCGGGATAAAAACCCCCTGTAAACAATTTTGGAACGGGGTTTTTAATGTACATGGCCCCAGCGTCTAAATTTTTTTCCTGTCCAGGGTTTTCCCCTTTTTTATGTACAATTTGGGGGTATTTTTTCCCTTCCCAAAAGGGGGTTTTGGTTAAATTTTCCGGGTTAAAGGTGGGCCCGGGGGAGTCCCCCCCAAAGGCCTTTGTCTTTTTAAAAACGGAAAAGTTTAAAAGGATGTTCCCCTTTAAAACCCAAGGGGTTTGGGATCAATTCTGAAACCCTTTGTCCCACAACCCCTTCCATTTTGCTTTCCATTTTAAAAAAAATCCAAAATAAGGGAGGTTTTCCCGGGGACACCCCCTTGGGGTGGGCCACCATTGTTGATTTTGGGCTTCCCGAACCTGACAAAGGCCCTGAAGGGGTTTAATTTTGGGTTTTTTTCGGGACCCAAAAACCAACCCATCGGGTCCCATATGGGGGTTTTTCCCCTTTGGTTGAGCGCCCCATGAGTTTTGAGGGGGTTTGGGGGCAAACCCTTTTTAACCAACCTTGGGTTGGGGTGGAGGGGGGGTAGCCCTCATAACCTTCGCCAGTTTTAAAATGCCCTTGGTTTCAAAACCCGGGGTTTCTGACCTTTCAAAGCAATTTTGGGGGTTTTTTCCCCCCGGGGTTGAAAGGAAAAAGGCCTCTTTTTGTGGAAAGCCCAAAAGGGGGACCCCCAAATTTTTTGGGAGACGGGGGCTGTTTTAACCTTTTGGGGGGTTTTCCCCCCTTCCAGGGTTTTTTGGGGGCCCCCTTCCTTTTTTGGGGAGGTGGGACCACCTGGACCCCTTGTTCGGTACAACCGAGCTTTTTTTGGTTTTTTGCCTCATATCGGGTTTAATCGGGTTTTAAAGGGCATTGAAGGGGGATCCCATGGCCCCTTGGGGAATGGTGTCTGCCGGGGGTTTAAAAGGCCCACAACACCCGGGAAGGGGCCCTTTGAGGGTTCTCACTGGGGTCTTTCTTTTTGGGGGGGAGGGGGGTACTTCCACTGAATGGTCTGGGGGTTAAAATAATATCTTTTTCAGGTCCCTGGGATATAAGTTTTGTTTTTCCCTTTTGGGGATTATGGGGGTTCCCACCCAGGGGGAATAATTTGGGGAAACCGTGGGTTAATGTTGTGGTTTTTTATGTCCCCTTTTTTTGGGAATTGGGGGCCCCAAGGGGAAAAGGGTGTTTCATACTGTATCCCCCCCCTGTTTTCATTCTGGAGGTACCGGGTTTAAAGGGGATCCTTCATCTTTAACAGTTTGTTTTAATTCCCCGGGGTTTCCAAGACGGGGCCACCCCTTGGGGTAAAGGGTGCCCTTTAATTTGTATTCCCACCCCATGTTAAATTGGAGATGTGGGAAAATTGTCCTTGCGGGAGTACCATTTGTTTTTGTTGGTTTCCCGGGCCCATTTGGGCCCCTTAAGGGAACCTTCCAGTTCCGAAGAAGTGTAAAGGTCCGTTTTCTAAACGGGGTTTGTAATTTAACCCCTGGTTATATTTCCCCCTTTCACAGGTTAAAAAATTTTTCCCCCGGGGAAACCCACCCCCAAACAAATGGGACTTGCGGGGGCTTTCCCCAAATCCCTAGGGGGTCCTTGTATGAACCCATTATGTACGTTTTGGGGAAAGGACACTGAAAAAGGGCTTTTTTTAAATTTGGAAGTAAGCATGTTTTTTGATTTCCTGGAATATTGTGGGTCCCCAGTTTAAAAACAACATACCAAACACAACAGGGTATGGGGAAAATAAAAATCCTCCATGGCGGGGGAAACCCCCATAAAGGGGGCCAAAAAAATTTTCCCCAAACAATTTTGGCCTTGAAAAATTAATGTCCCCCTTACCACAGGGTCCCCATTTCGAGCCTGTCCCAAAAAAGGGGGTCTGTTCTAACAAAGGGGGGTTTTTCCTAAAGGGATGGCAACCCCCACAGTTCATAGAGGTTTGGCCCGCCCCAGCTTTTGGGGCCAGTGTACCCAGCTTAATGTTTGGGGGATTATTCCCCTACCCGGGTTTTGGGTTTTAAAATTTGCCCCCCAAAACCCCTCCATGTTTGTTTTAAATTGAAAAGAAAATTAAAAAGGGGCCCCAGGAACAATTGGGGGCCCCCACGTGTCCCAAACCTTTGAAAAAGGCCCTGAAAATTTTCCCCTTAGGGGTTTTCCCGTTTTAGTTTTTCCCAACCAGCGGGAATTTTTATACCCCCCAATTGTCATGGGAGGGGGTTTGGCAAACCAGCCAAAGGAAGGGGGGGACTGGTCCCCCCTCAAAAGGCCATGCAGTTTAAAAAAATATAACGGCCCCCCAAAAGCGGCCCGGGGCCCCTTAAAAACCAATTGGGGTTTACCCCAAGGGGTCAGGAAAACCAATGGCCTGTGGGGAAACCCCATTTTTAAAAGGCAAAAAGGGCCCCCTGAACTTTTGGGGTTACCCGGGGCGGGGAAAGGCACCCTTTTTTAAAGGGGCCACTGGCCGACCCCGGTGCCAAAAGCCTGTAAAAGGCAAGGTTAAATGGTTGAAAACGGGTTTATCCCTCTGTGGTTAATCCAGAAGGGGGAACCAAAATTCCCTTTGGCACCCTGACTCCTTTAACAGGGAATCCGGGAATGGGGGACAAAGGTGATAATACCCTGCTTGGGGGTGGGGGGGGGAAACAGAAACTAAACCCTTCTGAGGGTTATAAATCTGTAAGGGGGAATTAATTTTTGGTTTTGAGTTATTTTCCCCCCCGGGCCAACAAATGAAAAACCCCGGTGTGGTTCCCTTTCACCCCGGGTTAATTTTTCCCCAAGGAACGGGGTGCCCAAAAGACCAAGTATAAAAGGGCCCCTTAACACGGGAATGTGTCGTTTTGTTTAAAAGAATCCTTTCCACAACTTGATGGGGGGGCCCCCCAGACACCAATTTTCCCCCTTTGGGGGTGGGGGGCCTTTCCCAAAGTGTTCAGGCCAATGCACAATGCCAAAATTTGTCAAGTAATTTGGGGGGTTTCCACGGGAGGGGTTTTTGGAACCCCAGCCGAAAATGGAAAGCTTTACGGGCATTACCCCCATAACACAGAAAGGGAAAAACCCCAGAATATAAACTCCCATCAGGTTAAAATCCCTGGGGGTACCATTAAAATTTATCAAACGGGGACCAAACAGTGGGGGGAAAAGATGGTGGGAAACCCCCGGGGTTTGTTGTTCCGGTAGCCCGGGCACAGTTTTACAAAAACAAAGAAAAAAGGTAGGGCCAAAACTCATTTAAATTTTTGAGGCAAACCCCCAAAATCCAAAACCTTAGAAACCCCCCCCGGGGACATTATGTTTCCAAAGGGGGAAACACCCATTTTGTAAAAAACAGGGGGTTTGGTTTAAAAAAAGGTGTTCCAATTGGAAAAAACCAACAGGTCAGAAGGTTTGGTTCAACTGGGGGCCACTGCCCCAAAGGAAGTTCTAAAGCCCTACCCGGGTTTTGGGTTTTCGGAAACCCCCCCCAAAATTTATGGAAACAGTACTTGAATTATTTTGGGGGGGGCCCTTTTCCCCAAACCAGTGACCCCCCAAAGTTTGTAAAATCCCGGGTAAACCATGATTTCCCCCAAGGTCAGGGAATTTGAAACCAGACCAAACAAGGGTGCTGGTAAACATGGACCATTTTTTCCAACACAAACCCATATAAACCACCCCCAAACGGGTCCGGGGCCCTTCCCACGGAAATATTCCCCCTGGGTGGAAAAAGGTGGATTCGGGAAATTTTGAGGGGAAAAGCCTTAATTTCCCGGGTTCCCCAGTTTGACAAAAGCACCCAAAAAAGGGGGACATAGGAAAAAAAGCTGGTGCCAACCGGGCAGCATTTAAAGGGAAAAAACCCCTTTATCCCTTTGGGGGGAAATTTCCAGGGTCCCCAAACCCCCCAAATTTAGGTGAATACTTTCCAAAATTTAACCCAGGGGGACCGGGGATAGGTTCCGTTTAAAAAGTGGGGGGGTTAACGGGGAAAACCAATACCCCCCTAATCGGGAGGGCCCCTTTTCCTGGGATCTTTGGGGGAAAATTTTTTTAGGGGTTAAAAAAAGCCACTTTACCCCTGTGGGTGTCCTCAGAAAGTTGAACTGTAAACCCCGGGTCCCCCGGGGTTAAAAAGATAACCTTTGTCCCCTTTAAAAAAATTCCCACCCAAAGGGAGTTTGGGGACCGCTTTCCTGGGGGTAGAAACCATTTTTCCAAGTTGTTCGGGCCAAGGGCCTGGCACCGTAAAAGTGTCCGGAGTTCCTAAAGGGATCCCCCGTGCTAATGGAAAACTGTCCATTTTTGGCCCACCCCAGTGGCAAGTCATTTCCAAACCTTTGTTCACCAAAAGGGGTCCTCCCATTTTGGATGGGAAAAGGTGGGAAAACCCCAAACAATGGGGCCAAGGAACGGGGCCCGTTAAAAAAAACATTTTTGAAACGGGCCTTTTGGTGTTAAATGGAAAAACAATTTCCAAAAACCCCTTGGGCCGGGGCCTGGAAAGGTTTGAAACCCCCATTTGTAAAACATAGGGGTTTGGTTACCCTTTTGGTGGGGTTTCCCTAACTAAGTGGGTATTTGGTTAAAGGTTTTCCCCCAAGGGCAAGGTAGGCTCTAGGACCCCTTTTAAACAAGGGCCCCTTATTTTACTGTTTTAAAGTAACCAAGTACAAAACCATGATTTCCCACCCAACACAAATTTTAAACAGGACAAGGTCTGTGTCCTCCTATTTTTCCCCAAAATGGAGTCCATTAAAAAACCCCCCTCCAACTTTCCAATTACATTTGTTTAGGGGAAGTAATTCCAGGGTTAAAGGGGACGGGTTTTAGGGGACATGCCAAAATTAACCCTGGGGCTGTTTGAAAGTAGGGAAATAAAAATCAAGGAAAATAGGACTAAAGAGGAAAATGCCCAAACCAAAATTGAAATTTTGGGAACCCCTTTTACCTTTTTTAAAACAGGGCTAGGTCAGATGAAGGGAGTTAACCAATTTGGATGAAAGATCCCTCCAAAAGTGAAGGACGGGGAAAATCCCCTGTTGGGTTTTCCCCCAAAACATTGGAAAAGTAAACCTACACCAAAAATTTTTCACAGAAAAACCCCAACCTTCCCAGGAGAAAATTTTTTGGTTAAATTTTCCACCTTAGGGGTGCGGGGGTTAACCTTGGGGTTTTCCCTGGGGATGCTACACATTTTTGAATTAAATTGGGGCCATCTTCCCCACAACATGCCTGGGAAGGTAAGTGGGCATGCCCCACACCCCCAGTTAAAATTTTCCTTTTAAAACTTTGAAAACCCCCAGGGATGACTTCCCCAAATTCCAAACAAGGGGAAGGGATGAGCCCCTTGTGTGAGAAATGTCCCTCCCAGGTTCCCAATAGGCCGCAACCTTTTCCCTGGGGGTCCTGTTGGAAAGGGTTTAAAACCGCGGGGCATTGGGTGTAATTTTGTTGGTTTTAGGGCCAAAACCCCCTTTTGGGGGGGAATTGTGGAAACAACCAAGGGGGCTCTTTTCCCTTTTCCCCTAAACCTTTGATTTTTTGTAAGAAACCCAAAGAAACAAAAATAAAATTCCCTTTAAAAAAAATGGGAATACGCCCCGCAATGCCCCCCTTCTTTTTCATGGGGTATTTAAATCCTCCCAATGTTTGAGAAAATTGAAGGTTTGGGGCATAATTAAGGGAAGGGTGCCTTTGGCCAACGGGGAAACACCCTAAAGGGGGGGCACATTTTAAAGAAACAGTGATGGCAAACCCCTTAAGTCCCCCACAGGGGAAAAGATTGCCACTAACAAATAAAACCCCTTGCAAAGGTCGTTTAAGGAGTTAACAATTGGTAGGGGTTCCCTTGAAAAAGGAAAGTATTTTCCCGGGGGGGTTTTGGGGTTGGGTTCAAAAAGGGCCGGGTTGGGAGTTTTTGTTGGGGCCCTATCCCCCGGGAGGGTGCAATTTCCTTAAACCAAACAGGGGGATGTTACACCCCCTTTGTAAAAACAAACAACAACACCGGGGAAGGGGTTTGAAATGGGCATGTAAACACTTAATTTAAATTTTCCCAAAAAAAAGTGGAAAAAACCCCAAATGTTTTTTTTCCCTTTTCCAAACAAAAGGAAACCCCCAAAAACTGAAACTACCCCCCAGTAATCCAATGCTCTGTAACCTGCCAGTGTCCAAAATATTGGGTGGGGGTTTTGAACCGAAGTGGAAAGTGTGTGGTGTGTTTTTTAAAATGTTTTGGGGGAAAAATTTTTGGAAATGGGAAAAAAAAGGAGTTTTATTTCAAAATTGTTGCAGCCCCCTTTAAAAGGTAGATCCCCCAAATTCTCCTAAAAGGGGAAATTTAAGAAATTCCCCAGAAAAACTTTTAATTTAATCCTCCAAAAATTTTAGGTGGGGGGCCCTAACCCTTGGGGAGGAAATCCCTTTTCCAAAGGGAAAACCCTAAGGGTGCACATTAAAACCCCAGGAGGCAGGCACCCCAATTACAGAGGGAAAATTCCCCCTTTTAAAAAATACCAATTGAATGTTTTCCCTTTTAAGAGTCCATAAACACAGGGGGGGTTTACCCAAAATGGGAAGAAACCTTTACTGGGGGGTTTTTGCACAATTTTGTTTTTTGAAAAGGGGTTCACGAGGGGAAACATTTCCCTTAAAAAAAGTGATTTCGGGCCCCCTTGACAAAAAACCAACCAGGAAGGGTTTTAAATAAACATGAATTACATTTAATGCCCACAAAACAAAGTAAAAAACCTGCTTTTTTATTCCCCCTTTTGGAAACGGCCTGTTCATTTGGTGCTTGCTTGCGTTCCGTTTCCAATTGGGTTTTTTGAATAAATGGGGAAATGGTGGATGGGGGTTAATGTTTTGTGGTTTTTCTGCATGGCCATGTTTGAGAAAAGGCAATTTGTTGCAGCCGGGTTTGGTGGTTTCCCCCTTTTCCCCTCACGGGGAATTTTTAAAAGGACAACCCCCCCTTTTTAAAAGGTAGGTGAGGGCCCACCCTTTTCAAATTGGGGGCACATGCTTACTGTTACAGGGGTTCCCCTGGAGTGTGAATTAAGGGGAAACCATGGGCCCAAATTAAAACTTTTCCTCCCGGGCCTTTGGATGGTACCTCCAAAATTCCTTTAACCCCAATTCCTCTATTGCCCCGGGTTATTTTATTTTAGCAAAGGTTTTTTAAAGGCTCGGAAGGGGTAGTTGGGCCTTTACAGAATTTCCCAAGGTTTTTCGGGGATTTGGCAAAAATTTTTTCTCCAGACTTTAAAATGATAAAAGATTCCCAAAACACTTTTAAGCACTTTAAACCGGTTTTTGGGGCACTTTGCTTGAATGGGGGGCGCTTTTTGGGCCCTTTTCCCTTTCCCAAAAGGGGCAAGATGAATTGCTTGGTAGTGGGAACAATGGGACTGATACCTGTATCCTAAGTAACGGGGTTTTGTTTAACATGCACCAATTGCTTCCCAAAACGTACGGGAAATGAAAAAGGTATGTGAGAAGGGTCCCCTTTTCAGAATTGGGATAAATCCCATGTGTTAAGGGGATTTTAATAACCCATTTTTCCAAAAAATTTGCCCCCCTTTTTGGAGGACCCCAATTTTTTAACAATTCCATTTTATTTTATTTTTATTTTGGAAACAGGCTGCACTTTTTTCATACAGTAATTTTCCCAAGGTTGGGCAAACCAGGGGGAAAAGTTTTCAAAATGGGGGTGACAGCAATAAAAAGGGCCATGGTTTTAACCACAAACCCAGGTTTGACCAAAAAAGAAGAAAAGGAAAAGGGCCATTGGCCCTTGGCAAAAGGCTACACATATGTTTGGGTGGGGAACCACGGGGCCTAATACAAAACTCCCAACCATTTTAACGGGGTTCAAAACTAACAACCTCCCAAAAAGGGATTTAAAAGAGCCCAGAGGTGGCCCTGCCACCCCTGAGGATAAATCCCCATTTTTTTGTCCTGCAACCAGGAAAAAAAATTACCCCTTTTGGGGATACCTGAAACCCCCATCCATTGGTAAAATTCCACGGGAACAAAAAAAATGGGGGTGCTACCCTAAAACAGGGAAAACCAAATGTTTTAAACAGGAAAAGGGAAAAACCTCTTTTTGGGTGGGGAACTGCCCCTTCGGGCCCCCAACCTATTTAATTATCTGTTTGGGTTTATTCCCTGCCCGAGTTTTGTGGTTTCCCCCCAAGGTTTGAGGTAAATGCCCTTTAAATTTTGGGCTGTCCTTGTAAGCAGGAACGGGGTTTACCCTGGGGAATCCCTGAATTTCCCACCTTGGAAATTCCTTAAAAAAGCCGGGGGCCACCCTAAGAAAATGTTTTAACCCTTTCCCCTCCGGGGTGAGGAATTGTCCCTTCCAATTTTTAAATTTCTTGTTGAATTTGGTTTTGGGGTTGATTTCGGGAACAGGCCCCCTTAAAGGTGAACATGCTTTAATTGGGTTTGGAAAATTTTTGTAGGGGCCCCAAAAATACCCTGGAAAGGAAGTTTTTCAAACAAAATTCCTTAAATCGGGGCCCGGGCCCATAAAAATTGTTTGGGGATTTCCCCCTGGGGAATAGGGGGTTTTTTCCCCCTGAAGGGGTTTTGGTATGAAATTTGGTTTAGTGGGGAAAAGGGGGAAAGGCCTTTTGGGGAATCAAAGGGGCCCCCTTTCTGAAGGGGGCCAATGGGGTTTCCCAAAACTAGGGCTTAGTTTAAAAAAGTCACTTAAAATTTTTGGGCCCCGGGCCCATAATTCCTTGTTGCTTTTCCCCTGAAAAGTAGTTAACCCTTTTTCCCAAGGGAGGGCCCTTGGGGGCAATTGTAAGCCGGGGTGGGGCCCCTTGGCCCAAAAAACCCCTTTAAAACCCTGTGTGTTTTAAATTTAGCCCCAGTTTGAAACCCATTTTAAATTTGGGGTTCACCAAATTCCCCCTGGTTGTTTTTCAAAATGATCCCTAAAAAGTGGGGTATTGGGCCCCCCCTTTTGCCGGGTCGGGGGTGGGGGAACTGGCCCACCCCAATTTTGGCCCGGGGTGAGTGTTTTGAGAAAAGTCAACCAAGTTTAAAAGGCATGATCTGCCCTTGACAAAGCCAAACTGGATTGGACCCAATGTCTGCAAGTCCCCATGTCTTCATTTAGAATTCCCATTATGATCCTCTCCATAGCCTGGCAGAACAGGCTTGTCGGGGGGATGGGATGGTAGATTGTGGGGTTGGTGGAGGCACCACCTTTGTGAGGTGGGTCCCACTTATTGATATATGCCACTCCTTGGGGAAACATATCCTGAGGTGAGGCTAAGATTAAACAGCTGCCCTAACTGGCGGGTGTACCATTACTCATTGAGTTCATGGAGCATTACAACTTCTGGGGACACCCATCAGGTCCCATGGATAAAGTGTTTTTCTGCTGCCTTGGATTGAGCAGTTCCCACCCCAGCAGTGGAGATGTTTTGGTGACTACAATCCTCTCTGGTACTATACCCCCCAGTTGGGGGAGGGGAAGAAATCTGTACCGGAACCTGTCAGCCAGTATGTTGCCAATGTCTGTAGGTGCAGTGATATCAACATCATTCTGAACTAAGTCTGGAGCATATCTGGGAGTTTCCTCCCAGGTTTTCAAGCTATAGGTAAAAGGCCTCATGATTGTCCCTGGAGTCCTGAGTGGGTTTACTCATAAACATGCCTCGGATGATTGTGCTGGGGGAACCCAGTGTTTTACTCACAATGAGCAGGAGTGTCTTCCCCATACGGATTACACTCTATCTTGTAGTAGCTCCCTTTTCCTTGTGTTGTAAGCAGCTTGTTTTTATGGCTAGGGTCCACCAGACTGGATGCTTGCCTGTGGTACAAAAAAAAAGAGTCATTATTATTTTGGATTGCCTGAACCACTTGCAGTCCTCAGGGTGCACAGTAGAAGGCATTTCTATGATACAGTGGCTTGGGTAATGGTGTCCGCTGGCCTGGGGCCTTGAAAGAGACCACACCAGTGCTCAGGAAATGTGAAGTCGGCATTTGACAAGGCCTTCACCCGTTCTTTTCCCATCTGGGGTTATTGGGTGGGATGTGGACTCCCACTGAGAGAGTAGTCCATGATCTGATCTCACCGTGATGGGTATACATCTGGTGTTGAAACAGTGTGACCCCATGTTTGTGATGATGTAATTTCTAGTATGTTGCCTCCACTTGAGGGGATTGGGACCAGTTGTTCCACGGCCTGATTTCAGCATGAACTCTTGGAACCTTTGTGTTAGAGTGTTGTGGCATGATTAGTGATCCCAGTCTATATGTGGATAGTTGGAATCACCCAGTAGGATGGTGTTTTGGAGATACATTTATCCTCTTCAGTGTTTGCAGGATAGCTGTGTGAGGTACCTGAGTTTGAGCGTGGTGGCATGTAACATGCTACAAACTGCAGAGCAGTCTTTGCCTCACGGTCACTGGCACCTGGATGGTCTCCGGCGACAGTGCTGTTGCTCACCAACCATGAGGTGAGGGTGTCGCTGATGAATATGGACACCCACCATCCTTCTTGTTGTTGTCGTGGGATGTTTGGTGCCGGAATGTATGAGATGAGGTAACACCCCGAGTAGGTGCTGGGGTGCTGTCAGGAAACTGTGAACCAGGTTTCAGTGCACAGTACACAGACATCAATAAAAAGCTGCATACTGAGAAAAGGGCATAGAGTGTGTGCAGCTTGAGGTAGAGACCTTGGGCATTGAGCAGCATCCAGCACGTGAGTGTCTTTCCTTTACTGTGTTCACTCTAGGGTGGTAGGTGCCAGAATCCTGTTTCCAGTTGTGATTGTAGAAGGTCCATGCTGTCTGACATCTAGCTAAGGGAGGTTCATTCTGGTTTTGCAGTTATCTTTCATCAACAGTAGAAGCCACCACAACAGCCCCTGTGGGTGTAACACCTCACACACACATCCAGCACCTGTAAAGTCCACAACAGTACCTCACCAGGAGTATGACAGAGCTGGAACACATGTAATGTGTAGTCTGATTAAACAGAGTGCAGCTCCACACACTGCCATGCTGTCCACTCCCAGATGCAAGCTGTGCCTGACGATAAAAATACATGTCCAAGCTGGAATCAATGCACATGCTGCACCTTTGTACAATCTGAATGGCAGGTAGCTATACATGAGGGAACTAGAACCCCAGCACTGACATATATAGGACAGGCTGTACTGCATTATCCAAAACACAGAAGCCACCCCCACACATGAGTAAACTACCAGTACAGGTTGTCCATAAAGACACTGGTTGAGTCCCCTCAACAGGAATCCTAATGAGTGGATGGGAGATTTACCCTGGGTATCAATGTTATGTCACAGGTAGACAGAGAGCAATAGTATACTAAACAAGACATATGACATGTCAACAACTACGCTTACAATGTGTTGATGGACAAACTAGCATTCTCGAACTAGCGTTAGGTCAAGTTACCTCTAGTACACAGCCAGCAAGGTGCTCTGGCTCAAATGGACCTGGATTGAATTCCCCACAGCATAGCAGAGTCTCCCAGTGATAACTCCATCCCTACAACATGTCCAACATACATCCCTGCAAGGTCAGTAGCACATCACCTGCACTAGTGGTTCAGGTGGATCTTCTGAGTCTGAGGTGGAGCATGTCCATTAATTCTGTTTGGACATGGCCTCGATGTCAGGCACATGTCACCTCTAAGCAGATGGTATGTGAGTGAATATCAGGAGTGTGAGTGTCTTCAACTGGCAGCATATGACAGCTGTTGTGGTTCCTTGATCCTTTAGGTGGGGGACAGTCAGGGTGTCTCCAATTGCTGCAGATGTTGGGCAGAGATACAGCCAGAATAGGCATTTGACTTGATCACCGGGTCTGATAACTGAAGAGCACATAGGGAACAATGACCCACTCAGATCTGGATGTGAATCCCATCCTTATCAGGTGGGCAATGCAGAAGGTCTTTCCTAGCCACTTTAGCAATGTGGAGTCTGAGAAGAATGGCGACTGTCAACCTGGGTCCCCAGGTCCGGGTGATGCTGCCAACCTCTCTCTCTGTGCTTAGAGGATTGCCACCTATATGGTAGCTTGGGGGTCACCTTGCTTTTCCTGAAGGGTATGTCTACACATGTTGTGCACTCTGACTTCAGGCCATGGCCCTGGCACCAGCTATCAGTTACTGTGAGTCCCTTCTGAAGGATATCTGTGTGTGATGCACTGTCCACTATGGTGCTTCCAGTGTGCACTCATCTGCTAACATTGTCATCCAAAGTCCTCCCATCTTGGCCTGTTCTCAGGGGAAGTAGCTCTGACACAATGGTGGGCAAGGACTGAGCTCCTGTGTGACACCACCTGTGACCAGCCTGGAGTCTAACATAGTGCCAGCAACTCCTAACCCTGTGGGTCCCTGTCCCTTAAGCCAGTTTGCAACCCATCTTGTGACATATGGGTTTACATTTTCAGATTATAGAGGGCTTCACAATACCTGAGTGGCGTATTGTGTTGATAGTGTTAGCTTGGCCATGGTAGGTTCTATGGACTCCCTTTCCCCAACAATGCCCTGAGTGACCAATTTGAAGATGTCAACCCAGTACAAAAAGGCATGATCTGCCCCTGACCAAGCCAAAATGGGATGGGTACAATGTCTGCATGTCCCCTATATCTTTGTTTATGAGGCTCAATTATGATCCTCTCCATAGATTTGCAGACCATACTTGTTGCTTTATGGGGCAGCAAGTAACAGGGTCTCTCGAGGCACTGCCTTTGCGCAGATGTGCACAACTGGACCTCAACCAGCCTGTTGTGCACACTATGGAAATGTAAATCAGTGATAGGATCTGAAGCCCAGGATACTGACCACCACAGTGAAGAGTACTGAAACACTACACTAGACAGTGCTACAGTGTTAGGTCAGTATGAACGGATGTTGACAATTGTGTGCAAAGTATCCCATGCAAAACCTGCAGGCACAGTATACTCCCAGTTTTGTTCACACAAAAAGCATTCGGACAGTAACTACACAACATGGCACAGAACACACAACCATAAACTGAGGTATTTGCTGAAGGTCACACTCATCCACAAATGTGATGGGCTGCAGAGTTCAACATATGTAAAGCCCACACTGGGCATGCTCACACACACAGATAAATGAGACATCTTTCACACAACATGCCACAGGAAGGCTGAACTGGGCATGCTCACAACACTTGGTCCAAATGTTACCTTCCTAGCAATGTGAAAGACACCAGAGGATTTACATCGCCCCTTTCTAGACACTGAGTCATGCCAAGCACCCTATAAGTATATTGGAGAAAAAGGATTCTCCTCAGTAATCCTAATAAGCGCGCCGTGCTAATGCGTCCGTCTCTAGTGTGTCATAACATAGTTAGGGTAGGGGTTTGGAATCCAGCAGTGGCAAGTGTGTGTGAAGGAGGTGTGTGTAAGTGTGTATGAAAGAAACATCCCCTTTGGCAACTGGGAAAACACACCACAGGATGATCATTCCACTTTCTAGACTCTGATGATGTCAGCACCTCTATAAGTATATTGGAAAAAAGATTCTCTCAGTAATCCGAATAGCGCCGTGCTAATGCGTCCGCCTCTAGTGCGTCATAACATAGTTAGGTAGGGTTTGAATCCAGCAGGCAAGTGTGTGTGAAGGGGGTAAGTGTGTATGAAAGAAACATCCCTTTTGGCAACTGGGGAAAAACACACCACAGGATGATCATCTTCCACTTTCTAGACTCTGATGATGTCAGCACCTATAAGTATATTGGAGAAAAGGATTCTCTCAGTAATCCGAATAGCGCCCGTGCAATGCACGCGCCCATCTCTAGTGTCATTAACATAGTTAGATAGGGTTTGAATCCAGCAGGTGGCAAGTGTGTGTGAAGGGGTAAGTGTGTGTATGAAAGAAACAGGCAACTGGGAAAACACACCACAGGATGATCATTCCACTTTCTAAACTCTGATGATGTCAGCACCCTATAAGCATATCAGGGAAAGTACTTCCCCAGTAATGCTAATAAGCGCACTGTGCTAATCGCGCCTGTCTCTAGTGTCTTAACATAGTTAGGTAGGGTTTGAATCCGCAGATGACAAGTGTGTGTGAAGGGGTAAGTGTGTGGCATGAAAGAAACATCCCTTTGGCAACTGGGAAAACATTACCACAGGATGATCATTCCACTTTCTAAACTCTGATGATGTCAGCACCTATAAGTATATCAGGGAAAGGACTTTCCCCAGTAATCACGTATAGCGCAATAACTACGCGTCCGTCTCTAGTGTTTTAACATAGTTAGGTACGAGTGTGAGTCCGGCAGTTGACAAGTGTGTGTGAGGGGGGTAAGTGTGTGGGTATGAAAGCACCATCCCTTTTGGCAACTGGGAAAACACACCACAGGATGATCATTCCACTTTCTAAAGCTCTCTGATGATGTCAGCACCTATAAGTATATCAGGGAAAAGGACTTTCCAAGTAATGCTAATACGCGCTGTGCTAATGCATCCGTCTCTAGTGTCTTAACATAGTTAGGGTAGGGGTTTGAATCTGGCAGATGACAAGTGTGTGAAGGGGGTAAGGTGTGTGGGTATGAAAACATCCCTTTTGGCAACTGGGAAAACACACCACAGGATGATCATTCCACTTTCTAAACTCTGATGATGTCAGCACCTATATAGTATATCAGGGGAAAGAACTTTCCCAGTAATGCGAATAGCCCGGCCGCTGTGCTAATGCGTCCGTCTCTAGTGTCTTAACATAGTTAGGTAGGGGTTTGAATCCGCAGATGACAAGTGTGTGTGAAGGGGGGTAAGTGTGTGTGAAAAAACATCCCTTTTGGCAACTGGGAAAAACACACCACAGGATGATCATTCCACTTTCTAAACTCTGATGATGTCAGCACCCTATAAGTATATCAGGGGAAAGGACATTCCCCAGTAATGCGAATAGTCGCCAAGGCCCTGCGGCTATTTGTCGGTCTCTAGTGTCTTAACATAGTTAGGTAGGGGTTTGAATCTGGCACACATGACAAGTGTGTGTGTAGGGGGGTAAGTGTGTATGATTGATATCCCTTTTTGGCAACTGGGAAAACACACTACAGGATGCACATACCCATTTCTAAGCGAGCATCTCAATTATGTAAGGCTTTTGATTACAGACACTACCATGTGTACAGTAATACACAGAATGCCCATGTGTATGGGTTGTCCTCACAATAATGCATGACATTGATTACACTGGTTATGGCAATGAACAACATACATGATGTATGTAATGTGCCAACATACACATATGTACCTGCTAGACTTTCAATAGTTACCATGTGTGATGCCTGCCACATGTGAATACATGGTATTTGCACCAGAAGGGTAACATTATGACCGTGGTCTTCTGTGCAGATGCTGCATGTGGGATGCGTATATACAGTGTGAGATGTAGATGCTATCAGCCTAGTAGTGAGGGATGCACACCTGGTCTGGGGCATAAGGTCTACATGTTGTTAATGTACAGGAGCTGCATGTTTTCACCTGTTGTGGGAGTGGTAAGACAGTATTCCATAGCAATGCAGTGACTGCATGCTAAGAACCATTCAGCTAGGTGTTGTAGATACACTTATTCAGTAGCATGCAGGACTTTGTCGGAATCCGTGGTGAGCGTGTGATGCCAACCAAGGGCACGGGTCGACCCGCCTGTGTCACTCGCTCAGTGATCCCTTCCATGTTCCTATCACGCATCCCAGTGAGCTACATCCCACATCAGCTGGTGGCATGGACAACGACTGAGTCATATGTGTCCATGCATCTGACTGACTTGTATGTTGTTGTCACAGTTTGGCCATGTGTTTCCATCTCATACATGTGATGTACATCAATGGGTAGGGGATAGGGTTGACTGTGTACATGTGGCAGCTGTGACATTACTACATGACACACATATTCCACAACTGTACCATAGAGGTGACTGACAACTGACCTTGCACATGCTACCGAGTATTGAGATTACATTGGTGATTGACAGCACATAGGGCCAATGGTGAAAAAGAGACATAGGTCCATAGGTTCGCACAGGATATCTGCCCAGGGGATGTAACCACCGAGCCAGAATGTGCGTGCCTTTCAACAGGCATTGTGAATCTGTCTGGCTATGGCCTTTTCCAGGGTTAGTATACTGTGCCTCTTTCTCACAGTGACATACAGTGATACCCAGGGCAACCCTACAATGTCACATCCAGTCATTAATATCGCCTTGAGGATAGTCACTGAGTCAGTCCGCCTAACCTCTATTGGGATAATAATCAGGAATGAAGGGTGCCTCTGAGTTGTGAATGTGCCCTCCACCATGTCCTATGTATATCACTCCTGAAGTTCATGTATTTCCAGCGTGTATCCTGGTGGGATCTGGATATTCTGAGATGCAGCATGGCCATTACGTGAGGGTATGCACCTGGCCTTCTATGTAAGGCACAGATTGCCTATGAAGAGGCAGTATGTCACTGAGTAGAGCTGCTGCTACTTTAACCAGTCAGTATGTGGCATCTGTTTGAGCACTTTGATCCCCTTGTCGAGGTACATATGTGGTAGCCCCAGTTGCTGCAGGTGTCTGTAAGGTGCATGCCGACAGGTTCATCATAGTCAATTATGGGCATGATGAGGGATGAGTAAAGGGCACAATGTCCTCCCTGGCCTACATGTGGATCCCATGATGATGTGGCCCATATCACATGCTTACCTAACCACTTTGTCCATGTTGTTGTCAAATGGTAGGATGCTATCAACCTGCGTACCCAAGGTCCATAATTCCTAGGTCTGCACTTACTGGATTAACACATATGTGGTACATTGTGGTCATTTACTGTTTGACAAAGGGGATGACTATACTCTCTGTCATTCATGTTGAGGCCATGGCTGTGGCACAAGTCGTGTGTTTGCAAGAGTCCCTCTTGGAGGATGCGTGTGTTAGCTGTTGAGTTGATTATGGTGTTCGGTCTGCAGTCACCTGTGACGTGCTGAGCCGCAGTACTTCCATGTTGGCCTGTACCTATGACAAATATATAATGAACATGACAGCCCCTAGGGCTTTGCCTTGTGGGACACCACTTGTACCAGGTTGGAGGCTGACATGGCTCCAGCAATTCTACCATGTGTGTTCTGCCCTTGAGCCACTGCGCAATACCCATAGTGACATAGGGGTTAATATGTACACTGGTGAGCTTCCCTAGAATGCACAAGTGGGGTATTGTATCCAAGGCTTATGCAAGGTCCAGGTAGGCTGTGTGGACCTCCTACCCCTGACAGTGGCCTTGGTGACTGTTTCATACAAAGCAAACAGGTTTGATAGGCAGGATTTGCCATTGGCAAAGCCAAACTGTGTATGGTGACATGTCTGTAGGTCCACAATATCTAGATATGTGAGGTTCTTGATGATTCTTGCCATAGCTTTGCAGACAAAGCTAGTCAGACATATGGGGCTTAGTAGTGTCCAGGATCCGTGGACGGCACCACCTGCATGTTGAGGGTCCACTGTTGCTGTATGCCACTCTCGGCCACATATCATGTATTAAGGCTGGGATTGAACAGTGGTGTTATGTCTGGGTGTAGCTCTTCTTGTGGTTCATGTAGGACACAGCCTGGGACACTGTCTGGTCCCATTGATGCAGTGTTTACTGCTTTGGGAAGGGCATCTCTTACCTGAGCATCTGTGATGTCAGGGGGAAGCACTGATGCAGACATATGTTCCCTTTGTGGTGGGGAGAGAAGGCAGCATTGAACCTGTCCACTAGGATGATGGCAATGTCTGTGTGTTTTATATTTTGTGTGACATATTGTATTACCTCTGAGCATATCTGGGTAGTACCACCCAGGTTACTAACATAACTACAGGCAGCCTTGCAGGATTATCCTCAGTGGCTTGGGGAATCCTCTCTCAAAGATGGCCTTAGACAATCATAGGGGTGCCTGTAGTTGTCTTCCAAAACTCATCAGTGGTGCTTCCACATTTTGGGAGGTTGTTGTATCATGTAGTGGCGCCATCCTTCTATTGTATAGTGTGTTTATGGCTGGTGTCCGGCGCCCAGGACATCTGCCTTTGGAGAATTGGGTCATGTTTTCATATGTGGCTTCATGATCCATGCATTCCTGAATGTGTCCACAGAATGCCTCTATACAGGTATCTGCAGTCTGGTCCATATTTTCTGGCCAGGCCTTGGGCCTTAGAAGGCTTCCACATCATTTATGAGGAGTGTGCACTTGCTTGACATGAGCTGTTGACAGACGTGCCGCCCTCCAGACAGAGCAAGGGGAGGGTCACAGTCAGCTACCTGTTGGGACCCTCCCTGGACCACATGGAAAGAGACACAGAGGAGCTCTTACAGCACCCTCTCAAACTCAGGTCTCCCACACAGCCTTCATGCTGACACAGGAGAGTTTAGATTACTCTGCAAACACCATCATACTGGGTGATGCCAGCTACCCAAACATAGACTGTGTACATTACACAGGCCACAATACCCAAGCCTAAGATTCCCATTGATCAGACATTCTTTGGCTATGGAACAGGTAACCAACCTTCCCACAAGAGGGGCAGATATACTAGAGCTGATCTTTACAAACATGAGTAAAAACTAATCACCACTGGGAGTATAATCCTCATTGTTGCAATCAAACCATATACTAATCACACTGGTGTTCTGGATCCCACATATGCAAACCTCCAACACATCGATGTGTGTGTGTGGGAATGTCCCTATTAGCAACCGTGACAGTATCGTACAGGATGCAGATCCCCCTTTTGAAATAGTGATGATGTCAGGACTGTATAACTATATCACCTGTAGTAAAGTCCTCCAGTAATTTGCATAGCGCGCTCTGCTAATGTGTCTTTCTTCAGTGTCATAACGTAGTTAGTGGGGCTGAATCCTGCAAAGGGAATGTATGAGTGTGGTTTATGTGTGTGCACTATGCTGGGAGGTTAACTGCCTTGCCAACTGGGGAGAACACACTACAGGTGCACATCCCTCCTCCTACACACAGATGATGTCAGCACCCTCTAAGTACAGCATTAGTAAGGGTTTTTCCAACTACTGCAAATAGCACACTATGCTAATGTGTCTGTTTCTACTGTCATTGCACAGTTAGGTGTGGGTTTGAATCTTGCAAATGGAAAGTATGTGTTTTACTGTTGGTGGGGTTAGTGTGTGTGCACAATGATGGGGTGGATGTGGCTTTTGCCACATGGGGCTATGCACTGCAGGGTGGTCATTACCCTTAACAAGCAGTGATGTTGATAGCACCCTATACAAACAAAACTACAAAACAGAAGGTGTTGGTACTGATAACACATGTAAGGTAACACTTGTTCAAGTAATGTCCACAAACGGAGTAGGATAATAAAACAATTCTTTATTCTATACAGACAACATGACAACAGACAACTAAGTGCCAGTACTAGTATAGTGTTACATGCTACTTGAACATGCACATGTACCCTAATATACCTAGATAGTGTTCTGAAGCCTGAATGTGGCAAGTGTGTGGATGTGGGATGTGTCTGTGTGTGCATTTCCTATGGGAAGCATGTTTGTTGTGGCAATCAGGGTACTACAGTACCTGATGCACATTACATCTTCCAAATGATGAGGTTGCCTGCACCTGTGAGTACAGGTAGAGAAGGGGATGCCAGTAGTAAACAACATAGTGCACTTCTGAAATGTGTACCCGTCATGTATCAACAGCCACTCATGTAGGGTGATAAATAATGGGAATGGCAGGTGAGCTGCATGTGTGTGGGCAGCAGGGTGTGTATAAATGCATGTGTGACAGAACAGATACATGTAGCTGAATCTACATAACAGCACAAGATGCACATTGCCATAGTCAATGTTAGCATGTGATGGTGTGCTGCAGGTACACTTTGTTAAGTAGTATGGGTGCAGATAACAATTGAGGACATTCATACAGTTACTGCAGCAGGACTGATGGGATATACACATTTATACTGCAACACACAACAGTTACCAACATGTTACTACTATACACATCTATAGTCACCCTGTGCATCAGCAACGTGTTTACCTTTACCTGCACCGATGTTGTAGTATGCAGGAGGTGGCACAGTGTCATCATATGCACAGGGTGTGGGTTAGATATGCCCAAGCCGCCACTGGTAACACCAATTGACATGTGTGTGTATGTGTTTGTGAGGGCAGCAGTACAGGGTGGACCGTTGTTGGTGCAGTGTGTGTATGTGTTTGCCCTAGGTGTTAGGTTTCTGCATGTGTGTAAGCACCACACAGACCCACATAATGGCCGCCATGTACAGGGTTTTGTGGACAGCCACAGACTGCACCTGTCAGGTCATCCAAATCAGTGTCTGTGGGCACGGACACGGTACCTGTGCCTGGCAGGGGCCGATCCGTACTAACTCAGACTGTGTACTGTCATCAGAGGCACGGTTGTGTTGACTGGACACAGTTCCCTGTTGGGATTGTCCAGAGCCACGTGCACGTGGTCTCCTGGGGCGCCTGGATGACAGCACAGACCCAGCATTGCTGGGGCTGGTGCTGGCACTTGAGGCGCGAGTGAAAGGGCACGTTGTCGTCCGCGCCACTGCCAGCTGGTGCTCTTGTTGGCATACGCCACGCCGATGCCGCAAACGCACACCATCGCCTCTGGCCCATGGACATCTGGTTGTGGAGCAGCTGTTGTATGCCCTCACAACGCCTGTCAACGACATCTGTGAAGTTACGGATAGCATTCGCAACATCATGCATGCCGCCTGTCATGGCTATGCGACATGCTTCAGCTCCCTCAGACCCTGTCTGGTGTACCTTTCCATACGTGCCTGTGCCTGCATGACAGTTCTAAACATAGTGGAGGTTGACATACCTCCCTGGGCACGCCGGCCAGAGGCAGTACGGCCACGGATGCCCCGAGAACCCATGGGCGACTGTCTGCGTGGTACCATTGGAGGCCTCTGCACATGGCTGCGAAGCGGATGCATGTGCCACAGGTACCACATTACCCTGATCTATGCCCACTGCTGACTGTCCATCACCTAGGGACAATGGTGATAAAGGATGTAACGGCAGGATGACTGTGCGCATTGACCGGGTTGAAAGCTGTGTACTGTCAATTGGCTGACCAATGGCGGACCCAGACACACCTTCCTGCACCATTACAGACATTTCATCATCATCAGTACCTGGGGCACAAGATTCAGGTTCACTGCTGCAGGTCACCAGAGCAGCACCAGAAACTACGTATGGAAAACATGGAACACAGATTACAGTCTCAATACATATTTGAAAGAGATGCACTTCAATACTAATGCACACATTCAGAAATGGACACATGCACTCATGGACACTAACACATGCACACTTGGGCACAGGCACACTTGCACACATGCACACCCCACAGTAAACACACACATCAATACCGTGTTACACTACTCAATTTACTACCTGTCAATTACAGTTATTGTGGACACAGTCACCAGCATGTCTACTACAGAGTTACACTACTCTTCCTAGTTTTATAAATTGTTTTACAGATACTGTTAAAAGACTCACCAGCATGTATGGCCTGCCTCGTTGATACATGGGAGGGACCTGGAAGTGTGAAGAGAGTAATGTCAGTGGGCACATGTGTGCCATTTGTTTTGCACATGATACAGTACAGTAGTACACTAGTTCCCTTATACACATCAGCTGCACATCATGTCTGTATATATATCATGATGACAGATACATACCACATGCACACCTTATGCGTGCATGAAGTAACAGTGTACAGAACAGTCATATGTACATACCAGGAGTTAACTCTAATCTCACCCTTACCTCTCTTCAAACGGCAACTGAAATTGTACTGCCAAAACCACTGGCTTTGTTCTTCTTGGAGTCCAGGCTAACATCCCTCTCCCTACGCTCTTCACCTTTAACCCCTCATTGTGCATAGAAACTAGCTTCTACCCTGTTTCTTTCACCTTGATGTCCTTCTATGCTCTGACCTACTTCTCCCATCCCTCCCACCTCCTCTTGACTGTCTTCCTTGTTTTCCCCACTTCCCTTCTTGACTCCTGCCTCTTCCATATCATTGTATCTGTCATACTCCTTCTACTTCTCTACCCTTCTGAGCCCTAACTATTATGTATATGGCTTTTTGCCTTATTGCATAACCATTATGCTTTAGGTAGGATTGCTTTGAAACCAACAGTACATTGTGTATGACTCTAAACTGTTTGACTTCCTTACATGTATGTTTATTTAATTAACAGGCTGGTGTACAATTCTATTATGTTGGCTGTCTGTATTGACAACTTGTCTGTCTGCCTTTATTGCGTTATGTGTGGAGCTTTTCTCCACAGGCCTCTACTGAAAATGAACTCATATCCAGCTAGACTATCTGGGTCAACAAATGTAAAAGTAATAACAATAAATGAATATGGCATCTTACCTGCACGCCGCTGTCTTGCTGCTGTGTGGATCCAACCTCCATCAGGATGCATGATGTTGCTGTTGTTCTGGGGCTGGATCCACAACACTAGCAGTAGCCCCTCCTGTCTGGTGAGGGGATGTGGCCACCCCCACCTGTGGCAGCCTGTTGCCTGCGGATATCTGCAGCACACTGGCGGACATTCCTTATCAAATCACTGCAGTGATGTCTCACCTGCTCATATGTCCTATCATGCATGCCAACATCATTTATCCTGCTAACGAGGCTTTGCCACAGTGCAGACCTCTCCTGCTGATTCTGGGTGGTGCGTGAGAACAGGATGGCATAGTCACGCACCAGGCTCTGGTGGATCACATCATCCTCTGCAGCAGTACACAGGATTTCTTTCGGTGCCATGTCTATCTGGAAAGGTACACATACAGGTTATCAGCATAGTATCTCAACAATACATGGTACACATTCTATACAGGGTGTGTTAACTTCTACTTATTACTGATTGGTTAAAACCTGATTACAGTGTAGCTATCATTCTATGTCATTTGTACTAAGTACTTGGCCTTCAGACCAGTTGTTTTACATTAGAGGTTGGTGGCAAGCACTGTGGTGGCAGGACACATATCTTTCATCCATTGAAGTTGGGAACTGCTGATTGTGGGCCCAGTGTACAAGTGTATTACTTCTGGTATGGGCAGTTGTCCTTTAGGCCAGTTATTTAACATTAACGAGGTTTGTGGTCTGCACTCATGTGTGACAATAGGCTGTACTCTGCCATTCATAGCTGGGGACATCTGGTATCAGGTTTATAGTGCCTGCATATCTGAGCTGTATCTACTGACATTGCTACACCTTGTTTGTTGTAGCAAACACTACATCCAGGCCTCCTGCATCTACCTTTGTTTATATGCTTGTTATCTGTTAGCTTGTTATTTCACTGGTATGCTACTTCCACATAGTACACATCTTTGCAACACATCTGTGACTCACTACTGTTATCTGCATTGCTTACTGTACGCATTTCCATGTTACACATGACAGCAAGTGACTGCTTGTCATTGTTGCATTTACTTCATTGTGACACATTGCACTTAGGTTACCTGGCATTTGCTCACTGACGCTTTTATATCAGTCAGCAGTTGTAGGTAATGTCAGTACACCCTCACTCCCCACTGGACCTTGTTTTCAATCATTACTGATTACAGAGTTCACAATAGTATTCTAGCATGTCCAGAGGTCAGTTGTCAGTTCCCTCCTCAGTCCAGCTGGTGAGTGTGGTACTCCAGAGACAATGTTAGAACAGATGCATGTACACAGACAACCCCCTCCTCCTAACGACAAATTCAAACTCATGTGAGTGATGCAACCATATACCAGACTGGAGGCTAGGCTCTGTTTACTCAATACCGCCATAACCAGTCACGCGGCAAAGCGGATCACTCACTACACTTCCAGTCTCACGTAGACCTAACACAACAGCGGACCTAACACATGATCACACATGATCATACTTGTAGGCTCAGACCACAGCTCTGCCTATGCAGCAGAGACCTCCTATGCAGACATCCAGGCAACCACTACCACATAAACGAACATGTGCAACACATATCACACAAAGCCAATGTGCTGAACACTCCACAGCCATTAACAGTTAACAACACACCTCATACACCTGTACTAGGTGCCTCTATGATCAGGCACACTCACATCACGTTCACCAGGCTTAACGAGGTGAGGGTCACGGTGTGCAGCCTGTCAGTCACTATGACCTGCCACATAACACAAACAGTCAGGTAACCCCAAGGCAGGTACAGGTATGACTCAGTCAATGTCCATGCTGCTGTGAATGGCCTGACACATTCC
This sequence comes from Protopterus annectens, assembly GCF_019279795.1. Classification (NCBI taxonomy): domain Eukaryota; kingdom Metazoa; phylum Chordata; order Ceratodontiformes; family Protopteridae; genus Protopterus; species Protopterus annectens. The sequence goes on along the minus strand of NC_056731.1, from coordinate 1,753,465,912 downwards.
TCCCTGGACTACATGACATGAGACATTACAGAGCTCTCTGAGCACGTAGCCCGGGACAGTTTGACCCTGACCTTGAGTAGCATCCTACCCTCACCTAGAACAATGCCACAATATCAAGGCACAATGATCTCTTCCAACAATTGACTGACATACTGGTGTCATTCACAGGTGTGCCAATCCCTGCCATCTTGGGGTGGTATGCTTTGCTAGGGACAGCTTGCACCTGTCACCACAGTCCTATTGACATTTGGCGGAGCCTCCTGCACACCCATAGTGCCTGTATTAGGCAAGGCTCATAAGGCAAACCCACATCCATTTGTATCACAAAGGATGAGGAAGTAAGAGTGATGCTACTCAACACTGGACGCCTAGACCCAAGGATGCACGCACCCAAAACCCTACCTAGCATTCTGGAGATCGATATCTGTGCAGTAACATGAACCTGTTTCAGGTTTCACAGGAGCACACCAGTACTACCACGCTATAGCTGTTACCATTCTTGTCGGCCACAACACTTGCACAAGCGAGGGCGAGTATCAGTATTCAATGCAGATTCCCACGCCTCCACATTGGTGGCACAGTACAACATAGGTGTTAGGCCATTGAGTACAGTAGACGTAGTTGGGGACCTGGGGAAGAAACATGGTAGCAGTCTGTCATTTGTCTACCACATGGCCAACGTGGATTGACAGACATGTTATATAGCCCAGCTAATCATGACTGATTCACATGTATGGCAGGGGAGTTCATTGTGCCTCTGTACTCATCCATCATCAGGCCTATAATTGCATACAATGCACCTTTTGGGATGTACCTAACCAGACACCTACAGCAACTGGTACAGGACAACAGTACATCATCAACGGGATGCAATGGCTCACACAGATGTCATATGCTGCCCAGGTAAAGTGAATCCAGCTGGACTCAGTGTCATACTGCCTGTTCAGGGCAATCTGTGCATGCCATATACAGCCATGTCCTACCTAGCAGTAATGAACGTGATGTACCTCAGGCAATCAGAGTCCCATACAGCCACATGCTCAGGAGAGCTGGACCTCAGCACTGACATACATGGACATGCTGGAGGGGCATATTCCTAACCAACAGGCTCCCTTCACTCTGTAATGAGCTCACACTACTGGTTAGGCAGAGTCCCTCATTGACTCTCTTCCATAGGAATCTGGATGAGTGGATGGAGATCATAGTTGTACCCCAGGTATCACTTCTATGTCGCTGTTAGACAGAGGCATAGTATACTAAAGTCGGACAAGGGCATAGCAGCATAACTTGTGATTGGGTGGCAAAAGACAAACACATTCTACTAGGCTTACCAATGCCCTAGGGCAAATAGCCTAGTATGAACTTATGAACTGTTCATTCTCAACTGTTCGAGCTCATTACAGAGTAAAGGGAGCCTCTCAGTTAGGAATTTGCCCTCCAGCATGTCCATGTATGTTCTATGCAGTCCATTACCGCTTGCTCAGAGGTGACCTTTGCCCAACATACAAGGCCATGTCAGACCCAGATTTGATGAATATGCTTCACCTAAAATAATCTAGATCCATCAGAGCCACAAGGCCAGGAGACTTAAACCTCGACACGGCTATTAATAGGACATGCTGGAGGGATAGATTCATCACCCAAAGACTCCCTATGCTGTGGAACAAAATCACGGTATATGTGAGGCAGAGCACCTCGCTGGCCTTGTTCAAGAGAAATCTTGACCAATGGATGGGTGATCGCAGATATACCCCAGGGATTACCTCAGTGTCACTGCTCGACAGAGGCACAGCAAAATAATGGGTATGGTTCCCCATACTAAAGGGGTGGCGTAAGCCACAAAACGATGGGCTAGGCTTGTAAATGCCCTCGGGCAGATAGCCTAGTATGAACCTATGAACATGTGTGTACTGCTATAGTACTTCTGCCATATGTTGCATGTGTGTGTGTTGTGGGGGATGCACAGGTAATGGCCAGATACGTCTGCACAGGTGACACGTGCGACACATTCTGGGTGTTCATCCATACATACTGGATGTGTGCTGCCATCCAACCCTGTGATGTGGACACACATTACTCAGCCTGGATATACATATCTGAACAACACCACAAGCACAATACACTACCTTGCTATGTATGCATGTTATTACACAGTTATTCAGTAGTTCTGACAGTGATGCTATCCATGCAGCCCACTGGGCCAGTGGAAGCCACAACACACACCGCCAGCACATTTGCATATGCTTACCACAGACATCCCACATACTGCATGTACTGTGCACACAGTTATCTAACCCAGAACAACTGCACACCACTTATTAATCCTGTCCAGTGGACTACAGATACAGGCATATTGTATAACAATAGTAGGAGGCTACTGCAGCACAGGGCAGATTCACATGACAGGAAGGCATCTGTTGTCTGCAGTGTTAAGATGCTTCACATTCACCAAATGCACAGATATTGCCAACAATGTTGCAGACAGTTTAGGTGCAGGTACCCCCATTGTCCTACACACGTGTTATTAGTTATCCCAGATGACTGTAACCTCCCTATCCTCTCACATGTCGAGGTGAGAGCCACCCTCATCATTGCAGAACACATATCATCACTGTTACTTAAATGGTATCCCTGGATGTGTGCTACATTCACCCTGGAGGACATAGCACCACATGACAGACTGATATTAATCCCTGGCCATACTACAGGATATGTACCTGAACAGTGCCATACATACACAGTGGTCCCACACCAATGAGGAGGAACCTCTACTGACCCTGGGAACTACTGCATCATATGCACAACTGGCCTTGTGTTCTAAGCTATGGAAGTGTTAGTTATGGCCCACATGTACAACAATATTACATATGTTTATATTTCATGACTATCTACACACAACCTATCTCATGGACATACCTATAGATAGTGAACTATGATACATTTGGAGGTGTCACAGTATACACAGGATTAACCTGCTACTTTGCATTACCTTTTTTTATGTGGCAGCTTTTGGTGTGTCAGTCGTGCTGCTTGAATTTTGCTGCTGTTGCTGCTGCTGCTGTTTTTCTGCTGGCTGTTTGTATATTTTGTTTTGTCTTCTCTCTCTGTCTCTCTCTCTCTCTCTTTCTCATTTGGTTTGTGCAATGACTGTATTGCATGAGTGGAGTGTGGGTACTGAATACTTTTGTAGGTATCTGCATAGGTCCATGTGATGGCCTCTGCACCAATTGTAAGGCAGCATTTGCTAATTGCAAGCAGCTGGGTGTGTACTAATTGCATGTCTCACTGTGATTTCAGGACACTGCTATAAAAGGGTATGTGAGATAGGCGTTGCCCTTTCAGATTGTAGGGCGTGGACCATGCTGGTATGCTGTTGACAGTGTTCTGTGAGTGTGAAGGTTAGTACATCTCCCATGCTTCATGCTGTGTTGTAGATTCAGGTTGCTGCATTTATCTTGCCTGTTCCCTGTAGTGAGTGTGTATGCATACTGACACCTACAACTATATGTCTTATGTATTGCTATATAAATATATATATATATATATCTGTGTACATATACATACTTTCATATATGTACATTAGCTGACATTATTGGGTACAAGCTAACAATTAGCAGGGCTGTTTCCGTTAACACTACTCTAGTATGGGAATCCAGTAATTGGGACTATAAAAGTCTGCCTGACATGCTTTGGGTAGTAGACATACTATATTGCCTTTATCTTCATTCCTACTATTACATGTTCCACTTATTTAGCACTATATTCCTGTATGAGAGTCATGGCTTAGTGGTAGGTCATACAGACTAGTGTTACAATGGTCTTGTGGTAGGGCCTATTAGTATGCTCATATTCTGCTTTTGAGTTGAGTATAGGGCCTATCAATCACAGTGCTGGAGGCACCTTTAAGCAGTTAAAGGGCTTAGTAGGTCTCACAGGAGCCAGGCTGTGTTGCAGATTCTGGTTGCTGCATATATCTTCACTGTTTCCTGTAGTGAGTGTGTATGGCTACTGAGACCTACGATTATATTTCATATGTATTAATATATATTTATATATATGTATGTAGATATACATACCTTCACATATGTACATTACCTTACATTATTATGTACAAGCTAACAGGTAGCAGGGCTGTTTCTGCTCACACTGAACTAGTATGGGAATGCAGTCATTTGGCCATTAAAACTCTACCAAACATGCTTTGGATAGTACATCTCCTATATTACCTTTATACTGATTCCTACTATTACATGTTATATTTATTTTAGCAGGGTGTTCTTCCAAAGCAGGCATGGCTTAGTGGTAGGTCAAACAGACTAATGTTACCTAGGTCCTGGTTTCGAGACTGACAGTGGGAATTTTTTACTTTGCAAACTTTCGAACTGAGTACAGGACCTGTCAATCAAAGTGCTGAGGCCACCTGTAAGCAGTTAGAAGGGTAAGTAGGTCACACAGGGGTCAGGCTGTGTTGCAGATTCAGGTTGCAGCAATTATGTTAACTTTTTCCTGTAGTGAGTGTGTATGGCTACTGAGACCTACGATTATATTTCATATGTATTAATATATATTTATATATATGTATGTGTAGATATACATACCTTCACATATGTACATTACGTTACATTATTATGTACAAGCTAACAGGTAGCAGGGCTGTTTCTGTTCACACTGAACTAGTATGGGAATCCAGTAATTTGGCCATTACAACTCTACCTGACATGCTTTGGATAGTACATCTCCTATATTGCCTTTATACTGATTCCTACTATTACATGTTATATTTATTTTAGCACTGTGTTCTTGTAAAGTAGGCATGGCTTAGTGGTAGGTCATACGGACTAATGTTACCAAGGTCCTGGGTTCGAGACTGACAGTGGGAATTTATTTTTCTTAGCAAACTTTAACTGAGTACAGGACCTGTCAATCAAAGTGCCATAAAGGCACTTTTAAGCACTTTAAACCAGGTCTGCGCTTTTTTGCGGAGCTCACGCGATGCGCACTGGCGGTGAGCTCGCTAACACAAGCACACCCGCTATTTTATTTGAAAGAAAAGAAAAGGGGTGACAGGAAAGTGGTGAAAAGGGGTCACAAAGAGGGTAAGACAGTAGGGAAAGAAGCGTGGGATTTGCAGGAAGGGTGTAGGTAAGGCCCATAGATGCCCATGTCTTTGCAGCAACAGCTGTATATTTCTATGTATTTTGGTGAGACATTTGAAACCTTCCACCTCTGAGAGAGGTGTCAGGACAACATTAATATTTGTTGTACAGCCAATTGTAATTAACAGTTTAGATGTCCAGCGGACATGTCTGCGACATGGACAGCTATGTATGGGCGTAATTTTTGTGGGACAGAGTGCCCTTTTTTTTTTTTTTAAAGGTGAGAGTGGTATGACAGGTGAAGGAAGTCGGTAAAGCTGGGGAGGTAGGTTGGGTAGGTTAACAGACAAGACAGACAAGACGCATACAGGGACGGTGTATGACACACGGGGGTTACACAATTGACGGGACGGAGGTTGGGATATCCGAGATGCACGAGCCCACAGATGGCAACAGTGGAACTGATATCCCCACCATAGGCAGTTGCCACTGTTCCTTCACAGCCCAGGACGGGGCTGTGCTGGGGCTGTAGGGGCGGGCAACGCCCGGGGCCGTTAGCTGTGCACACGAGCCTCGAGCTGGCGAGGGGTCCAAGAACAGTGTCTTGGATCTCCCACGCACCACAGTCCGGACACCGCGTAGGGTGAGTGCTCGAACCCCTCCGGCCACACTTGCAGAGGGGGGACGGGCCCCATCCCCTGCAGTGCTTCCATCCGAAGGGGTCACAGGGCCACGCGGGGGGGGTTCGGCCTGGGCACCAGTGCCAGGTGCAGTCGCCAGCTGAGGTGGGAGAGGTGGGTCCGCTGGGACCTGCCTTCCCAAGCGTTCTAGGTTTGTGAGTAGTTATGTTAGTTTGGGTTAGTGGCATTTTATTCCATTCAGATTAGTTGTAACAGCATGCATTGGTATTCCCATCAAACAAACACCCAGATATGAACACCATTGAACAAGGGGCATATCAATATCACATGCATTATTTGAACAGCAAAACACAGTCAAACGACATGCAGGGTTGATTAATGGCAACAGGCCATCGTATTTGCAGGTATGAACAGGGCACATGCACGAACAGACATGCATATATGTTTGGGACAGACAAATGTCCATGATTAATGAAATGTTCACATACCATTATTTAGTGGATGTTGTTATATGGAATTACAGGGTTGGGTGGGGATAGAAAGTGATGACACATTCATATGTTAAACATTGATTCACATTTATCATAGATACACAATTAAGTTGAGGCTGATGTTTCAAAATAATCTTTATTTGACTGTCATGCTACACCTGTTACACATACATCACTATCCTACTTATTTTGAATTTGATCAGATACATCATCCTGCTACACTTTGATGACAGGACAGGGGACAACTATGGCTGTTTAGTCTGTCAGATATTCATTCTATCTGCAAATTGTTTACTGTTATCACCATATACAGATTTTGAGCTAGACATTCAGATTCAGACACACTGAAATCAGTTTGGGATGTTAATTTGTACTTCCCACATGCATTTAGTTCTGTAAAAACACACTGAGGCTTATATATTCAGGGGTTATTACTACTTTATTTATTCATACATGAGCCTTTCTGTCACTCTCACACATTCTGCAACTTCACAGTTCAGGTTGGTACTTCTAGGCTTTGTTCACATATTAGACCTGTGGTGATTCAAACACTTTCCAACAGCCTCACTTCTGTCATGATTCAGCATTTGAACAGGGGATATATCTCACATGTGACTACCTCAGATTGTGAAGCTGTGCTCTTGAGACTACTGCAGGTTACAGTATATTTAATTAATGATGGGACATCTGTATTACAGCACTGTTTAATTCTATCAATTATATTTCCAGTTACACTTGCATACTGATGAACTTGTTGCAGCCATACCTGCAGACTTTCAATTCCTGCTTGCACATTATATTACTTTTAATCAATACACTGCACTGTTCTGATACATGGTACATAATAATATTTATTTACAAGTACTGGGTGGGGTTACTAACCTGCATGGTGGTGCAGCCGCACCAGCCTTCTGGCGTGCATCTCACGATTCGCAGAGCGGACACCTGCAGCTGTAATACAAAGGGAATAATATTGGACTACACATCTCCATGGTATCAGCTGGTTGAAATCCTTACATACATGGGTAAAATGTGACTTAGTAGTGGGGCGTTGGGCATTTGCCGGGCCTCCTGGATCCAACGGTTCAATTGGTCCTGCTTGCGTCTCTTCAGGTCCGCATGGTGGTGACGGACCTGCTCACCAGTGCGTGGAATGCCAGTAGCACTGGTCAGATCACGAGCCAACTGGTCCCACGCCTCTGCCCTATATACTCCCCATGAGACCTGGCCCTGCATGAGTTGGGCCTCGTGATTATGGACAAGGAGCCAGACCATGTATCTGGACTCCTCAACGCCCCAACGCTGTGCTCGAAAGCAACGTCCCTCACCTACTCCACTCATGCTGACTGCAAGTCTGTTCTACAATCAGTTATGCTGTGTATTCCCGCCTATGGGGCTTATATATGCCGCTTTTCCGCACATTTCTCTGATTGGCCGTTTTGGAATTGTATCTACTTCACTGAAAATGCTTTCTCATGCTCCATTCTGGGTTTTATCCCATATATATGCTATTTCTGCATTTCTAGGTATTGCTGTCATGGCCTGGTGGTTTAGTTCCTTGACTGTAGTGCATGGTATCCTGGGTTTGAATCTGGCAACTGATTTTTGCTTTTCCTGACAGAAATGAGTTGAGGACCTGTCAATCAAACATGCCAAAAGCACTTTTAAGCACTTTAAACCTGTTCTGCGCCGCTTATGCGGAGGTAAAGCATGCGCACTGGCAGATAGCCTGTGGGAGCGGCGCTAAACGGTGTGCGCTGGGATAAATCTTAATTGGCTAGCGACACACATGTTCAGCTAATTGCACACAGTTTCAGCCTGTTTACCTGCTGCTTGGCAACGGGCACGTAGTTTGCAGCTTTTTAACACTACTCAGCTACGGGCACTCTGTCTCACGGCAGCTTAGCTATCAGTACATTTCTGACTATTTTTCTTCTTATGTTACTTCAAAATGCTCTATTTCATTCCATTTTACAAAAGGGAATACATTTACATTTGTACAATACTGTCAGGGGGCTTTTTAGTGCTTATTTACAAAAAAAAAAAGGTTGTTGTAGGGGCTCGAACCCTGCCTGCCTACTCTTACAGCGGCTACTCTACCGCTAAACTATTATTTCTTGGCTTACTTTGCATATTTAGTTCTTATATCCTTTTCCACTGACTGCTAACTGTGATTGCGCTAGTAGCACACCCGCACACAGTAGCAAACATTTACGGGGTTTAACAAAAAAAAAAAAGGTTTTAATTTACTTTTATGACATCTCTTCACTTTATACACTGATGGCCAGTCGGGGCATGTGTTGTATAGTGTGTTTATTCACATTTTCATGGCCTTTCTCGTGGCTGTTTACTTTCAGCCATTCTAGTCTTCGGGCGTGTCCACTTGCAGAGCTTAGCCTACGGACACGCTTCTACTCTCTTACACGGACCGTGTAAGAGTTACTAGTGTGATTCAGCATGCCTCATGCACCTCATGCATATGCATGACATGCTGACATCACACAGTTTAACTGCAGCCTCCGTGTAAGAGTTATAACTCTTACACGGAGGCTTCCTGAATCTGGCCCAATGTATTTTCACACATACAGGACAATAACAGTATTTTATATCCCTTTAACATAAATTAAGCATCAAAAACAACAACATAAGAGTTGTCTATAAAACAATGAAAATGTTATTTTCAATGAAATAAAGAACAAATGCAGAGAATGTTTTGCATTCTTTTCGGTATAGAGTATAATACCACCACTCAATGACCAAATGCACATCCTTTAACTGAGTTCTGTGAATATTATAATGCATTCAGTATTTAATTTGGTAACATTAATGATTGCTAGTTGTAGACAACCTTGACCCAACATATGTCTTTTCTTTTTTGATATATATATATATATATATATATATATATATATATATATATATATATATATATATATATATATATATCCATATATATATATAGATATATATCCATATATATATATGTATATATATATATATATATATATATATATATATATATATATATATATATATATATATATATATATATATATATATGTATATATATATATATATATATATATATATATATATACATATATATATATTGACTCCATTGTATCTAATGCTTGCTATCAACTTGATGCACATGCATATGGTTCTACTTTGTTCATTTTTTTTATGAGTGTATGACACATACGTATAACTGTATTAGGGTAAGTCTTTTTAAAACATTAACAGTGTCATAATGAGGCTTGTTTTATTTATTTTCTTTTTTCTGTTTTTTTTCACCTAGGTTCTCTCTGAAAATGCCCTTTGCTCTATAGGGATAACCTAGATATTAAAATAAATTAACTATATTCAACAAGAAATACTAAAGATTTATTTCCAGTAGTCTTAGGTCACATGGAAACTTTCCATTCCTAGTCCTTGCATGGCCTTTTGGAAAGAAATAGACTCAGAACTACATATCAGATTCAGACCTAGTGTCCTGCTCCTAGTCTGATTGTTATGTGATATATTTTATGACTCATATGCTTGCAGTATTGTTTCTGGAATCAGTTAGTAATAAGCTTTACGCTATTGCGAGTGATTTCTGGAGTCGGTCAGTAATAAGCTTTACGTTATTGGGGAGGTTTGTGGAGTCAGTTAGTAATAAGCTTTACATTATTGTGAGTGGTTTCTGGAATCAGTTAGCAATAAGCTTTATGTTATTGTGAGTAGTTTCTGGAGTCGGTCAGTAATAAGCTTTACGTTATTGTGAGTGGTTCCTGGAGTCAGTTAGTTATAAGCTTTATGTTATTGTGAGTGGTTTCTGGAGTCGGTCAGTAATAAGCTTTATGTTATTGCGGGTGGTTTGTGGAGTCGGTTAGTAATAAGCTTTACATTATTGTGAGTGGTTTCTGGAATCAGTTAGTAATAAGCTTTATGTTATTGTGAGTGGTTTCTGGAGTCGGTCAGTAATAAGCTTTACGTTATTGTGAGTGGTTCCTGGAGTCAGTTAGTTATAAGCTTTATGTTATTGTGAGTGGTTTCTGGAGTCGGTCAGTAATAAGCTTTACGTTATTGCAGGTGGTTTGTGGAGTCGGTTAGTAATAAGCTTTACATTATTGTGAGTGGTTTCTGGAATCAGTTAGTAATAAGCTTTATGTTATTGTGAGTGTTTTCTGGAGTCAGTTAGTAATAAGCTCTACATTATTGTTTCTGGAGTCAATTAGTAATAAGCTTTATGTTATTGTGAGTGGTTTCTGGAGTCGGTCAGTAATAAGCTTTACGTTATTGTGAGTGGTTTCGGAGTCAGTTAGTAATAAGCTCTACATTATTGTTTCTGGAATCAGTTAGTAATAAGCTTTACGTTATTATGAGTGGTAAGTTTTTCCACAGAAGACACTGAGTAACGCATGTTCCCTGTTATTTTTTGCTAGGTTTTACTTTTTAGCAGATGATTACAAGACTTTGCATTGACTCCACTTATCTCACAATCTAAGCATGTTTTTTTCAATAAAAACAGACTGGATGTGGCTTTACATATTAAGCACCCATCCCCTCCCAGGAGTTGGTAGTATGCAGAGGAAAAGGACATTTCCTGAAAGTCTGTAGTTCAGGTATACTGGCTCCCCTTTTCCTTTCGTGAGGACCCTGCATTTTTTGAGCTGTGGTCACTAGGCTACAGGAAGCTGCATTATATTTGATCAGAGACACAATAACTTCTCTTGATTTACTGGGTATCTAAGATGTAAAATAGCTTTGTGCATCAAAGTATGTTGTACTTTATGAAAATAAATATTCCAAAGTCACTTCAATTGAACTTATTTATTAAGAGGTTAAGTGAACTAAGCCTTAGAAGGACCCTTATTATTCATAAGAAGGGCCCTTAAGGTGTGAATAAATGTAATATATGTGGCCAATATATACAGCAGACAATCACCAGCGTTTTTGGGGAGGTAGGAAGAAACTAGTACACCATAACAAAACCCACACAGACATGGGCAGAACATTTAAGCTCTCTGCTGATGGTTGGCAGGATTCATGAATGTGGTATGCATTGCACAGAGCTAATACTCCCGGAAATGCACAGGCACAAACTGATTCAGGAAAATAAGAGCACTGATGCTGCAGCTGGCATATGTTTGTATGGCCATGCTGTGATATGAAAAAATATTTACAGATGAGCCAATTCTCATTAACAGGGTAGCCAATTTTAATTAACAGGTATGCTAATGCTATTCAAAGGTTGTAAGCTACACAGAAAGGCTACCACTTAACACAAAGCTACAATGTAGCTATTTACTAACATCTAGTCTGTACAGTTTTGTGGGCAGATATGTTTATACATTCACTCCACAGAGGAAGTACCCAGCAGGAACTAAACTGAAGAACGATGTAGTGTCATGCAGCAATGCTAACTGCTACATTACTGTACTATTATATGTAAAACACAGTTATATACATATACATGAACACACACAAAGACAAAATGCACAACAGAAAAAAAATAAAACATTGCTGTAACTTTCTTATGCTTTTGCTTTAGTGTAGTTGTTTCATTGTTGTGCCAATGAGTTAATGTGATATATATATATATATATATATATATATATATATATATATATATATATATATATATATATAAAATATATAGTCCATAGGAAAGCCCAGTTGGACTTTGAGGCCTAGCATAATGGTAAAATTTCCCATGGAGAATAAGTCCATAATGACATGCAGATGGTGCTTAGTACTCAGGAATAGGAAAGAGATTCATGTAGATTAGAAGATTTGTGAATTGTGTGCTCTCTTCTCTGTACCAGGGATCATATGATGGTGTGTCACTTGCTTCATACATTTGCATAAAGTCAGATACTACCAGTGACACAAACACATGCATGTGCATACTCATGCACATGCACACACACTTGCGCTACTGCATATGAGTGTGTTTGACTGTGTTTTGCATTACTGCAAACACAAGTGCCAGAGTTCACATTTAATAACTAGTTGCACAATACTACAAATCCCTACTGTTCTGTTCACCCCCCTTACTAGCTAGCATATAGTATGCCAGTTTGTGTGTCCATTCTATGCTGAATTAACCTTTCCCTTGCCCATCTTTCAACTCTATATAGCAGGAGCATATTCCGGTCTGGCTGGCACCTTTCCCTATGCTCATTGGTCTGATAAATAACAGTAATAATAGTACCACCCATGATGACAGGAGGCATTGACAGGCATCCAAGGAGAAGTAGGGCAGTGGATGTATAACTTATGCCAGCACAGCTAGCTGGAATTTTGTCAATAATTGTATGTCATGTGTATATCAAACTGATTTGTGCAGATGCTTGTCTGAAAATGTATTTGTGAGGTTTGCTTGTATTTAAAATTAAAATGTATCAACAGTATGCCCTGCTGGAAGGAAAAGAAATGTACATGCATTGTTGTAACTGTTTAAATGTATACATTGTAACAGCTTATACTGGGAGTAAAGAGGTTAATCCACCTGACTTTGGAAAAAATATTCTTGAAATTAAATTACTTTATGGGTTAAGCCTTAAAGATGTTATCCCACAGTTTTGAAGGGAGCTAGAGAAATAATTGCTGTACTAGAGAATAGTTTGTAGCTCCTGTAGGAAAAGTGGAATTGTTTTATGGTTTTATGACTTTCAGCAGCAGCACCACATCTGAGCAATTCTCTGTCTGTGTGTATGGTAACACATAGGTGCTAAACCCTGACATCTTCTGGCAATGGTGGTTGCAAGGGAACCAGAAGTCAGATGACCAGATGTATGTAAAGTCATTCTGTACAGAAATAATGTTTTAATATTAGGGGAGAATGAAGTCTCAGAGCATTCTATATTCTGTCTTGGATCCGACAACAAGGACCACTCACCCATCTTGCCTTGCTCTATTCATTAAGTAGTAACAGTAATTATTTTAGTCAGTCAGGAATAGATAGCAAGACTAGCTAAATATTTTTTTCTATAACTGTATGAAACCTTCCATCAGTGTTATTTTTAATATTCCCTGTGACTGAAACTCTGTTTACTGTAAATAGATATTTAGTATTTTCATGTTCTGTTATTATTTATTATTAAATGTATTTAAACTTTTCATTGTAGCTGGTCCTTTTTAGAAAATATTTAAGTTTTGAGAGTATTTGCACATACCATGAATATAACCAAGAACCAACACAAACCAAAATGGTGAAACCTGTCTCTAAAGGACAAAACCAATTCACAAACTGTAGACCAGAAGTAATTAAAATGTAAAACAGGTTTAATTTAGCACTTTTATCAGACTGTAACAAATGACTTCTTCAAAAACATGTATAGTAAATAAGAAAGTAGTTTTAATACACTTGCTATAGAAATACAATCATTTAATCCAGGCGGTACTTGTGCATTTAACTTTATTTGTCAAAATGCACAAGTACTTTTGATTAACTTGAAGTGGGTGTAACTGAATAGAAATAATATGTTTGATTGGCTATTTTGACATCATGTGACAATGAAGAAGGATATTTAAACATGTTTTTGTCATTTTAATGTGATTCTGAAGAACTAATTTGTTACAGTCTGACGAAAGCGCTAAATTAAACTTGTTTTACATTTTAATTATGTCTGGTCTACAGTTAATGAATTGGTTTTGTCCTTTGGAGACAAGTATTTGCACATATGTATTTGGTGGTAACTCTGGCCACTTCTGAAAGCCTTACTGTTTTGTCAGTATTACCATTTGTATTAATATTAATTTCACTCAGCATAATTGGATACCCTTTTAAGAGCCTTATAGTAACTGACTGGTGGCAGACAATCTGTGTTGAAGTGTGGGCAAAGTTGTAAGAGCGGGTAATCTGTACCAGCTTTTTCCAGGTGTATGTGTGTGTGTGTGTGTGTGTGTGTGTGTGTGTGTGTGTGTGTGTGTGTGTGTGTGTGTGTGTGTGTGTGTGTGCGTATGTGTGTGTGTGTCTGTGTGTGTGTGTGTGTGTGTGTGTGTGTGTGCATGTGCGTGTGTGTGTGTGTGTGTGTGTGTGTGTGTGTGTGTGTGTGTGTGTGCGTGTGTGTAGTAAATCTCAAAGTGTGCGTGTGTCAGATACTTGGGGCAGGGACATGAAGCACTGGTTTCACAGAGAGGGTACTGGAGGAGTTGGCTTGGACACTTGGCTGAGGACCTAACCTTACAGCTGTGCCAGTGGAGACAGATAGAGACACCCAAACCCCAGGCTGAGTGTGTGCCCTGCATGCTCTTAAGGGAAATTGTGCTTGATGCAGAGAGGTCTGCATCTGGAAATGCTGATTGCATCCATTTGTATTCCAAGTGAACATCCCTCTCCAGTAGTGTTGAGGATTCAGGCTCCATGATTACTGGCCCAGAGTGGGGACGTCACAGCACCAATGATATACAAGGTGCAAATCTTGCTATGTTGGGAGCTCCTGCTGCCATATCTTTCACCACACAGGTACCCAGTTGCATTTTCTTACATTGTATATCACATGTATTTATTTTTAAATGCAGTTCAGTTGAGATATATCTGGAGCCTTTACAAGCCTAGCCCATAGGATTACCCTGGCAACGTGCCACCCGACCTTAGTTTCCAGTGCCTCTGTCGAGTAGAGCCACTGGAGTGATCCCCAGGGTGAATTTTCTATTTCCCATCTACTCATCAAGATTTATCTTGAAGAGGGCCAGTGAGGTGCTCTGTTTGACATGTATGGGAAGTCTATTCCATAGCATGGGCAGTCTCTGGGTTATGAACCTATCCATCCAGCATGTTCTGTTGATTGTGGTAATGAGGTTGATGTCTCTGGAGCATGTGGTGTGGAGGGATTGGTATTTCTTTAGATGAAGCATTTCTAACAGAGCTGGGTCAGACATGGCTTTATAAGTCAAGCAGAGATCACCTCTAAGTAGGCGATATGAGACAGAGAATAGTTGGAGTTTTTTTGAGTCTGTCCATATAGGACAAGTGTTTAAGTGCTAGCATCCTCTTTGTGAGGTACTTTTGCAGCCTCTCCAGTTGTTGCAGGTATCTAGTGAGGTACATGCCAAATGGGGCATTGGACTTGATGATTGGCTTAATGAGGGAAGAGTAGTGGGAGACAATGACCTCCTTCTTCCTGGATGCAAAACGTTTAGTAATGAGATGTGCCACATAAAAGGACTTTCTGACCACAGTGGCAGTGTGGTGGTCAAAAGAGAAGTTGCTGTCAACCTGTGTTCCCAGATCTCTTATAATGCCTTCTGTGTTCAGTGGACTACCATTGATGTGGTAGTTCATGGGAAATGGATTTTTCCCAAAGGGGATGACAACACATATTTTGGCATTGAGCTTAAAGCCGTGGTTCTGACACCAGTCGTTGGTCTCAGTGAGGCCTTTCTGTAGGATGTCAACATCACTTGGGGAGTTATTAACTTGCAATCATCTGTGAACATTGTTATCCAGAGTCTCTTCTTGTTGGACTGGACTTCTGAGAAGTAGATACCAAACAAGAGAGGACCCAGGACCGATCCCTGTGGGACTTCACTCGTGACTGGTCGGCAGTCTGACTTGGAGTCAGCTACTTTCACAGTGTGTGTTCTATCTGTGAGCCAGTTTGCAACCCACCTAGTGATATAGGGGTTGATGCCTAGCTTAGTGAGTTTTTCTATGATTCCTAAGTGGGGAATGGTATCAAAGCCCTTGGCCAGATCAAGGTAGGCTGTATGAACCACCTTGCCTTCATTCACAGCTCTGGTGACTGACTCAAAGAAGTTGATCAAGTTGAGCAGGCATGATCTACCCTTCACAAAACCAAACTGTGTGGGATCCAGAGTTTGGAGATTCCCTATACCCTTGTTTATTAGGTCCATGATGATGCGTTCCATAGCTTTGCATATCAGACTTGTCAGGCTAATGGGGCGATAGTTACCACGGTCTGTAGTCACTCCTCCTTTGTGGAGAGGGATGACTATAGCAGTGCGCCATTTGGTAGGGACAAAGCCTGAGGTGAGGCTGTGACTGAAGAGGGCACACAGGTGAGGTGCCAGTTCACTCTGTAGTTCATGTAGAACACAGCCAGGGATATTATCAGGTCCCATAGAAGCTGTATTATTGGCCTTGGACAGTGCTGTTTTAACCTGTGCTGCAGTAATACTGGGTGCCTGCAATCTACTGGTATTGCGATTGGTCCTTTAGGGGGGGAGAGAGGGGAAAAGTTGGCACTGAATCTGTCGACCAGTATGTTGGCAATATCTGTTGGCTCAGTATAGGAGGTACCATTGTGCACTTGCTCAGAGCAAATCTGGGTATTGCCATGGAGGTTCTTTACATGACTATAGAAGGCCTTGTGGTTGTCTTTACTATCTGCTGCAATTCTGTTTTCATAGCTAAATTTAGGGGATTTGATGAGGGATCTCAACTTTTTCTTGAGACTGATAAGGGAGTTTTTCCAGTCTTGGGACTTCACCTTATTCTGCATCAGTTTCCTCCTTCTGTTGTAGAGTTTATTTACGGCAGGGGACCACCAGTTTGGCTTCCTTTTTTTGGAGGAGAGTGTCTTGGTTCTATTGGGTATGGTGAGATCCATGCATTTGTGTACATGTTCATACAGTGCATTGGTGTATGAGTTGCCGGCCATGCAACTATTCTCCATTTGCATGGGTGCCATGAAGTTAGCCACCTCTGTTCTTAGGAGCCCAAAGTTAGCTTTGGAGAAGTTTTTCATGGTGGTTACCTTTGCAGGGGGTGGGTGTGTGGGTAGGGGGTGGGAGGTATGTGGATTTCCAAGGTGATTAGTTTGTGGTCAGATCTAACCAGGGAGGAGTTGACTATTGGTGTAGAGCAATGATCGCCCATGTTAGTAATGACCAGGTCAAGGATGTTGCTACCTTTAGTGGGGGTAAGAACGAGCTGGTCCAGGGCATTGGAATTAATGAATTTCAGGAAACTTTGGGCAAGTATATTGACACATGAGTAGTTTTCCCAGTTAATGGAGGGGTAGTTTGTCACCCAGTATGAGTGTGTTAGGTTGGACCCTAATATTCTCCAGGGTGTTTAGGAATGTGGAGTGAGTGTCTTGGGACATGGTTGGGGACCTATAACAGGCTATGACCTGAATCACTGTCTTACCCAATGTTAGCTGCACCTGAAGTATCTCTGATGCATTATGTTGGGCTACCAGTATGGAGGTGTGCACATCATTTATGAATATGGAAACACCACCACTTTTGGAGCTTCAGTCCAAGTTCTGGGGCTGAAAGGTGTGGAATGCTTTATAGCCTGGTAGTGCAGGGGTGCTTTCTGCTGCCTTGAACCAGGTCTCTGTTACAGTACAAATGTCGATGTTCTCCATTTTAAGGAGTGCTTCGAGCGAGTGCATTTTGAGATTTAGAGTTCTAGTGTTGAGCAGCATGACCCTCAGATTGCATTTGTTTGTAGCTGTTATGGTGGTAATTTGGCCTTTGGAACACCGCCTAAAAAAAGGCACTATAGGGGTGGCAAGAGCCTTGGCCAGTATTCGGAAGCCCAGGGGTGACAGATGCAGGGCATCTCTGGCAAAGCATCAAGGTCTGTCAATCATGTCATCCCAGGCAGACAGATACTGGATCCCCTTAGAATGACACCAGAAACTTAGCCAGTTGTTAAAATCAATAATTTTCTGCTTGTACTGTGGTATCATTCTGGGCGATGGTCGGATGCTGCTTAGGGCTATGGTCGTACCTGCCTGGGCTACATAATCTGAGAGCTCCTCCATTTCTCTTTTCATGTAGTCCAGGGAGGTACACCTCAGGTCATTCACGCCCACATGTACAATGACAGAGTCATATTTGTACCTGTTGTTGAGGGACATGAGTGCATGCATTATACGGTGGATCCTGGCACCTGACAGGCAGCTGACTGTTACTTTCTCGTTATTTAACCTAGTGAGTGGGACATCAGTGTGCCTCACTCTCGAGTCACCTATGACTAGTGTGCTGGGCATGCTGTTTTGCTTTAGGTTTTATAGGTTTATAGGTTTATAGATTAGTGGGCTTTGGTTGAGTGGCACACTATTTAGGAGAGCTAAGTGTCTCGTGATTAGTGTTGTGTTGTGGTGGTCGAGTGCATTTCTGCCTGGGAGGTCTCTGCTCTTTGGGTAGATTTTTATTGAGAGCCTCCACGAAGGTGGGTGTGTGGTTTGTGTTTTTATGTGAAGGCAGTGCTGGTGTGTGTTCTGGAGGTCTATGTGTTCCATATGGTGTGGTGCAAGTCTTGACCTTCTCCTCTTGATCAGCTATTCTGGTCTTAGCTGGAGAGTGCATGGCTTCCAGTTTGGATATATAAGTTCATCTCTCGCAAGTCTGAGTGTTGGGATGTAAGAGGAGAGGGTTGTCGGTGTACATGAGGCAGTTGCTACATTGCCTCAGGATGCCCAAGTTCACCAGGTTAACAGGAGAAAGCACAGGGAACTGATCTTTAGATATGCCTGGAGGGGTGGGCGTTAGTAATAAGTACTGGAGCTGTTTCCTTGTAGAATGTTTAGTGCTGGTAGCACTTTTGTGTGCTACAATAATTGCTACAAGAAGTCTGGTATGGTAAAGTGCTAGACTGACATTAGTCAACATGACTGAATCACCTAGACCATATTTTACACCGAGTGGCTAGCCCTGCCATGGTGCACAGTCTGTGATCCATGTTCTTCTATCTTGAGGATACTGCACACCGCAGTAGATACCCAATGCAGTTGGTCTATACAACTCTTCCACTTATAGGGCACCATGTAGAGTCTGTGCTGCTGCCCACAGCTCCATTCATTGGTAAGTATGAGATGGAAACACTCAACATGTTTTTTTGGAGGTGGGAGGAACCACACAGAGGCACAGAGAGAACATGCAAACTCCAAACAGACATTGGCAGGAGGTCAGGATCGAACCTTGTACTTTGTGCATGGTAGGTGAAGACCTTAACCATTATGTTGAGATGGTGTAAAATATGGGTGTAGGTGATTCAGTCATGTTGACTAATGTCACCAAATGAGCATGGGTATTTGCCAGTGAAAGGTGGGTTGAGGACCCAGCCTACTCCGACCTACATGCTAATAGTGGGAGGGGTGCATGTGTCCCTATTTGACAGTCTGTGCCCACCATAAAGCCCAGCAGCCTTGGGTCAATAAGCTACTGGCCGGCCGGTGTCCACTTGCCCAGTCTGGGTTACCTGGGATACCTCTGTCGAGCGAAAACTGGACATAACCTGCCAAATATGAACTAAGAATTGCTGTACTCAGTGTAGTTTCACTGACAGGATGCAGCTTGGAAGTACTAAGAAAAGGCACAGTCCCCCAGTGGTGCTCCACAGAGTAACCCTGAATGGGCTCACTCTCAGTCCATGGTTCCAGGCCTCCTTTTTAGCACATCACACTGTTCCTTCAGAAGGGAACTAACCTACTTAGTTTAGACTTGCAGGCGTCTTTCTTTTTTATGCTAAAGTTCATGGGATTGGGTAATTGCTTGTAGGAACCACTGCAAAAATATTCCCATGCTGCATTTTGCCAAACAAAGAAAGGAACACACACACACACACACACACACACACACACACACACACACACACACACACACACACACACACACACACACACACACACATTTTTCATCATAATATCACACAATCATAACATTTCAAAACTTTATACAATTTTATAGATTCAATAAGCTAAACATGTTACAGAACCAAAGTAATTTCAAGACATATCATCACCAGAAATGCACATTTAAGAAGACTTATATAAACAAGATTTCATTTAAAGGCCTTGAATATGGTAGTCTTTCATTACTGCACATTAATGAGTCAGCACTTATAAACAGAATAAGACAGCCACATAAGACTTCTGTAAGGAAGCTGAATTCAAGATGAAGAGTCATCCTATAGTACTCACAGGAAAGGCTCAAGGCCGTGCATGTGGGGTGTCTTCTGTGCAGAGTCTACATGTCCACCCTGTGTTCATGAGGGTTTTCTTTTTGATGCTCTGGTTTCCATCCACATTCCAAAGATATGCAGTAGGTGGATTGGGCACTCCAAACTGGCTATAGGTGTCAGTGTGCATGTGTGTGTGTGTATATGTGTGTGTGTGTGTGTGTGTGTGTGTGTGTGTGTGTGTGTGTGTGTGTGTGTGTGAATGTGTGGCACAGAAGAACAATAGTGGCAGGGCTAGCCACCCAGTGGTTGAACACTGTCTGCAGATAATTGTCACTGCTGATGGGGCACAGTGAACCCATGTACAAAAATGGGGAAAAGAGAGTTGTGGATAGATGGATGGATGGATGGATGGATGAATGGATGGATGGCTAAATGGATGGATGAAGTTGAGTCTGGACCGCTGATCACTGACTAAGAAAGGACATGCTTAAGAGATAGTTATTTGCATTAGCTGAGGAGTCAGAGAACTGTTCCGAGATAGAAGGTGCCCTGATGTAAACATAATGGCGCTGGGAGCTTGGGAAGCCTGCTTCTGATTGACAGTTTCTATGACTACAAGTCCAAGCCTAAATAAGAGTGATGGGTGGAAAGACTGAAGGAATAGGGCCAAAAATTTTCATAGAATTATCAGTAGCAAATTCATGTGTGGAAGGATTGGTCTCTTACATGGTAGTTGAGGTACAGCACAATGAATATCAGCCAAGGTGTTGTGTTCTCACTACATAATGTCTGGAATTGTTACAGTTAATTGATCACACAGTTAGAAAACTGATTAATAATTCCATAGTTGATTAGGGTGGGATCATGGCAGTCTATATATGATTTTAGAAAATGAATGGAACTTCAAATCAATACCATATTGGAGTACAGACATTCTCCAATAGGGTTTTAATGTATGGCAAAATTTCAGGCCCCTATTAACCCTGTGAACACTTCTGCCTATGTAGAAATGTTCACAGAATCCCTGTACAAGCATGTTAATAGCTGCATAGAGGCAGCTGTATCCACCAGGAAAAAGTACAGAACTAACTCAAAAAACAAGCTACCCTGGTCGAATCACAAAATCAATCGGATGTATAACAGGAGGAAGAAAACCATGGCAAAAATTAGGAGGTGCAGCACCCAGCAGGATAAAAACACTCTCATTAAACTAAACAAACAGCTCAGAGGACAAATAAAGTCTACCAAAACCAAATTTGAGGTAAGTTTGGTCTGCCAGGCCAAGGACAACCACAAATCATTCTTTAGCTACGTCCGCAACTTCAATGGTAATACACAAGTGTGTGCAGAGCTCATTGTAAATTTACTCCTTTCTCCCCCTCAACCTTCCCTCAGGAAATATCATCAAATATAACTCCCCCCTACTATCACTAGGGAAGAGGTCCTTAATGCTCTCTCTAAGACCAAGTACACTGCATGAATGGGCCCAGACAACATCCCAGGATGCCTTCTAAATAGTATGAAACATGACCTATCAGGGCCTTTGTAATTACTATTTAACTGTAGCCTCCAAACAGGCTTTGTGCCTCATGAATGGAGAAAGGTAACAGTCATCCCTCTGCACAAAGGTGGGCCATCTACAGACCCTGGAAACTACAGACCCATACGTCTCACTAGTCTTATATGTAAAGCCATGGAAAGAATTACCATGGAGATGATCAACAGAGATATAGTAAACCTCCAGACACTGGACCCAAGCAGTTTGGTTTAATCAAGGGCAGATCATGCCTACTCAACATAGTGGACTTCTTTGAGAAGGTCACCAAAGCAATGGATGAGGGCAAAATCATTCACACTGCCTACCTTGACCTGGCCAAGGCATTTGACACAATACCCCACTCAGGCATTGTTGACAAACTCAAGAGGTTAAGTACAAACCTGTATGTCACCTGATGGATAGCCAACTGGCTCACAGACAGGACCCAGAAAGTTAGAATTGGGAGTCCACCTCTACAAAGAGGCCTTCTCCAGGAAGGGCTGACACAGACAAACAACTAGTGTCAGAGTCATGGACTAAAACTAAATGCCAAGAAATGCATAATAGTATTTTTTGGGAAGTCATCCATCCCTGGTAACTATCATATTGACAATACACCCCTTAGAGATGACCCAGTAGTCAAGGACTTAGGGACACACATAGATAGTAATCTAGCCCTTGATCATCATGTGTCTACAGTGGTGAGGAAATCATTCTGTGCTGTGCAACTTATAAACAAAGGTATGGCATGTAAGACCAAGGAAGTCATTGTTCCACTGTATTCAGCATTCATCAGACCTATCATTGAGTACAATGGCCCCTTTGGTATGTATCTAACCAGCCATATCCAACAACTTGAATGTCTACAGAGGTTCCTCACTAAAATAATACAGGGTGTAAGTAATATGTCCTAATCAGACATGCCCTATCCCTGTATTCTGTCCCCTACAGGCTTTTGAGGGGGAGATCTATGCCTGGCATACAGGGCATTGTCAAACCCCACTCTGATGAACTTGCATATCCACAAAACAAACAGTACCAGAATTACCCATTCTAAAGACTTAAATCTTGCCTGTGATATAAATAGGACCTGCTGGTGAGATAGGTATGTATCCCAGAGACTATCCCGTCTATGGAACATGCTCCCCATCCATGTGAAGCAGAGTTCCTCACTAATCCAATTCAAGTGCAACTTGGACAATTGGATGGGAAACTGGAAATTCATCCCTGGTTTAGCACCTATGTCTCTAATGGACACAGGTAACCTGTAAATGGTTCATCTCCCAGGCCCATGCTTACACTTATCAAGGGTATCAGAACTTGTCAAAGATTTGGGATGCATGTCTATGCTTAAAAAGGCCCTTGTGGTCGTTAGCCTACTAAACACCTATGAGCCTGTGAATCAGGAGAGCCCAGTATTAAGTCTTTGGCTTCATGTCAGCATACTAAGTCAACATGAATCATGGACAGCAAAGAGTGAAGGGATGCCATCTTGCTTATGGTCACTAAATGCAGAAGTTTAGCATGCATAAAAAATTATATAAAAAGAAAAACATAAGTAAGGTAGCAAAAGTAACTGCAGTGCCATTTTACTTTCCCATTGCTAAACCTGTTTAAAATAGCTATGTTTAGTGAGCATGGGAACAGAGTAATGCAGGTATGATGTGTGTATGTGTGTGTGTGTGTGTGTGTGTGTGTGTGTGTGTGTGTGTGTGTGTGTGTGTGTGTGTGTGTGACTGCAAGAAAGTGTAAACATTCCTCACAGCTTCTTTACTTAACAGTTCTGGAGAAAGCCAGCAATAATAGGGGCAAACATCCAAAAAAAGGGACAATTTTAAAATAGTACCTAAATTCACTTAAAAAGACAAGCACATCAAAAGGTTTTACATTCACCCGTTTTTTTTCTAAACAATAATAAGTATGAAACTATAATGGCTGAATTTATTGGCTGACTGTAGTCCTGTTTTCCCAGAAAATATCTGACACTTTCCATGCACAGAGCCAGTATCAGGGATATTCTGCAAAATGAAAAGTGTGTGTGTGTGCGTCTGCAGACATTATTAAATACTTAAATATTTTAACTTTCGGATGTAAATTAATATAACTCATTACAGCTGAGTGCGCCTCCAGGCATTTCTGCAGTTACCTCCTTCTGCACCTATAGGGGTCAAATGTTGCTTGTTCGTGTTTGCATTAATAATTCCAAAACCATGCTACATACAAAGTATCAGAATATTTTATCTTGAAGCCTACATGCTAGCAATCACAACTGTACTGATATTTGACATCTGTCAATAAGTATTTGTTAAAACTGTAAGGTGATAACTTCATTTTTTAAAGGCTCAAGCCACACCCACTGGGAGTTAAAGGTACACACTCAAAACAGCTGTACTGGAGGGAATGAGTTAATGTATATAGTAATAATAAAATAAATAAAAAAACAATTTATCAGATATTATCAGGAAATAACAAAACTTCCAGGGGTGTTGAGGCCTGATGCCATCACAACACCCTGGGCAATATGTTTTTTTCCCTAATAATGCTCTCCCTGTAAGGCATTACTGCTTGTGTATAACACTGGGTTCTCACTCTTTTGAGTTTCCATCAGCAATATGTTCTGCAGAGAGCAGTATCTTGTTCTGAAATTTAAGCACAACACTTACAGCTTTAGCAAAATCCTGTATTTCTACAGCAATATATTGAGAATCATAATTTACTCATTATATTTTGTAAAAGTAGTAACACCTGCAACTTGGACCTGCGGTGGTGGTGCTGCGGTAGCGTTGTCGCCTCACAGTTAAGACGCTGTCTGGTTTGATTCTCAGCTAGAGCGTCTTCTGCGTGGAGACATGCGTGAATGGGCGTACCTTTGTTGAAGGTTGTGCGTCAGGGCTGGTAACTCGGCACATAAAAATCAACTACCAATCATTAGCGGACCGGAGTTCCACTGTGGCGACCCCTAACCGGGAAAAGCCGAAAGACACAAAAACAACAAGTAACACCTGCAACTTAAAATGTGAGCCACAATAGCTTAGAATATAGCAAAAACAGATCTATAAACTATTCACATTTTAAATGAAACATGTAATACCCAGACTTATTATGTACTGATCTCTGCCTACAGCTGCTCCCCTGTTAGGGAACTGTATGCAGGGAAGGCATCTGCAAAAAGTGCATGGGCTATGATAGTACAGTTGTGTAAAATCTTACCATAATGGTCCTTCTCTTTACTGTTGCAGAATCTGAAACAGAACGCTCGGCCAGTATATAAAAGCCTAATGATCTTGTATGTGCCATACGTCACATTTATGTTCCCCACACAGAACAAAGGACATAAAAGGGACATATGGATGCAACTACCCAGAATTGAATTTCCCCAGAAGAGAACAGTCTCCATATGACAATGGAGTCCATGCACATACAGAAAGAAAAAAATGCAGAAGAAAAGTGGTAAACCCTCAGCAAGAAGGAAATCTAAAACAAATAGTAGAACAAACAAAAGGGGGTTGAACGGAGGGAGCAAATACTGCAACAGTGACAAGAAGGACATCTATTGTTATGGAAAGACATTACATGACTGTACTATGTCCTTCTATATCACTGTTGAAGTATCTGAAACAGAAGAGAGAGTAAAAAAGCTCAAGAAAAAAAAAATGGGACGTGGAAGGCTGAGAAGACCCTTCAACAAATCCACATAAAATGGTTCAGCAAAATGTGTTCTGGCCCTAGAAACCATATCCAACATATAATGCTTAGTAAAGGTGTGCACTGAAGACCAAGTAGCAGCTTCAAGAATGGAATTGGTGTCCAATCCCTTGAAAAAGGCACCAGAAGAGGCAACAGCCCTAATGGAATGAGCTCTAACAGAAGTAGACGGAGATTTCCCATGAAAAGAATAACAAAAGGAAATGGCCTTAGATATCCAGGAGGATATGGTTTTCTTAGAAACAGCAAACATCCCACTATCTTGGGATGAAAGGAAACAAAAAGCCAATCAGACTTATGAATGGCCTAAGTTTTATGTAAATAGTACCCGAGCTGTCTGTGCAAATACAAGCTATGTAGGACCCTCTCTCTAGCAGACTGAGGAGAAGGGAAAAAAGAAGGGAGTTGTATCAACTGATTCAAAGACAACTCATTTACTACACTGAGCACAAAAGAAGGATTAGTACAAAAAGACACCCTGTCTCTCTAAAAAATGAAAAAAGGAAGAACGGCCATAAGGGCCTGGAGCTCAGAAACCCTCCAAGCAGTAAGCTGCTAAAACGTGTAGGCTCAAAAGGGGCCTGAGTAAATTTTTCCAAAACAAAATTAAGGTCCTAAGTAGAAGGAATAGGTTTCCTTGGAGACCTAATATGCAGAACACCTTTAAGAAACTGTTTGACTTCAAAATGAGAAGTCAAAGGAGGATTCAAGGACAAACAAGCAGAAATAGCTGACAAATGTCCCTTCACACAAACAAGAGAGGACTAGAGGGACCCCCACTGAACAAACTGTCCTAGCTATGAGCATGGCACCAGACAGGAAATAATTTTCATTTGGACATATAACATTTCCTGGTAGAGGGTTTCCTTGCCTCCTGTAAAAGCCTGAGCATGTCTCCAGAAAAAAGGTGCCTGAAAGGGATCAAAACCCTATATGGGCTAGGCTTGTAAAGGCTCCAGGGCCATTAAACTAGTACACACCAATGAACCTATGAACGTATCACCCACAGTGTCAGTTGAAGAGTGGACAAGTGAGGATGGATTAGAGACCCCTTGTCCTGTGTGAGGATATCCAACTGGTGATGGTAACTTGTGGTGATTGCCCCTGGCCAGATGCATTAAGAGTGGGAATCAGTGCTGTCTTGGCCAAAAGGGAGTCACTAGCAAGATTTTCAAGGAGTACAGCTGAATCTTCTGCAGGACTATTTGAAGTAGAGGAAAAGTGGGAAAGAATAAAGAAACATCCCTTCCATTGAAAAGAAAGGGCATCTGTATTCCATGCCAGATGGCATCGCACTTTGGAACAGAAGAGAGGAAGCTGCCTGTTCAGAGGGGAGGCAGAAAGCTCTACCTGAGGAATACCCCACCAATGGACAATGTCCAGAACACATCTCTGTGAAGCATCCATTTGTGAGCCTGTGTTTTGGACCTGCCCAGACAGTCTGCCACTAGACTGTGCTCTGAAGGAGTGTATACTGCTTGAAGACTTAACTTTTAAGTGAGAGCCACCTCCCATGCCTGAACAGCCATACTGCAGAGTAGGTAAGCTTTCATGCCTCCCTTCTTATTGACATACCGCATCACTGTAGTGTTGTCTGTGTATACCTTCAAGGGGTCTGAAGAGAACATGAAGTGAAAGCTTGAAGAGCCAGAATCATAATTCTCATCTGTTTGATATTGATATCGTCTGACTGCTGGGGACACCAGAGACCCTGAAGTTTTAGGTGACCAAAAGAAGGCCCCCACCCCATGTCTGAGGCATTGACGAATAGTTCTTGAGAAGGGACTGGAGGCTGAAAGGGCCGGCCTGGGTTGAGAGCAAACTGCTGAATCCATCACTCAAATTTCTTCTTTAGACAGGGAAAGAGAGGTACACTGAAATCCAGAGGGTGACAATACTACAGCCAAACTGATTTGAGGTACCATTGAAGCTTCCTCATATGCAGTCTGGTAAGAGGAAGCAGTGGAATAGAAGAGGCCATGAATCCCAAAGCCTGAAGAAACTGGCTGGCTGGCATGGCAATCAGAGGAAGAAGAGATATAACGAAGGCTGTCAATGACAAAACTTTTAGAGGTGGAAGAGAGGCAAACATCGGCACTGTCTGAATCCTGCATCCCAGATACACATGATCCTGACAGGGAGTCAGAACTGGCATTTTGAAGTTGATAGTAAACCCCAGACTTTGAAGAAGAGAGATGATGAACATCAGATCCTATAACTGGCAACTGGGAAAAGGCACCTGAAGCAACAGGTTGTTTAAATAAGGAAAAATCAGAATACTTAGGAGCCTGCAGAAAGCAATCACAGGAGATGGACATTTTGTGAATACCCTTGGGGCAGTAGAGAGGCCAAATGGCAAAGCAGAGAACTGAAAATGACAGGAAGACACAGAGAAATGTAACAATTTCCTGAAAGGAGGGTGAACAGGGATATGAAAGTACACATCTTTCAAATCCAAGGACACCAGAAAATCATGGGGTAACAAAAGAGGAAACAGAGTTTGAAGAGTAAGCATATGAAAAGAAGGGACCTTGAGAAAGGTGTTGAGCTGGGAGAGATCCAGAATAGGTCTCTAAGTGCCCTCCTTTTGAGAAACCAGGAACACCCTAGAATAAAAACTGTTTCCCATTAGGGAAAGGGGGACAGGTTGAATAGTTCCTTCATTCACCAGGGACCCTAAAGCCTCCAGGAAATGAGGAAGTTGCTCTAGAGGAGGTTGAGAAATCCCTGAAAAAGGAGGGAAAGATGTCCATACCATGAAGGAACCCTGATGGATGATAAAAAGAACCCAAGAGTCTGAAGAGATGAGACAATACATTGAAAGACAAAAGGAAAGTCAAAGGGACAAAGGAACCTGTTTGAAAGAAGAGAAATAGGCTTATCAGATAAAGGAGGCTTCTGGCCCACAGAAATCTGAGAAGCCTTAGCAGAGGAAGCCTGCCTCCCACTCTTCCTGCCCTTGGAGGTCTGGCAGGATTACCTGCGAATAAAAGCAGATCTAGAAGGATAACTTCTCTGGAACTTAGGGATAGGTGAAAAAAAAACATGTTTAAGGTCCTGCAAGCTTTGCCTTTCTCTTGAAGAGACAAACATGTCAGCAGCAGCAGTCCCAAAAAGATGTTTATTATCCAAAGAAGCATGCAACAACTTGCCCTTAATGTCCTCAGACACAGACTGAAGACAAAGCTAAGAATAATGCCTCATGACAGACCCAAAAGCCACAGTCCTAGAAGAGGTGTCAGCAGCACCATAGCTACACTTAATAGAGTTAAGATCCACTTGAGAAGCATAACCTCAAAAAGATAAGGCAGAGGATTTGCCTTCAGAATCAGAAAGGTCAGAAATAACCTGACAAGCCTTTGCAATCAAGGCCAGAGCATACCTGGTCATGTGGGTCTGATAATTAACAGCTGTAAAGGCCAAAGTAGAAGAGTGTAAACTTTCTTTCCAATCCTCTCCATTTCCCTACTATCCTTATCAGAAGGCAAAAGTTTGGAAAAGGATAAAAGCTTAGAAGGTTTGTCAGAAGAGACTGACACCACATCAGGATTAGCAGAAGGACATTTAAATAAAAACTGATAATCCTCAGAAACCTTATATAACCTATCAGGTTTCTTAGACACAGGAGGCTGAGAATCAGGAGGCTTGGAAGCAGCAAAGAAAATATCTAAAAAGGCAGCCAACACAAGAGGAACTGCAGATGGTTTAGGAGGATCCAACTGAAGCAACTCATAATATCTTCTCTGAATATCAGACACTTGAGAAGAATCCCACTTAAAGTATTTCATCATCCTAGCAAATGTGTCTCCAAAGGACAATTCCTCAAAATGAGACTCAAGGCTAACAGACTCGTCTTCATCAAAACCATAAGCCAAAGCAAAAGCATCTGTGAAGAATAAGACAAAGACCCCTCATCAGACAGTGAATCCTCATCCAAAGAATCTGGTTCCCTAAGCCATTTAGAAGGGGTAGAGGTCCAAGGAGGAGCAGGTACTGAAACCCCTTGAGGAGGTTTTAGGGCCATCAAGGCAGAAAGCAAGCCCTGTCTAAACTCCTGCCATTCCCTTTGAGGATCCTTAGGAAGGAGAGAAATATACTTCAGTTTTTGTCTTTCTTGGAAGGGACATCAGCCCTAACAAATACTAGAAGTTCTGACCCCTGGCAAGATTTGATAAGAGAACCCAGAACCTCCTACCTGACCAAGATCTGTGGAATCCCTCTAGGACCCTTTGAGATAATCAACCACGGTTCCCCCTCGACATCTGGAATACATGCCTACAAAGCTTCAGAGGAAGTGTGGAAAGATGGATCCACGCCGGTCTCTGATGGGAATATGACAGAGGAATCCAATGTAGACACTGAACAACTTACAGAGCTATTACGTGCTTCTAGGGGGATGTCCAGTGAAGGCTGGACAGCTAAAGAATCCAGCTGAGACTTCTTGGCCTTCTTCTTACCTAGCGGGAGTATCTTGGGGTTAAAGGATTCTACTGTGGTACCCAGGGCTAACTGTTTGAGGCACTGGTTTTCAAGATACATGACCAGGGAAGACAAATGGCTTCTGAGTGTCTTAGGCACAAATGCCTTATAGTTACTACAAGAGGTATGGTCGTGGGAAACATGCAAACAAAAAAAGACACTGTTCATGATGAACCTTATGGGGAATCTGCCTCCCACACTGACATTTTCCCTACCTGGATGACATGAACTCTAGGTAGCAAAATAAAATACAAGACTAAGAAAGTTTATTTATTTATTTATTTTACATTTGTTGACCGGGCTAGTCTAACTGGATATATGTCCATTTTCAGTAGAGGCCTGGGGAGAAAAGCTCCAAACATGATCAGTAACAAAGTTAACAATATATAAAAGGACATGTATATAAAAAATACAGTACAAAGGTAGCATTGGTTAAATGAAAAATATAGTAATAAAATTATGGAGTATAGGCATTGTACTAAAGGTTAACTAAATATAAAATAAGAAACACTTGTTCAAAACACAAAATGGAGTAAGATCATTGTAATTTTACTTTTAATATAAATAATGAGGAAAAAAGTAGGTTTGGAGGCTTAGGTTAGTGTGAGGGGAAAGGGATTTGAGCAGGAGGGGCAGAGGATTTCAGTCTGGGTTAGCACAAGGACAGAGCCACTGGGTTTTAAGATGTTCTTTAATATGTTGTTTGAATAGAGAAGTAGAAGCTAGGGTAGATAGTTCAGTAGGGAGCAGATTCCAGTTTTTACCTGTAGTATTAGAGAAAAGAGAGTCACCAGCTTTGTTGTTAGATTTGATTGAGGTTACCAGAAGTTTATTGGCAGAACGTAGTGTAGCTAGATTTTTATATGGTGAAATCAGATCAGTGAGGATAGGGGTACTATTGGGGTAGTGCAGGATCTTATGAGTAATAAGTAACTGTTTACTGAGTATATGGTTCTGTTAAGTTAAAAAACAAAACAAAAACTATCCCAATGGGGCACTTATCTGGTGCTAAGTATTCAGTACAGCAACAAGGCTTTCAGACCAACTGCCAAAAGTGGCATTCAAACTGGCAGCAAAGAAGTTCTGGGTAGTTGCATCCATACATCCCTTTTATGCCCTACATTCTGTGCTGGGTGCATAAATGTGATGTATGGTGCATACAAGATCATTAGGCTTTTATATACTGGCCGAGTGTCGGGCTGCCCTGGGCAGGAGATCCCTTATGTTTCGGATACTGCAACAGTGATATAGAAGGACATCTTGGGGGGGGGTGCTTCTCTATGCAAAGGGAGTTTGTTGGAGATAAATGCTCCATGGAGCATTACCCAGGGATGTCTACTGTTGTGGTTCCTAATAAGGGGATGTTGGATTGGGTTAAATGAGATAACTTTAGTAATGAAGTTGGACGATAGGGCTGAAGATTGCTGCAAGAAAGCTGGCTTAGCAAATAAATGACGTGGATGAAGTATAAGGACAGGATAAGATAAACAGAATGTAGAATGTGAGTGAATGACTGGGAATGCAACACACCATTGACTGATCCTTCAAATTATTGTCATACACAAGTAACTAACAGCTGATCCAAATTAAACAGTGCATGCCAGTATGTGTATTGCAGATAGGTAGGAAAATGCAGTATTGACATCCATGTCTGATTTTGGAAGTTGGTAATCTAGATCCAGTTGTCCACTTCGAACAATACTGATTGCAACATAATGCTTCTGTACTAGCAGCAAATAACCAGTATGTTTCCTGACCAATACTGTTAATTTGAAAGGCAGCAAACCTCTACTACGTTCTGCTTTAAGCCAATGCATTCAGATTTTATCCATTAACCAGATCATCGATATTGTTGCACTTTTATTAAAATTCAGACCATGACTATAGGACAGACTCACATAAATGAACAAATACAAGCAGCAAAGAATTAATAATGTCATAACTTATTTGTGTAATCTTAAAACATGTAGATATTTTAATACAGTGCTTAAAGCTGTGGGTATTGTGGCTACTGTGACAGTATTAGGGCAAGTTGTTACAACTGTCTATGCTAGTTGCAATTTTTGTCCATTTGGTCTAGTCTTGCTTTTTTCTGGAACACTACTGCAAGGGTAATTTCCACTTATCCCTTAGATGCAGTGATCTGGTGATGATTATTTCAAGAGCAGGGATGTAGGTGGCATACTCCCCTGAAAGGGAATGTGGGGGTGCCTTTACCTCCTATAAAAAATCGCTACTGAGTACAGATGCAAAAATTTTAATGAAAATGCATTCTTAGTCTTTGCGTTGTCATTGCCATCCCAGAGCTTTATGAAACCATTATGTTTATCTTCATTCACCACCAGAAAAAATAAGTAGGTCTCTTTTCAAAGATGACACCAGATGTCAAATAACGGAAATACTATATGGAGTCACTTTGCCCATAGAGTATCTATAACTGATTTCTGTTCAGAATATATGAATAATGAAAGCTTACTTATTTTAAACAAAAAACATTAAGTATGAGAATTTAAAGCAGAGATGATGAGCACACATGAAATGATAGAAACAAGAACATTTAACCAAACTAACTGTGCTTCTCAGCCACCAGTCCAGAGTTTAGCAGGTCACAAACTGACACTGGTTGTTTACAATACTCATTCAGATGGAAAACGATCTTCAGCTCCAGACAATAGTTACATGGCCAAAGGGTGCTGTGTCTACATTTAGCTTTACTTTACAGACTGAATTTTTCACAGACATAAATTCAACCTGTAATTTCTCTTTTTAGATCTCCCTTAGAATCTGTAATATATATCCTGCCTCTGTAGCTACTGTTGCTGTATCAGCAACATTTCAAGTACTGTGGTAGCAGTTTTGAACATCTCCAACATACAGCAAGATATTTAAATTTCAAATGCATGTTCAGTGTATGTCAGGGAAAACATTCATTTTTACTAATCAACATTTCAGGCTTCTCCTTTCCTCAGAATAAACTGCATACAGATTCAAGGTATTTCAGGGAGAAAATTACATACTTACTGGACATTATTTCACAGCGATCATATGACTCAGGAGAATTTGTTCAGACAGAAAGTCAAAGGGTAGGGGTTATATGCTGTTTTACACTGAGAATGAGAGGTCAAACAGAGGATAAGTACAGGGTTGGGAAGTAAACATTAAAAGGAAGTATAAAAGTAGAGCTTATTCTTGAGTTGGTAAAACGGCAGACCTTAAGATAACATCAAGATGCTATGATGAGCAGTCTTTTAAAGGCTACATCTAGAGAGAAGTTCTACATACTTCATACTATTTATTTATTTGTCATTAGTTAACTGAGTTAGTCCAGCTGAGCCAAGGGCCCGTTTTCAGTGGAGACCCGAGGAGAAAAGCTCAGTAAAAAAATACAGGACATTAACAAGGATTCATTCAAAGACCAAGAATATTACAAAGTTATATCATACATTCATAGGCAAGAAAAATAGCATTTAAAAGCAAGAAGAATTACATAGTTATATCATTGCACATATTTATAGTAATAGTAGTATGAAAAATGAAATACAGAAATAAAAAGCTGAGTGAAATACAGAATTAGGTTTGTGCTAGTAAATTATAGTATTACAGCAATCAGAGCTAGATTGGTAATAAATGCATGAATAGTGTTACAATTACAGAAACATGAGTGTTGGAAGGCTGATATATTTGGAGTAATGAGTGGAATAGAGAGGTGGGGGGGGGGGTATTAAGTATGGTCCCGGCATGGACAGGAGCTAGACTTAAGAAGGTAGTTTTTAAGTTCAGTTCTGAAATGGGTTGTACAATTGATGTTGCGAATATTTGGTTGGAAGTTGTTCCAGGCTTGGGACACTGTGCTTTTATATAGAAGTTTACCAATGTTTTTGTTGGTTTTGTAAATATTAAGAAGGTGTTGATCTGAGCTGTGAAGAGTTCAACAGGGGTTGTAGAGGGATATGAAAGAGGACAGAGCAGGACATGCTGAGAGTTTATTAAGTAAGGTGTGAGTGAACTGAAAATGGGTAAGAAGAAGAAGAAGCTGAGGGAACTCAAGCCACTGAAGCTGTTTTAAAGCAAGGCAGTGATGGGATTTATATGCTTGATTGCTGGCAAATCGAGCAATATTGTTATAAATGTAATAAAAAACCACAAGCGGGTATAGAAACTCCACACAAGCACAATAACAAATATGAAGTAAAAAAGCAAAGTGGAGATTCAGCACGGCAGGACACACCACAGCACAGTTCAAGGTTTTGTCTGATGAAGCGGTTTACTACCGTGAAAACACTAACTTTTGCATCACATAAACCTTGAACTGTGCTGTGGTGTGTCCTGCTGTGCTGAATATTGTTATAAATTTGTTCCAGTTTGGTTATTAGGGTAGATTGTAGAAATGTGAGTATAGGAGAGGCATATAGAAGACAAGGTAGGAGGAAAGCCTGAGCCAAAGAGGGTTTGGAGTTAGAGGCAAGGAATTTTTTGTTTCTATACAGTAGACCCATGTTTTTATTTGTCTTTTTAATACAGTGTTGAATATGGAGGTCAAATGTTAATTGGTCGTCAATTGAAATACCCAGAAGTTTAGTGTGAGAATCTGCCTTGATAATGGTATTGTCATGTGATGAGATGGAAAAGGTGGTTTTATGGTGGGAGAGAGATTTAGAATGGAAAAGGAGGAGTTTTTTTTGGGGGGGGGGGGTTAGGATGAGCTGGTTATGTACTGTAATGTCTTAATTTTCTGGCTCAGTAATATGCTTGTACCCATTTCTGAGCTAAATAAAGACAATAATGTGAGCAAAGGGGCGGTGAAGTTGTTCAGATCTCATTTCTGAAAGGTGTCTTGAATATTAAAGAACATAATAAAGTAAGCAGAAAGAGAGCAAGGTAAGAGTTTAGAGGACAATAAACTATATCTGGGGAAGACTTGAGGGGACACTAGCTTATAAAGTTATTAGGGAAGTGACAGACTTGATCATGTATTATATAACTGTAGTGTTCAGCTTGTGAGTGAATAAAACAAAAGACCTCCTTGAAGTGTATATTCAAAGTGCTGGGAGATTTACCACACGACATGGATTTCCTAAGGCTTGCTCATTAATATTAAATCAGTATGCCCTATGTATATATATATATATATATATATATATATATATATATATATATAAAGATAATTTTTAACAGAGTTGAAATGACACTTCACTAGACTGTAAGGCAAAACAGGAACTTAGATACATTACAGCTTTAGGGACAAAAAGAAAGACTTTGCGTGTGTGATGGGGTGTCAAGGGATACTATACCTTGCAGAAAGTTACATTGCTGTTTTGTATATTATGTGAAGTTAAACTTTTTGACGTCTGATTTCAGTGACATGGTTCACCAAAATGGTAGTCTCAATCATGGCCAGTTTTCTAAATTGTTATCTTATGTTTTACTAAAGCAAAACATGAAGAAATAGACAGAACTTCTGAAGAAATAGATAAGAGACTGGAAATCACATTTAGAAGTATGTGTGTTAGCAGAGATAAATGGTGTGGTGGCTGTTTATTGTATTTTTAGTTACAGGATAGCTCAATAGTGGCTATCTTGGTAAAGAGAATTGTTATGTGATATAGAATAAACAACTCAGAAGCTTAATAAATTCCACCAAAGCCAAGCTGGAGGCGAACATAGCTACCCAAGCCAAAGACAATCACAATTTTTTTGTTTTTATAGTTATGTTCATAATCTCAAAAGCACAACCCAGCAAAGCACTGAGCTGATTGTGAACAATGTTACCAACACTGAGGCTGAAGATATAGTGAACCTAGTGGTCAATAAATTTTGCTCACTTTACCCCTTTCTCTCCCCCATCTGTCCCTCAAAATATAACTGAAACTGTCTCGCCTCCAGCTATCACACAAGACCTAGTCCTAAAAGTGCTACCGAAAGCAAAAATACTGCATCAATGAATCCTGACAATATCCCTGGATGTATCTTAAGTAGCATGAAGCATGATTTAACTACCCCCTAACAGCACTGTTCAGCCTCAGCCTCCATGCAAGTTTTGCACCAAGTGAATCGAGAACAGATAAATTCTGCTGCACAAGGGAGGACCTTCCACAGACCCAAGCAATTACAGACCCATAAGTCTGACCAGCCTCATATGCAAAGCCATGGAAAGACTTATCATGGAACTAATCTATCAGCACATAAGGAACCTTCAAACACTGTACCCATCCCAGTTTGGATTTAGTAAGGGCAGGTTATGGTTACTTATCCTGGAGGACTTTTTTGAAAAGGTAACCAAAGCAATGGATGAAGGCAAAATGGTACACACTGCATATCTTGACCTGGCCAAAGCTTTTGACACAAGTCCCCACTCAGGCATAGTCAAAATTAACAGGATATAGAATTAGCCAAAATCAGCTGAAGCCGAGCTGACAAATATTGAATTGATGTCCACAGGATCGAAAGTCCTAAAAAATCATCAAAGGTGTAATTCCTCATTTTTTGTCCACTACCATGCATTTAGTGATCAAAAAAAAAATGTAGACCAGAAGACTCACAGAAAACAAGGAATTAAGCCTTTAATGATTTGAATGTAATGCTCCTTTTGGCATGTATTTGTCCAGATATATGCAGCAACTGGAACTAAAAGGATACATGGTCTAAACAACATGTCCTACATGGACTGTCTCAAAGCTCTGTCACTATACTTGGCATCCTACAAATTACTAGGAGGTGACCTGCGTCTGGCATACAAGGCACCCTCTGACCCAATATTGATGGATTTACTGCACATCAGCAATTCAATGTCATCAGAAATACTTGGTCTAGCGATCTAAACTTTTTCTGCAACATCAGTAGAATGGTTTGGAGGCTTAGGTATATCTTGCAGAGGATACTGCTGCTTTAGAACAGACTCAGTCCACATCAAACAAAGTTCATCCCTGTTCATATTCAAGCACAACTTAGATCTATTGATGTGAAACAGAAAAATTATCCCAGAACTGCCTCCTGTACTACTAATAGACAGAGGCAGCTCCTAAGTGCTTTATCCCTTGCAGGGGTCCTCTTAAATTATCTTCATAGGTTTATAGATTAGTACTAGGCTAACTGCCCTTGTGGACTATTTTAAGCCTAGCCAATTATCCTATGTGAGAATCAAACTTTGCACCTTGGGTTTGTAAGGTAAATACCTTAACCATTATGCCAACCTCCCACCTGTGGTATAATCCCAATTATTCTCATTGGGTTAATATATAATTATTGACCATGGGATAGGTAAAGCCAGTAGCTAACCAAATGGGACAGATTAATTCAAGCACAAAACTGGAAACTGGCTAGGCTTAAAATAGTCCACAAGGACAGCTAACCTAGCAAGAGTATTCATTAAATAGAAATTCTAACTACTGAGAGAAAGCAGGTGAAATGAGGAAGGAAGTGTGGTTAAAAAAGTAAGAAACCACTGAGAATGATAAAATGAGTGGTATCATAAACAGTCAAGTACAGCTGGGAAGCATGACTAGGCTTGAAAGCCCCTTTAGGGTCCTTAGCCAAGTATTTACCTATGAATCATGATCCTATGTGAGAAAAGGGTACTATGGATTCTTGGCAGTATGGACACCAATGCAGATTAGCATACGTGGAACTTAGATAACAGTTTTAATACCACAGCTGGCTCATTGCAGGAGATGCAGTTATGAATTCACACTATAAATTACTTCCTACGGCCAAGGAAACCTGCTTAGCTTTCACTACAGACTCAATTATATGTGTGCTGCTAA
Organism: Protopterus annectens; assembly: GCF_019279795.1. Lineage (NCBI taxonomy): Eukaryota > Metazoa > Chordata > Ceratodontiformes > Protopteridae > Protopterus > Protopterus annectens. The sequence continues at coordinate 1,753,428,333 of NC_056731.1, read as the reverse complement.
GCTATATTAAACTATAACTAACTGAACTTTGCAATTAGGTTGAACAATTGTATTATTTGTGCTTATGTGGAAGTGCCCACAGGAAAATACTTAATAGGGACTGTCTGCAGCTACCAAAGTCACTTGTGGAAAAACTGGCAGCAGCCCAGCCAAAAACAAATGAACACCTGACTCAAACAGCGAATAATATACTGAGCAGATAGTTTCATGCTGCTACCTTCATACTTCAGGCTTTTCAGTATTAATTTCACAAGCATGCTGGAATAGCTATTGCTTTAGATAAGTTGAAGAGATACAATAACTTGAATTTTTTTTATAACATTTGTATGTATCTACCTAAACTCCAAATAGAAATGCTCAGCAGAATAATAGCATTATGGTTTAGATTGCTAAAACACAGTCATTGTAAAATGTGACTGAAAAATAAAAAAAATAGTTCTTATACAGTACAAGCAAGGTACTAACTAAACAACAAAATCCAAGTATTTTTCAAACACAGAGCTGTTCTCCTCAGGTGTCCACTGAAAATGAGCTAATGCTCAACTAGACTAACCCGGTTAACGAATGTAAAATAAAAATAAATAAATAAATAGAAAACAGAGCCCAAAGTAACCGAACTGGATCATTTTTATTTGCCAGGTCACTTTTGATACTAACAAATCAAAATGAAAAGACATACAGTTGTAACCTCAATAAACTACTCAGTGCAGGTATAGTATCAAAGAATTTAACAACTGGAAATCCTGAGCTGTTTTAGGTAAAGTGGTTTTAAAATGGTAGGACTGCCCTAAATGAGTGCAGTGTTTTTTAGCTTCTAACTTTTCATTATGCATTTAGAATGAAGTAAGATAAAACAATGCTAAAGGACTTAAAACCAGAGTTTTGATGCTCATTTTAGATTTTTACTTTGTGATGTTAAACAAAACTGATTCAAAATATTAGGCCTCAAAATCTTTTGACGATGGATAGGATAACATTTATGGAACTGCATAGTCTATGCCCAAAACTGATAAAACTGATTGATAACAATCACAGAATATTAATCAAAATGTATTGCAGGAAAGTAAGTTATAGTCTCATTATCTGATAAATAACAAATAGTCTAGTAACCACTTCAGTGAATTATAAAGTATATTAAATCCACGATAAAAGTTCTGGAAAAACTCCAATATATGCACCAACACCTGTTGTGTTGAGGCTGCTAAAGACTGTATGTTTTTTCATGCTAAATAGTACAGAGATTTCAGGAGGGTGGTATTAACTCAGGGCATTTAAGTCATGTGAAATATCACTGAGCAAGGCATACCTGAGCAGATGCTGTGACTATAGAATCACAGCTTGGCATACCATGCAATATATATGGATAGCTGAGAGGATTTTGCCTTTCTTGGTACATGTAATGTAAGGAGAAAGGATTCTCCAAAGGTGAGTCTTTAATACCTTTATGTAGTAAACAATGTTTAGGCCAGTGCAGAAAGGTAGTGTCCTTAAGAGTAATTGTTGCATGACATTATATTATAGCTTCATGAATCTCTAAATGATCTGCTTTTTGAACATAGCCTTGGGACCCACTCAGCCAGAAATGCTGTTCTAACTTTTCTTCTGTTTTTTCCCTCCCCACAGCAACATAAATTGTCAGCTGTTCAAAACAGCTATGCCTGCAGAGCCCTACAAGCAAAGTACTGTGGTCTTCTGGCTTTTTGCTGCGTCCAGGCTGCAAAATATACAGTGAATGTCAGAGCCTCTAAGCTCTGAGGGGCTCTGGGATTTGTTGTCTGGATCACAGTAGATGGGACCAAGCAGAATGCCTGGAACTTTGAACAATGTAGGTTAATGGCACAACAGCAGCATTAGGAATTTGTAGTTGGTGATACAGTAAGGGTCTGCAGTGGGTAGGGTCTGAAAAAATACTGTGGTATGGTTTGCAGTAGGTGAGTTTTCTTTCTCTCTTTCTTTCTTGTTTTTTTTTTTTTTATCACTGTCGGGAAACCAGATTCATATGTTTCAACTGCTCCTGATTTTACTGTGCCTCATAATGTTTTTTGTTTTCTAGTAAATTCCTTAGTATTACAGTCAGCCAATAATGCCCAGCAATTCAGTTACATACTGTATATTGTTCAGAAATGTGTGCTGCTGCTAAATCTGTTGTTCCATTAACTGTTTAAGTGATATAATATTCAAAAAAATATCACTGATTTTGGGCCTTTGTCCCCCCCCCCCCCCCCGTTATTTTTCTCTTTGCCTGCTTTTTCATCTAAGAAGATGAGAGCTATGCTCTCTATTATTCCTGACTTCACCTCATATGTTTGGTCAGTTCCTTGTAAAATTTATATTTTTTTCTGGTTAATCACTGAGGACAGTTTTCACTAAGTAATGCTAGACATTGAGTTTCAGACTGCATTCTTCATAACATTTACTTGTGCAGAGTCTGTTATCCTAGCAACTTTCTCAGTATGATTCTTGCAATAAACAACTGGAAACAATGGAATAAAACTAAATCACCTTCTCTTCTCCAAACCTATAAACTACATAAGGTGGCTAAAAAACACATCAATACAGATAGGAACATTGTCTATTCCAATGCCCAACTCACCCATAAGTCTAACTCAAAAAAATTCTGGCACTCATTTAATAAGATCCTGCACCCAGGTCTTTAATACCTTTATGTAGTGAACAACCCTACCCTGAAAAACCTCCCCTTGAAAATGCCATTCTTTTAAATTCATGCCTCATTGATTCTATTCACAAACTCACCCATAATGGTCATAACAATAAACACACAAACCCCCACTCCATGTTTCACCAATACTTCCTCTTTCACACTCGACCCCATCCCGACATCTTACATAAAACCTCTTCTGCTTAAGCTGAAACCATGCTCCCCCTCTTCTGACAACCTTCCCCCATCTTTCTTAAACTAGCCTGTCTCTATCTTGATCAATAGATTTATTCAAGAATCCACTGTCCCAGATATATGGAAATCATTCTTTATCACTCTATTACACAAGGGAGGCAACAGCAATGAACCATCCAACTACAGACCTATTGCTATCCTCTCTCCACTATCTAAATTCCTTGAAAAATCCATTCACAGACAGCTTATTAAGTACCTTCTAGATAATAGCCTCCTAACTCCTACGCAACATGGCTTCAGACCCCATCATAGTACATCTACTGCCCTACTGTCCTTTACTCAAACTGCTGCCAAAGCCATGGACAAAATATTACTGTTTTTTTGCCTCTTTCTTGACCTTTCTAAAACATTCAATGCCATATCACACGCCATACTTCTCAATAAACTATCACCACTCATCTTATCTCCCTCTAATATTAAATGGTTCACTAGTTATCTCACTAATAGACAACAATCAGTGAGATGGCAGGCTACCTGCTCCCCTTACTTACCAATCCAACCTGGGGTGACTCAAGGTTTGATTCTTGGCCCTGTACTCTTTAATATTTTCACAAACCAACTGCATACTTCCTGTACAGCATCCTCCCTGACACAATATGTGGACGAATCTACGCTTATTACCTGTTCTGACAGGCTCTCTAACCTCCTCTCTACTACTCAACATAGCTTCCTATCTGTAGAAAAATGGCTAACCGACAACCAACTAATCCTAAATCCCCGAAAAGCTAAGCTACTACTCCTTTTTTGCAAAACCCTCTCTAACCTCAAAACAACCTTTACCATTTCTTCTCTCGATAATACCATCATACAACCTGTCTCACATACTAAACTTCTTGGTGTTATTATAGATGACCAATTAAAATTTGATACCCATATTCAGCACTGTATCAAAAAGACCAATCAAAAACTCATTCTGCTCTACAGATATAAAAAATACCTGCCCCCTGACTCTAGGCAGAAACTAGCTCAGGCCTTTCTCCTTCTGTGTCTATTTTATGCCTCCCCTATCTTTTCACATCTACAATCTACCCTTTTGGTTAAACTCTGTCAGTCATACAATAGTGTTGCAAGATTTACTAGTAACCAACCCTACAAATCTCATCACTGACATTCACTAAAAGAACTCCAGTGGCTTCAGTTTCCCCAGCACCTGCTTCACTCCCAGCTGCAAATAACATACTTAAAACCCCTTTCCTGTCCTGTTCTATCCTCCCTAATATCACATTATACCCCTCCTAGAACTCTCCACAAATCTGACCAGCTCCTTCTGGATTCCTATAAACCAAACAAAAACATTGGCAAACTTCTTTACAAATATAGTATTTCCCAAGCATGGAACAAACTCCCCCCTAACATCTGAATCATTTCTAACATAAATCTCTTTAAATCCAAACTTAAAACTTTTCTCCTAAATGTCAACACCTGTCACTGCAATGATCCCACTTAAATTCCACCATACTACCTCTCACACTTTTAACACCCACCATTTGCAAGTGTCCTATCTCATTTGCATCGCTTTCTCTTTTTGTTGACTAAAAAAATATATATATTTTAACTTTTGTGCTGCATGTTATGCACATTATTGTAATGTATATGTAAACGTCATTTTCAGGCCTTTTGCAAATTTCTAATGTTCTCATGTAAACCACATTATTGTAATGTTTGCATAAAACTTCATTGTCAGATGTTTTTCTTTTTTGTAACTTTGCAATAACTATCTGGAGCTTTCTTCCTTGGGTCTCCACAGGAAACGGGCCACTAGCTCAGTTGGACTAACCCGGCTAAAGAAATGACAAATAAAATAATATAAATAAATAATTACGGAACTGAGTTATTGACTTCCTTACTGTGTGACCCTTATTTTATTTATTAGTAGCAATAATTTCTGTGGCTGTCTGTGAAGGACAAATGACAATCCACTGTTTATTCATTAGGCTGGGTTTGCAGGGCTAATGTGATTTGTGTAAATTAACTTGGAGTACTATAATGTGTGGCTACTGTTTGTGTGGAGCATAGCTGAAATGCATTACATGACCATCCCCTTTTTATCATATTTGTTGCCTGAAGTGTATGCAGAAGTATATAGAACTGTTGGGTGGGGGTGGGAGCTGTCTCTGGATGAAAGTAACTAATCCCCTTGTCATTTGCTCTGTTTAAACAGTCACAAAATTGCCTTTGCAAGACTGGTGTGCATTTGTGTGTAGTCAGATGGCTTTACTTTGAATACTGTGTGTTGCTGGGAAACAAATTTGAATTACTGTGGCAGTAATAATTATTATTTGTTTTTCACAACAATCAAAAATCTGAGGTGTATATACATTGCTCGGCCACATATCTGTTCTGCAGTCCTCACACGTTGTTTGAGGTGCTGTCATTCCTTTTTAACTCCACCTATTTCCTCTTCTTCTTGAGGTGCTAGAGCCCTGAGTAATTTCTTGAACTATTGTGCTTTCTCTCCAGTCAACTTCCAGGTCTTCAGCCTGGGCTCTGCTGACCTTAGACCCTTCTCTGACCACTGCTTGCAGCTGATTGTGGTGAACAGTGGTTTATGCTGTAGGTAGACTGTTTCACTAGGGATGACTTTGCAATTGTTGATTCTATCCAAGTATTCTTTCCTTACTACTTACACTGGAGTTTGATTACCATGAGTCTATCTCTAATATTGATGACATCGATCACTGTCTTTTAAAGCCTCTCCTTAATCATAATTCCCACACCATTTCTAGTCTTTCCACCTCCTGTGTAGTAGACTCTGGATCCCAAGCCAAATAGCTTTGCTGTATTGCTTTTCCATCTTGTCTCCTGGATACATAGGATGTCTAGCCTCCCCCTTACCATCATGTCATCCACTTCCATGCTCCATCCTGTCAGTGAACTGAGTGTAGTGATTTTTAGTTCATGTTTAGCAGGTTGATTAGTTTTACATCCAGGTTTCGCTCAACAGAGCTATCTCAGTTAACCCAAGTTAGGCAATAAGACACTGGCTGGCCAGTAGCTTATTGACCCAGATCTGCCAGGCTTTATGGTGAGCACAAACTGGCCAGTAGGGGCACATTCACCCCTCCCATCATTACAAACAGGTCCCTAGTATAGATTAGGGTAGGAAGGGTCCTCGGCCCATTTATCACCAGCAAATACTGAAGCTTATGACCATTTGGTGACATTAGTCAACACAACCAAATCACCTAGAGCCATATTTTACGCCATCAGTGGATAGCCCTGCTTCACCACGAAAAACACAACAGGACTCATAAACAAGGTGGCAGCATAGCTGTAATATATAAAAATACCATCAAACTAGAAAGACTTCAAATCAACCCCCAGACCTCATGAATTCTGAAATTAAAATCACCTGCCTTCAACTAGACTCCAGCAAACATGTCATTATAATAGGTATTTAAATACCCCCAGGTAACAGCCCAGACATTATTAAAGACCGTCTTTGTTGTTGTGCCTCAACCTTTATTTAAAAAACAATAATAATGGGTGATTTCAACACGAACTGGTACACCTGCTCCTTGGAAAATTCCTCCTATTTTATTAACCTCCATGGCTTCTGTCAAATTATATAATCCCCTACCAGATTTAACAAACACAACAAAAAAGAATCAGTCCTACACTGGACACTTACAAATAAACCCACTCTCTGTCACCAATCTGGCTGTCTTCCTGAAAGTCTAAGTGATCACTCCACCCACTTACCTTCTTAGGCACCGCATTTGCCCTACTAAAAATATAATTTACAAACTTGTCCACAACAAAAGACATTTCTCCCCTCTCTCTCTCTCTCTCTCTCTCTCTTTCAGCTTTTCCCGGTTAGGGGTCACCACAGCAGATCACCTTGTCCATTCATGATTGGCAGTGGAGTTTTACGGTGTCAAGTTGCCAGCCCGGTGCCCATCCTTCCACGGAAGGCACACACATGCATGCACTCACGCCTAGGGCCAATTTTAGCATGTCCAATCCACTTGCAGCATGTCTTTGGGGATGTGAGAGGAAACCGGAGCACCCGGAGGAAACCCACACGACCGCAGGGAGGACATGCAGACTCTGCACAGAAGACACCCCAGCCGAAGATTGAACCAGAGAGCCTCTTGCTGTGAGGTGACAAGTCTTCAAATCCCTCCTGCAACAATGTAACTGGTCCCCTTTAAAATATCTGCACCTTGACTCAGCTGTTCAATATTTCAATGACAAATTCCTCAATGTCCTAAACAACCTAGATCCCCTTAGAAGGACCCGTTGCAGCTCCAAGCACATACCATGGCTTACCAATGACACCAAGCAGCTCCTCAAACTGAGACAGAGCCTGGTCCCTATACCACAAGACCAAAAATCAAGACTCCCTTCTTACCTAACATCAATTATGCAATCTTACCAAAAAAACAAATCAGATACAAGAAAAAGCTATACTATACAACAATGCAACAAAAACACCAAAACAATCTCCAGAAATTTGGGGAGCCATCAACCTACTACTGAAGCCTAGCCAGATCACAGCCTCAGCTCCAACCACAACAAATTCCACAGATAGTATTGCCTCACAATTTAATTCACACTTTATCAACTTTATACTCTCCCTAGTAAAATACAACAGCAACACCCCCCTTATCTATACCTAATGAATTACACAGAACCTTCATTTCCTTTTCAATCAAACCAATTCAAAGTAATACCATCAAAAAACATCTTTCCAAACTTAAGCCCTCCTCCCTCACAGCTGACCAGCTCCCCAATGAATTTCTAATGCTAGCAGCAGATGCCATCTCCTACCCTATATTTCTCCTAATAAACCATTCCATTGCTGATTAGTACATCCCCAAACTCTGGAAAGTCTCTTATATCATCCCTCTTCACAAAGGCAGCTCCTCTACTGAGTTCTCAATCTACAGGCCAATTGCCATCCTCCCTCCCATAGACAAGATTCTTGTAAAAATGCATACACAGACAACTCCTCGACTATCTACTAAGCAGTAATCTCCTATCTACATCTCAACATGGCTTCAGACCTAAACACAGTACAACCACTGCCTTGTTAGTTTTACAAACTCAATCAACCAGCTTAGAAATGACAACCAGCTCATCTCGTCTATCTTTCTTGATAGGCCTAAGGCCTTTGATACAATATCCCTTCAAAAGCTACTAAATGAGCTACTTTCTTTAAACCTAACCCAGCCAGCCCTCTTCTGGTTTCTCAGCTTTTTAACTGACTGCCAACAGGCAGTTAAGTGGCAAAATGAACTCTCTACCCTATTACTGGTCTCAGTAGGAATACCCTAAGGCTCAATTCTCAGTCCATTGTTCTTCACCATATTCACCAACAGGCTGAGGACAGCCACCCAGCATGCAACCATCATTAAATATGCAGATGACTCCTCCCTCATATGTTTACTCCCTCCCTACCAGAACTCCTGCAAACAGCCCAACAATATTTCCAGGACATTGAAAAATACCTCTCAGACTCTCAACCCATACTCAATCCAAATAAAACAAAGCTTATGCTCTTCACTAATAGGAAAGTCTCTGATAGCTCTTCCCCCTCCACCATCTACTCAGCCAGTAAAATGAAAATTGAACTGGTCCAGCACACCAAACTCCTTGGAGTCACAATTGACAACAACCTAAAATGTGACAAATGCCTCACTCTAACTATCAAAAAGGTCCACATTAAGCTAGGCTCACCATACAGAGTTAAGCCATACCTAACCGAGGCCCCTAGACATTCCACAGTTAGGACTTATTTACTGTCTACCCTTCTATATGTCTCACCAATATTCACTAATCTTAGAAAATCAGATTTAAACAAACTGGAGTCCTGCTATAACAAAATAGTAAGATTTGCTACTAACCTCCCTTACAGATCACATCACTCTACACCACTTCATAAACTAAACTGAACTGAACTACCCAATCTCCATTCCCTCCACCAACTAACTTTCATTCATTCCATCTTCCACCATCCATGCAACTGTCCAGCGCTTAAGAGCTTAGTGCAGCCCTACTCAAACAGCAGGCCATTAAGATCCCCCAACAAGCTACTACTCAAAGTAAATCTAATAGTTGTTACTGTAACTTTTTATTCTCCCACCAAATATCTAAGTCCTGGAATTCCATGCCTTAGACAATACTAAATTCTAGCAACACATTCAAATTTAAACTACTGCTTAAGGAACACCTAACAAAAAACTGTCTTTGCTCCTGCACTAATCCAGACTGATCATTCTGTCCTTCCCTGTTCTTACAACCACAATATCTCTTCCTTTACTAAATTCTAAATTCTCACCCCAAAGAGAGATTCTTGAAACTTTGAAAAAGATTCTGCAAAGATAATTAAATCATTTAAATATGGAAAATGTGGATACCCTGTAGCCTGCATTGAACTACATTTGGAGCTAAACACTTTGTGAACACTCTTGTTGCATTGGATAGTCCAAAGGATAAGGCAGATAACTGAGATCTAGACACACAAAACCTTAAAAAACATCTTTAGTCTGGATGAATACAGATGTGATTATAAGAATATTTTAAGTAAAATATTGCCAGGAAACATGAAAGAAGAAGAAAAGGCAAACGGTTGTGAACTGACATAATTTTGAATTTGGCCACTATCACAAACATGTTTAGGAAAGAAACAACTAGAACTTGTCTCTAAGCATTTTCTTTCTTTGGCACTAGGAACATCCTTGAATAAAACCCTTCCCCACCTGAGAAGGCGAAACTGGTTCTATCACTCTTTGGGACAGCATGTTATGAACAGTAGCATAGCCAGGGCAGGGAAAGATGTGCAAATGCCCTGGGTGCAAAGTGTTGGGAGAGATACAATCAGTCGATCCTGATCTTTCTTTAATGCAATACCAGCATTTAAAAGGCAGTATTGCATTTGCAGTCAAACCTGAACACTTTAGCACTCTGTGTGCGTAGTCTAAACAGTAGCAAATTCTGGGGGGCATAGATCTAACTGTAATAAACTGAGCACTTACAATCATAGATCTAACTGTAATAAACCAAGCACTTACAATGTAGCGATCGGCTTATTACAGTGAAATTTTCTGAAGTTCTTCTTTTTTTTTTTTGCTTTTCACTTGAAAAGCTGACAGGGTGGGGCGCTGGTTCATAGTACCAGCCCAGGTTAGTTGAACCAGCTATGCTTCTGGTGATGAAGAACCAGTGGAAACAAAAGAGTTTGATCTGGAAGATGAGGAATGATCACTTGGAATGGAGGAATTTCCTCCCACTGCCATCTGTAACCTTTACAAATGATTTTAAGACTCTATTTGAAACAATCTGTTGCCAGAGAGAAAAATGGCGATTTAGACTTTCTGGAAGAAAAGAGATCAGGATGGTAGGGGATCAAGAGGTCTCTTGAATAGTCATTCATATTTGTTGGACTGTCTTGGTTTTGGAAGGTTTCAGACTTCTTTTTGGAATCCTTTTGCCATTCTTATTAAATGTCTGTTTATTTGTATATTGTTGAGTTTGTTTATTCTGTTTTTTTTTTTTGCCAAAATTGGATGAACAGCTAGAAAATCCATTGGAAACTTTGGAAAAGGAGGGCTGAAAAATTTAGAGATTCCCTGGATCAGCTTGCATTTTTCATCACACTTTTTGATTACCTCTGCAGCAGAGGGGGTGAAACACTAAATCTCTCTCCAAGAAGAATTTAAAATATCTTTTTAAACATCATCTGGTAGGCTGTGATAATGCAGCCATAAAACCTTCTCAAAACAGTACCAGTGGCCATATTCCTGGAAGAAGTATCAACAGTCATACGCACACTGTAAACAATGAGTAGTAACATGCACTGTAGTAGAAAGTTGTTTAAAGCAGATTCTTCCTCACAAGAAGAAACTGCAGACAAAACATTCCTCATACTTCCACAGTTTGTCATAACAAACTTTAACGTATGAGCCTGAGAATTCAAAATTCTGAAAATCAAGGTTTCAGAAATGTACACTTTTTTCCCATAGCTGTTAATAATTTCCTTGGGTCTACTTCAAAGTATTGAAAGAGCACATCATTGAAGATGACATCATTGAGGCATCTGCGAAACTTTAAAACATCGAACACACGTAACTCTGAAATCTATCCCCAGGAAAAGAACCACTTGGCAACTGGGACAAAAAAACAAACAACAAAGCAAGTAAAACCTTCCAAAGTGGGGGGATGTGCCCGTCACACCTCCCTAACTAAACATACCAACTCTGAAATTACATTACAGTGGGGAAATGGCAGTGTTCACCATGGTGGGTGAGTGTCTCTTTTCCCAGGGTTTGTTTTTGAAGTTCTGGGTGTTCGATGTTTTAAAGTTTTACCGATGTCATCTCAATTATATCATCTTTGATGTTGTGGTCTTTTGATATTTTGAGGTAGACCCAATTTCCCCATCCTTATCAGAAAGAGTAGGATTCTAATTAGTGCATAGCAGCAGTGGGATCTGTTGCTCATCTTCTATATCTGAATAAGACAATGAGGCTTGGGTGTTTATTTAAGTATTTTATTACATACAAACACATCAGGATGGATAGCAGGAACATTAAACTTAAACAAGCTAACTAACTGACTAGTACACACATGCATGCTTACATCTTGACTGCTCACTAGAAAATGTCACTCTTGCTTGCACGTGCTCAGTACATATATGCATGTGCCTGCTGACTGGAAAGCTTCTTAAAGGTATATCACACTCTCTGATCTATATCCTCCCTCTTTACTGAGCTGTCTTGCAATGATAATGACATCTGAATAGGCATGCAAATTATACAGACAATAATGAATAAAACAACATTCATGTCCAAGTTGCCATGTATCTTGGAAATGCAACCTGGGTTTAGCAATAGGGACAATCACAGATGAATATTCTGCTTTAGGACTCTTGGGGATATTCTCAGGAACAGGGATATCTGCTGGAATGTCCTCTGGAGTTGGAATATTGGATAAGTCACTCTAAGATCTACGGTCTTTATTATAGGCAAGATGCTGTAACACTGGCTCGGACACCGGTACTAAATGTTTCAGATTCCTCCTAAATTCTATTCCCTGAGATTCCACAATGTATGATCTCGGCTCTTGACACAAACTTTTCACAAATCCAATCCAATCAAAATCTTTTGCTGTCTGCATTCTCACTATCTCCTCTTCTTGTAATAGATCGAGTGATTTGCTGGTCTTATTATAATAGGACTTCTAGTACAAACACTTTTTCAGGAGATGAGCTTTCACTGCTTTGTTGTTCTTAGCACATGGAACCAACAAATTGCTACTGACTGGTAGTATGGTTCTGTTTTTTCTCGACATAAGTCTCTGGGCAGGCAAACCATGATGATTATTGCCAGGAATGTTTCTGAGATTCAGGAGATTTAGAAAAACATCGATATTGTCTCGTTTTGATTTCTCTAACAGCTGTTTTGCACTTTGAAATGGACATTCTGCCAAGCCATTTGACTGTGGGTATTCAGGACTACTAGTAATATGAACAAAGTCCCACATTTCAGCAAATCTTTTGAACTGCTGACTTGTAAACTGTGCACCATTGTCAGAAATGACTCTGTGCGGCTGGACAGAAAAATGTCTCTTCAACTTAGTAATGACAGTATTGGATGTTAGGTTAGAAAGTAGGTCAATCTCGAACCAATTCGAATAAAAGTCTGCTAATACCAAATAATGTTCACCATTCCATTCAAAGATGTCTGTAGCTACTGTCTACCAAGGTAGTTCAGGAATCTGGCTTAACTGAAGTGGTTCTTTTTGTTGATGTGGTTTAGTACTATTACAAACAACACAATATGAAAGTTCTCTCTCAATATCTTTTGACAAAGAAGGCCAAAATACTAGTCCTCTCTTCCTTCTTTTAGTAGATCAGTTCCTGGGTGGCCCTGATCCAAGATCTGAATGTACTCTTGTTGTAAGGATTTTGGAACAATCACTTTTGAACCTTTCATGATGATACCAATTTCAGACAAAAATCTTGTCTCTGTAAGGAAAATGCTGCTGTACTGCTAATGGTAAACAAGATTGCTTAGAAGGCCATACTTGAATGAGGAAGTGGTTAAGCTTCTGGAAAACTGGATCTGAAGCTGTCTGAGTTCTAAGCTCAACAAGATGTGTGGAAAAAATATTTCTCCACTTCCATGACTTCAAAATCCGGTTTCTCATTTTCATGCTGTTCAGTGTTTTTTCTGGGCAAGCTGGATAAAGTATCAGCAAGATAAAGAAGTTTGCCTTTTGTGTGAACGAGATTGGAATTGTACTTTTGCAATTTGAGCATCATGCGTTGCAATCTACCAGTAACTTCTTGTAGCCTGAATTTACATTTCTGAGGATTTAGTTTAAGACTGACTTCACGAGCTCTGTCTAAAACTGTTTTGTGGTTTCTATCATGTTCGACTTTACCACTGCCTCCTACAAGAGTATCATCCACTATAATAACACATGGATAGCCTGAAAAAATTTGCTCCATTGCATGCTGAAAGACTTCACTGGCAGAATTTTTTTATAAATGGCATTCTCAGAAATCTTTACTTTCCAAATGGTGTACTGAATGTGATTAGCAATGAGGATTTGCGGTCAAGTAAAATTTGCCAAAATGAACTTTTTGCATCTAAGACAGAAAGAACAGTGGCATTTGGCATAAAACAGCAACTTCTTCAACTGTGAGCATTGGATGATGAGGTCGTTTTAGTGCTTTGTTCAAGTCTTATGGATCAATATATATTCTAATATCATCTGAGCTTTGCTTATGAGCTACCACTATAGAGGATACCCATTCAGTTGGTTCTTCTACTAGATAAATTACTCCTTGCTGTTCCATTCTGTCTAGCTCAGCCTTGACTCTGTCCTGCATAGCTACTGGAACTTTCCATGCTAGTCTGATAACTGGGCTTACTTCAGTGTCTAACTTCATGGAGTACATAACTGGGAATTTGCCTAGTTTGTCTTCAAAAAGATCAGCATAGTAAAAAAAAAATGGTCTGGGCGAAATTTGAGCTGTTATCCTTTAAGTTTACATGCTGACTTCCTTATTAAATGAAAGCAGTCCCATTTTCAAACTGTCTCTAAGGCCTAATAATGACTGTACGTATCTCCTGACTATGTAAAACTGCAAGTCATAGCTGTTCCCAGCAGATTAGCAAGAAAGCACTACTGAGCCTTCGGTTTGAATTTCTTCACCACCATAAGCAACAAGCTTTGCACACCGCCAAATCATGTTTCTCAACAGTTTTTACTCTAGCAAACATTTCTACTGACATAACATTGCACTTTGAACCAGTATCAGCTTTGAGCTCCATGGATCTCACGTTAATCCGAACGGTACAAAATACTTCATTCTTTGCCAACATATCTACTGCATTGACTGTTTCACCAAGCACAGACACACCATCAACATAAAAAGTAGAGTCACAGCTTTCTAAGTGAGCAACTTGGCTCTTTGAATGCTCTGTTTTAATAACAGAATGAATCTCTTTTGAATTACAAAACCTTTTTGAAATGATTCTATTTTTTACATTTGTGGCACTCCTGACCAAAAGCTAAGTACTTTTCTCTTTTAGGCTCTCTTTCAATGGCTTCTGAACCAGCTAAATTAAGCAAAATAAATTACTTTGTATGTGCGTCTTTGTCAGAAAAAGCACCCTGTACCTAAATATCGTACTCTTGCTCAAAACACTCTCCAGTTTTCTGCAATACTGTTATCAAATACAAGCGGACTTGGTCTGTGAAATCCTTCTGCCATGCCAACAAATTATGTTTAAACAATGAAATATGGCCCTTGTAGTTATCTACAAACATGCACACACTAGGTAGTTGTAATAACATTCAAATGCACAACAAACTCTTTGAAAGACTGTACTTTGTGAAATATTCTTTGAAATTTGTGTACATTGCGAAATAACTATACTGTAATACTGCACACACTTGCCAACACTTTGCATACTTCAGATACTTCAAATAGCTTTAGGTAATGTGAAATAGTAGCACATACTGAAAAATATGGTAGTCGTCCTTTCTTTTTTTTTTTTTTTTACATTTTATGCGATTCGGATATTGTTTCAAATGTTTTCGTAATTATTTTGAATATTTTTATCAATATGTTACAGTTTCAGACATTTTGTTTAATTAGAAATTTGTTTTGAGTGTTCTAAGTGCTTAGTTTTATATTCGTTTAATGGAGTTTGAGTACCTGGAATTTGTTTCTGACCTGTTTGCAAGTCGTTTGAGGAATAGGATTGATCCAATTCTGTATATTCCTTCGACTTTAACTGTATGTCTCATGGTTTTGATTCTGGATCTCTTTCTGACACCATGTTGCTTGTCTTGTATATCTGAATAAGACAATGAGGCTTGGGTGTTCGTATAAGTATTTTATTACATGCAAACACATCAGGATGGATAGCAGGAACAGTAAACTTAGACGAAATAACATGCTTACAGCTTGACTGCTCACTACAAAATGGCCCTCTTTGTTGCATGTGCTCAGTACTTACATACACATGCCTGCTGACTGGAAAGTGTCTTAAAGGTATATCACACACTGATCAATGTGATCAACAACAGCTATAGCTGCTAGGTCAGGTTTGGAAATATTATATAATAATTTAAAATTTTGAGAAACGTTATACATCCTATATGCCTTTTTAGGAGCAGCTGGTTGACTATCAGGAAAATTGCAGGCAGTAATGCACACGCACTCACACGTGTGCGGGTGCATGCGCGAGCACATCCTCTAAAGCAGACAGAAAAATAGAATGGGTGTAAGTTCTGGAAAATCTTTCTGTATCAAGTCATAGTATCTTCTGAGGGACTGAGAAACCTCAGTGTTCTGCCAATGAAAACACTGACAATAGTCTCAGTGAAAGAGAATCTCCCACAGCATTCTGATACAACAGGGAAACCTTCCCTGTTTCCTATCCCAGGACTGACAAGAGTGTCTCTGCTTTGTCGACTGAGGGGACCCCAACAGCTGCAGAGGATGTGGCTAACCCTTGTTCCATAGTGGTTGTAATTGCTGCACCAAAGGGACTTGTGGCAAAAGATGAGTGGTCTGTGGTACAACAAATGGCCACAGCAGAGTCACCCACCTGTGGCTGAGGCAGATTGCTAACCTGCTGTGGTGGCAAAGGCTGTTTGCTTAATTTTTTTATATTTGTGGCTGGAAGAAGGAAGGACTGACCATGGGACTGGTAGTCTGTTCCATGGTGAATCCAAAAATGGTGCCTTTTTCCCAGAGAAGACAAGCAGCATTTGCTGGTAAACACTACAAGACAAAAGTTTCTTTTTTGACAGAAAAAAATAAAGTAAAAAGCACTTTAAAACACTATGCAGCCCCATGAAAGTGAAGTAAACGCAATTTCGTCAGAGAAAATGTTTTCAGTTACTGTACACCACTTTTAGACTGACAGAAAAAATGCATGCTCTGTTTAAAAGTACTTTACAGTGTCGAGACAGTCCATTAAAACACAACAGTGCTAGCTTTAAAATTACTTTCTTGAAGAGGAAAGTAATAAAACATCAACAAAATTAATAAAATGGAAAATTGTTTTTTCCCAAAGGGAAATTATCTGCCCAGCAAAGGAAAACAAAAAGCTAACCATCGATCCTCTAAAGCCTCAGAGATGTGTACTTTTTGTTGGCAGTACATTTCTGAAGGGCTTCACACCCAGACTTGTCTTTAGTCAGCTCAGCTCAAGCTGCCTGACAGTTTGAGTGTATCGAAGGTGCCCTAAATCTTTGGAAGCTGGCTGGCTGTTATATCCTTGGCAGAAGAGTGACATGAGGCCTTACCAATTTTTTTGAATCTTGAAAAATGCTTGAGTGTGATTTAGCACTGCTCAGTTTATAATCCTTAGTGAGGGGGTGAAAAGATTACATTTTGACTCTGTGAACTCAAGGCTAACACCCTTTTTTTGGTTCTTCTGCAAGACAAAATCTAAATAAATTCTGACACTTTTGTTTGCTACAAAGACTGGTGGGCTGGATAAGCAAAATACTAGGCAGGTAGTAGTTTGAATATAAGAGTAAGACAATAACAATGTACTGTCTACATTCAGATTTAAAATTGCAGCATGCTGTCTGGAATTTGTAAGGACTTGGCTTTTTCCCCCGATATATGTATAGCATATAACTTGGCTGAGAAGAGAAGTTGCGTAAGTTAGACTGAAACTCTTATTAATGGGCATTTCCTGTGTGTTGTAACTACCTGCGAGGCTTAGGGTTTCATATATAGTTTACACATTTTTGTCAAGACAGTGCATGTGAAAAATGGTTTTAATCTCTCCAGAGTAATTTCCACTAAGCTAGCTAATCAGCATATATCTGATATGTTTTTGTTCCATGGCTGCTGGGTACGCTATTTTTTGATGTTAAACAAGAGATAATAGTCCAAAGGAAAGTTACTGGTACTTCCTGTTGATTTAAATTTTGTACTTTTTCCAATGGACAGGTAACACCCTCTGCTTTAAATATGTTACTGAGAAATCTGCCAGAGTGGAGATAAGCATTACAGAGAATAATACCTATATACATGTATTCACAATAATGTAGATAACTTAAATCAAAAATCAACATAGAGTACAAATGCATAGCATAACTACTTATTTGGCTTATAGTTCAGACAACATTTGAGATGCCTGGCTCAAGTTTCCCAGAACAATGTCTAGTTATTTGACTTTTTCTGAGTCAATTAACACAGAAATCAAACTGTGAGCTATAGGGAGATGCTTATTAACAACACGTTGCCTTAATCCTCTGTACTGACTGTCAGTATTCATGTTTTCATATATGTTTTTAGCTTCTTATGTCAGGATCAGTGTATTCAGTTATGAAGATTGTTAAAAAGAAAAATACAAACATTTAACAACAAAAGAGCTGTTTTGAAATGACTTTTTTAGTTTATATCTTTAATGTTAAGATATAATTTGTACCTTAGCATACAAAAATATTATGACCAGCATCTAAAAAGGCTGTTTCTTAAAGACATCTGAAAATATGGAGTAGGTAATGCACAGTAAGGATCACTGCATAATCCATTGCACCTTGTATGACTGCAATAAGATGAAGAACAGAAATAAGAAAGAACAAAAATAACATGTTTAGACATGCTTCTTATCAGCAAAGGAGTAGTTTCCTAGAGCATGAGCAAACTTTGTTTACTGTAGTCAAACAAATGCCCATGTCACCACGTCCACTGAGTTTGTGTCAGGGAAAAACAAGAAAGGAGGGTTGTTTTTATAAGATTATTGTGTAGTTTGAATTATTGTTGTGACCTGTGTAGTTAATGTTGAAATTGTGGATAATGACACAGCTTTAATTTAAGAGTTAAGTATGTCTAACTTTTGTAAGCAAACTGCTAGCCAGCTTATGAAACATCCAATTACGCAGACAAAATCTGTCTCCCTGCAGGCTTGGATAATTAAATTCGTTTCACATAAATAATGGCCTGAAAAAAGGCTGTTCATTCTATGCCTTAAGGGCAGCCTTACCGACAATATACTACACGGACCTAATGATTACTAAATTTGTCTTTTAAAGTTTGACTTGTTAAGGTCAGTCATATGCTCCTCGTTTCTACAAAATACACTTAATTGTTGCTAAGCAAGCAGACAAGCCTGCACATATCCACGTTGGTAGGATTATAATAGACGGTACTTGCAGAATGAATCTTAACAATGTAGTCAGCAATTAAAATCTGAAAGGAAAATGAGTGGGTTCAGTAATGAGTTAAACTTTGCATACTGTTTTGTGTAATCTTTTATGTTTTGAATGTATGATTAGCTATGTTGCTACGCTTCTCGTACATATAACAATGCATAGTTTTTAGAATTTTTACTATATCAGTGGTTCTTACTGTGACTCAGTATCTTTGTTTAACAAAACAGATTTGTTGCAACTTGCAGTGTAAGACTGGCAATTTTTTTATCCTGATTTCTTCATTGCTGCAGGATTGTTGCTTCTGATATGCAAGAAATGTTCTTGATTTTAGTTAATGCCTGAGATACAACCTTTCAAAATTTATGTTATTTAAACTTCAACACCTTCGTAGTAATAATTCCTTATTTTAATTGATAAAGTGAGAGCTACTGAATGTTGTATAATATGTAATATGCCATTTAGAAAGTAAGTCATTATCTACAGGATGAAATGCAATAATAGCTTGTTTGTTAAGTCACTGCAGTATATAGTGAGTCAGCACTGAATCTGAAAGCAGTAGTACAACTTTAGGTGACTTATATACACTTTTTTAAAATCTCTTTAGGTAGTGGTGGGGGTACGTTTTTAGACTAGATCCAGGCCTGCTGAATCTAGCTTTGTTTGTATGCTTGTTGTTTGTTTGCTTGTTATTTCCCTGAAACGCTAATTCCACCTAAAACGTGGCTTTTCAGCGCTTCTGTGGATCCCTAGTGATATCTGCATTGCTTACTGTACTTATTTCCTTGTTTCACTTGAAAGAAAGTTACTGTTTGTCTTTTTTGCATTTAAGTTACCTGTAACACATTGCATTTAAGTTACCTGGCACTTGCTCACTAAGTCAGCACTAAAAAATTAAAAGCACTACACCCTCACAAACTCCCCTTGAGTACCTTGTTCCCCATTGGCCCTTTTTTCAATTATAAAGGAATCCCGAATACTATTCTAGCATGTCCAAAGGTCAGATGTCAATCTCCTCTCCAGTCCAGCTGGTGAATCTGAGAATCTTGAGGCAATGTTACAACTGCCTCATGTACACAGACAACCCTCTCCTCCTCCCAACAAATTCCAACACATGTGAGAGATGCAACCATATAGCCAAACTGGAGGCTAAGCTCTCTCAACTCAGTACTGGTGTAACCAGTTAGGAGGAGAAGGAAACCACACTCACTACAATTCCAGTCTCACATAGACCTACCACGACAGCAAACCAAACACATATACACACAAAAACATACTTGGAGGCTCTAAATAAAAATCTGCCTAAGCAGCAGAGACCTCCAAAGCAGACACCCAAGCAACCGCTACCCCAAAACAAAACATGTGCAACACATAGCTCACAAAGTCAGTGTGCCGAACAGTCACAGCCCTTAAGGCTAAACAACACACCTGATACACTTGTAATAGGTGACTCTATCGTCAGGCACACTGACGTCCCGCTCACCAGGCTGAACAAGGAGAAGGTCACGGTGAGCTGCCTGTCGGGCGCTAGGATCCACCACATAACACAAGCACTCAGGTCACTCCAAGGCAAGTACAAATATGACTCAGTCATTGTCCATGCTGGTGTGAATGACCTGAGACGCACTCCCTGGACTACATGAAAAGAGACATAGAGGAGCTCTCTGAGCATATAGCCCAGGCCGGTATGACCCTGACCTTGAGTAGCATCTTACCCTCACCAAGAATGATACCACAATATAAAGACAAGATGATCAATTTCAACAATTGGCTTAAGTATTGGTGTCATTCAAAGGGGATCCAATGCCTGTCAGCCTGGGATGACATGCTCGACAAGCCACAATGCTTCGCTAGGGACGGCTTGCACCTGTCACCCCTGGGCTTTCAGATATTGGCAAAGGCTCTTGCTACCCCCATAGTGCCTTTTTTAGGCAAGGCTCAAAAGACAAACCCACCTCCATAGGTATCACAAGGGATAAGAAACTAAGAGTAATGTTACTCAATGCCAGAAGTCTAAACCTCAAGATGCACACACTCGAAACTCTCCTTAGCATGGAGAACATCGATATCTGTGCAGTAACAGAAACCTGGTTCAAGGCTCCCGAGAGCACCCCAGCACTACCAGGTTATACCTCATACCATGCTTTTCGGCCCCAAAACTTGGACCGAACCACAAAAGGAGGGGGAGTATCAATATTCGTCAAAGATACCCACACCTCCAGGTTGGTGGCACAGCACTAAGCATCAGAGACTATCCATGTGCCACTAACAGTGGGTAAAACTGCCTTCCAGTTTATAGCCTGCTACAGACCACCCTCCCAAACCCAGGAACTCCACTCGGCCTTCCTGAGAACACTGGAAAATATGAAGGTCTCTCCAAACACCATTATATTGGGCGACTTCAACTACCCAAACATTGACTGGGAGCATTACTCTAGCCCCAACACCCTAGTCCAAAGTTTCCTAGAATTTATAAACTCAAATGCTATGGAACAACTTGTTACCACTCCCACAAGAGGGGAAAACATACTGGACCTGATCATCACCAACATGGGGACTCTGTGCTCCAGACCAGAAGTGTATCCCTCACTGGTAAGATCAGACCATAAACTAATCTCACTGGATATTCACATCCCGACCCCACCCACTGCCCAGAAAACCACAGTGAAAAACTTCTCTAAAGCAAATTTCACACTCCTCAAAACCGAGGTGGAATATTTCAAAGCCCCCGGGCCTGTGGAAAATACAGCCCAGAACGCAGAATCCTTTATAAATGCATTCTATGAACACCTTCAGGAATGCATGGATCATGCAATCCCAAATAAAACCAAGACCCAAGCCTCCAAAGGCAGACGTCCTGTCTGGTGGACCCCAGCCATAAACAAACTATACAATAGAAGGAGGAAGCTACTACATGATAGAGAAAAATCCCAAAAAGGGAAGGCATCTCTGATCAGTATTAGCAAAAAACTACGGGCACTCATAAAATCGTCTAAGGCCAGCTTCGAGAGAAAAATTGCACAGGACACTAAGGATAATCACAAGGCTTTCTTTAGTTATGTTAGGAACCTGGGTGGGAATTCCCAAATATGGTCAGAATTAGTCCAAAATGACAACAAATACACCGAACCCACAGACATTGCCAACATCCTAGCTGACAGGTTCAGTGCAAACTCCCCCCCCCACCAAAAGGGCAAATATCTATCCCAGCAGAGTGCTTCCCCCCTGACATCTCAGATGCTCAGGTAAGAGATGCCCTCTCCAAAGCAAAAAACACAGCATCAATGGGACCAGACGGTGTCCCGGGCTGTGTCCTACATGAACTCCAAGAAGAGCTAAACCCAAACATAAAACTACTGTTCAATCTCAGCCTTACTACAGGATATGTACCCAAAGAGTGGCGTACAGCAACAGTGGTCCCTCTCCACAAAGGTGGTGCCTCAACGGATCCTGGAAACTATCGCCCCATAAGCCTGATTGGCTTGGTCTGCAAAACTATGGAAAAGATCATCATGGACCTCATAATTAAAGATATTGGGGACCTACAGACACTGGATCCTACCCAGTTCAGCTTTGTGAAGGGCAGATCCTGCCTCTTAAACCTGGTTTATTTCTTTGAAACAGTCACCAAGGCCAGTGATGAGGGGAAGGTGGTCCACACAGCCTACCTGGACCGCACAAAAGCCTTCGATACAATACCCCACTCGGGCATTATAGACAAGCTCACCAGTTTAAATATAAACCCCTATGTCACTAGATGGGTTGCAAACTGGCTCAAGGACAGAACCCACATGGTTAGACTTGCTGGAGCCATGTCATACTCCAAACCAGTTACAAATGGCATCCCACAAGGCTCAGTCCTGGGACCTCTCTTGTTCGGTATATATTTCTCGGAGGTACAGGCCAACACGGAAGGACTGTGGCTGACCAAGTTCACAGATGACTGCAAACTGGGTGCCATAATCGACTCTCCAGCCGACACAAGCATCCTCCAAAAGGGCCTCATAGAAACAGACAACTGGTGCCAGAGCCATGGCCTCAAGCTTAATGCCAAAAAGTGTATAGTCATCCCCTTTGGCAAAAACAAAGTGCCCACAAATTACCACATAGGTGGTAATCCATTAAGTACAAAAGAAGTACTTAGGGACCTGAGGACCCAAGTTAATAGCAATCTCTCATTTGACAACCATGTGGCCAAAGTGGTTAGAAAAACATTTTATATAGCCCACCTAATCATGAAGGGATTCACATCTAGATCAGGGGAGGTCATCGTGCCTCTTTACTCATCCCTCATCAGGCCCATAATTGAGTACAATGCCCCTTCTGGGATGTACCTTACCAGACACCTGCAGCAACTGGAAAGACCCCAAAAGTACCTCACCAAGAGGATCAAAGGGCTCAAACAGATGCCATATGCTGCCCGGTTAAAGAAACTCCAGCTCTACTCAGTGGCATACCGCCTGCTCAGAGGCAATCTGTGCCTGACGTATAAAGCCATGTCTAACCCAGAATTAATGGACATGCTGCACCTCAGAAAATCCAAATCCCATCGAACTACGCGCTCGTGAGACTTGAACCTCAGCACTGAAATAAATAGGACATGCTGGAGGGACAGATTCATAACCCAGAGGCTCCCTTCACTCTGGAATAAAAGCCCAGTCCAGGTTAAGCAGAGTCCCTCATTGACTCTCTTCAAGAGGAATCTTGATGAGTGGATGGGAGATCGTAGGTTTACCGCGGGTATCCCTTCTGTGTCACTGTTAGACAGAGGCACAGTATACTAACCTCGAAAAAGGGCATAGCAAAATTAATTTAAAATGGGTGGCGAAAGCCAAACACACTCTGGCTAGGCTTATAAATGCCCTAGGGCAGATAGCCTAGTATGAACCTATGAACCTATGAACCTATGATTTTCCACACTAGTGTTTTACTGAAGATACAAGTAAAGGAATTATTTTCAATAGCAGTATGTTTCAGCTTATAAAAGCTTAGATTTGTGTATGCATCAGGCTGCAGGTGTTGCTAGCCGCAGAGTTAAGAATGGGGTGATACTTGTCACTGAAATGTTGTATGTCTGTCTATACTGGGCTAAGGTAGTCATGTATAGCTAGTACTCTCACATTACTACTGGTTCAGATACATATGTTTATTTATTTATTTTTATTTATTTATTTATTTATTTAACATTTGTTGACCGGGAATGTCCAACTAGGTTCCACAGATCCTGTTTTCAGCGGAGGCCTGGGGAGAAACGCTCCAGAAGCATGTCTTTACCATAATAACATTGCAACCTAGGAGATGGAAAATTAACAAGCAGAGGGCGCAGATGTCTTATCTCATTATATTATGAGTTTAATTGAATGCTTAGCTAGGATGTTGTGGTTTAGGAAAAGTAATGTTCAGACAGGTTAAAAATAGTGCTTATACATAGTGGGAATTTGCACAGGCTGCACCTAAGAGCAACTTTGGTGTGCTTAGGCACAGCCAGTTTAGTCAGCTGCCAAAAACATATGAAAATGAGACAGAAATGAGATGTAGATGAAGAATGCCTTAAATCTGTGTGACAGAATTATGTAAATTAGGTATTTTCCCTCTTCTTTGTGATTCACAGTCACTTTTTATATACCTCTGCACTGTGCAGGCATACCTTATAAAATGTGAAGTTGCACCTTTTCTGTTTTGCAAATGGTGAAGATACTTGATGTTGCTGTCAGCCTGGCTGTTTTTTGTTTTGAGCTGCTTGTCTCTGCCAAATCAAAACCACAGGCACCCAGTGGCACTTGCCTGCCTAGAAGGTGCAGATAGATATATAGGCAAAGATTGACTCATTTTAACTTTGCTGACCAAAACTCCTTGACAGGGATATAGTAAGGGCTTTAGTGAGTTTTTACGGCTCACAGACAAAGATTTGTGGGGGTGGGATGCATGGTCTTCCTATACCTGTGGATACCAGGGTATGTATAGCCCACACTATTCTTATAACTAGCACATTCTGGTTAGAAACCGAGGACACATTGGGTATTTCTTGGGCTTCTGCCTCGAGAATACTTCACCAGTTCCTCAAAAAAACTCTTAGCATGTGTGGATCCATATATTTATCTTCTGCCAGTGTCACCTTAGGACTGAGCTAGAACCATGAGTGCCATCTGCGGGATGGCATGTTTTCTTGAGGTGCTTAGTGTGGTAGATTGCATCCATGTTGCCATTAGGGCACCCTATGGATCATGTGGGAGTGGTCCCAGAATAGGAAGGTGCTCCATTCCATCAACTGCCATGCAGTGTATGATGTATGGGTGTGCATCACCAATATGTCGGCCATCATTTTAGCAATGCCCATGATTATTATATCTGGCATGCAAGCTCACTCTACTACCTCTTTCTGCATGCTAGGATACCCTACAGTCACTTTGTTAGTAAGTGCAGAGTTTTCCATAGTAATTTCTACAGGTTTAATTTGTAAAATGCATTACTTAGCAATAACCCCCATTTCTTTTATGTCTCCTCCCCTTTTTCTTTTGCAGGTGATGTAGGCTATATACTCAAACCCTGGCTGATGACATCAGTCTGTAACACTAGGAAATCTGCTGAACAATGCTTCAACACTGCCCTGTTCCAGACATGAATTGTCACAGAGTGAGTGTTGGCCTGCTGAGAGCCCATTTTGGTTGCTTGGATGAGTTTGGAGGTGCCCTTCAGTATGACCCTACTACTGCATGCAGGATATTTACTGCATACTGCATTTGATACAGCATGATTATGCATTAGTCTGGTACTCAGCAGTCCCACAATGACAGTGTAGTTCCTGCTGTCATTTCTTCCACCAATGATCACAGTGATGGTGGCCAGCCAATGGAAATATCATGACCAAATATGGTAAGCCCATGCATAGTCCACAGCTGCTCAAGTAAAGAGGCAGTATCTAGTCCACCACTATGGGCCATGACATTCCAGTAGTGGCACCTTTACTGTAATATCACATAGATTAAACTTGATGCAAGCAGTGTTTCCTGTGGGCTATGCTGTGTTGTGCATGGCCTACTATCATTGGACATCATATAGTTTCCTAATGTTTTAAAGATTTTTTTTCTACATAATTAATTGTTTGCAGTATCTGTTTTGTTTGTCATAGCTCAACTCTGATGCATAACCATCAACCGTGATCTGTACAGTTAATGGTAAAGGCATAAGGAGAAGTGTAAAGACTCATTTACATATTATGCTCACATAATGTTATTCATAAGTATTGTTCAGGTGTAGCAAGGATTGTTGAATATCTGTGACTTTTCAGGATGCATTTGCAAGTACTAATAAAATAATGTATATTGCAGTGTGTACAGTAAAAAAGGTCAGTTGAAAGACAACAGTTCAATGTTTCTTGACAGAAAAGTTGCATGTTTTCTTTCTTGTGTGTTCTGCTGCTGTTTTACTATCTTTCAGATATATCATGAAATTCATTAATTTGTCTGCAAAGTGACTACTGGATGAGTACTACTGCTTTGCTTTACTGAACATTGATTTCAACCTCCTTTATAAAATGTCCTGCATGTGAAATATTGGCCATTCCTGTATGGTGTTAGCTCTTTCATCAACACAAATCCTTTGTGATATCAGGACTAGTGAATGGTCATCATTTGTGCAGTGCTAAGGGTGAAGTGGCAACAGTGCTAGTTTAACTGGCAGGATTTCTCATAGTAGCAAATGCATAGCCCTAATTATACATCCTCATGCAGTACCCAAAGAAACTTTTTGAAGTAATACTTTGCAGAATCAATTCAAAACTCCTCCCGTTTTTTTTTTCTGTTCTGCACAGTATCATCACTGTTTTTCACATGTAAGTAGTTCTGCATTTCTATCCAAGCCTGAAAGTAAATGTGCAAGTTTTATCCTTGCTGTCTGCAATGTATCTATATACTTAAGGTGTCAATCACAGTGTCCCCTAATGGTAGTGTAGGTGATGGTCCTAGTGACTATGAGCAGGTGCTGGCATGAGAGCTTGATGCTAACTTACTGTGATGCTGTGATCTGCTTGAGGCAGGGGGACATAGACAATTATATAGCTGTGCTGCTGGACCTCTTACTCAACTGTGAAGTTTTACCACATGTTGTGGAAAGCTGATGATTTCTGCCTGTCTTCTTTTGTGTTATGTCACCTGTACTCATTGTCGCACTACTTTGATAATTACATGGGGTGCGGCCTACTCTATACTTACTTGTGTGGACTCTCCCTCCTCCACTTCCAGCTGTGATTCTACTGTGAGTCTAGTAAGTCTTTACTAGTGTGCACAAGGAAGCAGTTTTGGATGCTGTGTGTGCCACCATACTGCACACGAGGATGATCATGGCATTGCCACTGACCTCCACCATTCCCATGCACTGATGAAATTCTTCATGTATGTCCCCTTTTATACTCTACTCTTCCTCTACCTGCCACAAATGGCCCCAGGGTGATGTAAGAATGCTGATCTGGTCATTGAGATCTGTAAATTCTGCACATCTTCAACATATGCTGAAGTACTCCCTTAACTGACTTCTCCTTTCTCAACATATGTGTCAGTGAGCCCCAAGCCAAAACTGACACCAGGGAAAATCTATCTTTATCAGTGGAAGCCTAAACCTACTACCCTGGAGCCTTGACCACAAACAGGGAATGAAGTACTCCCATAACTGACCTCTCTTTTCTCCATGGTTGTGACAGTGAATCTCAAGCCAAAGCTGACCCCAGGGAAAATCTTTCGTTATTAGTGGAAGCCTGAACCTACTACCCTGGAGCCTTGCCACAAACAGGAAATGTATATGTAAAAGTACTGGTCTTACTAATTTTTGTCTCTGTCCATCAGTCTCTGACTACACGGCTCCATTGTTCATCACCCCTCATTTCCACAAGCACTCTCTACTCCATATCACCCTCCTATCCATTGTTCTTAAGCCTAATCCCTCCCAGTTGCTTTAGTTGGTAGCCTTTGTAGAAAGTTATTATAGTGTCCTTGCCAACACTATCCTCTTATTTTTAGATTTATTATCTTTCCATATTTGATAATTTACACACTTAAAAGCTCTGTCTCTCTGCTGCTTTTTTACCTATGCTATATGGCCCGCTACCTGTTTACTCTCTCCTAAGGTAACTTTTTCCTCTGCAAACAACTCTAATAAACCCCTTCCATCCTCTCTCCTTCATTATTCAATCATTATTTCAACTATAGCTTACTTAACCTTATTGATTGTTTTTCTTCTTCCAGAGCTGCTCAAGGGGCCAGGCCCAACCTGCTCCATTCTACCTCTCTACACTCAGGCTCACTCCACTCCCCTACCCTACTCCCATTCCTACCCCATTTCAGTTACATTTATACTTATCAACCTCACCCACATAACTACCAATCACAACCCAGACTTCAATTAATTAACTCAAACAGCTGAATATACTACAAAGTACCCCTACTCTATAACATCAGTAATTAAGCAAATTATGTCTACCCCTACTGTAAAATATACTCCTTACTCACACACAAACCTCTACACATCCATCCTATCACCATACCCACATGCTAACCCCTACACATACATTGTATCCACAACCTACATAATATAACCATCTCACTCCACACAATAAAATTCAAACTATCCCAATAAAATGCATCCTCTTAAAAAGACACACTTTCACATAACACTCCTCTAAACTATTCAGTGCTAATACTTTTATACTACTTCATCTCATACCATATTCTACTACAATACAACATTCTCCCTCCCTGGCAAACCTCACCAATTATACACCTAAACAAACCTTTAAACTATCTAAATATATTCCATCCTCTAGGAAACTTTCCCACACATCTCAAAAACAAGACAAACTACTAAACAAGCTTGTCAAACTCTATTTACACATACTTAATCAGTTAAACCAATTCAGGGACATACACTGTAATCCTGGTCCCATTCCACCACCTGACATAGTAAACACTTCTAACATTACCAAACTAGGACCACTGCATCAGAAAAACAAGTCCTCCCTACTCCTCCTTAACAGGAATGTAAAGATGTAAAGGGTATTGCAAATAAAGTTCATGACATGCATGTCCTACTCTCCCTTTACTCCCAGATTTGGGAATAACTGAAACATGGCTAAAACCCAACAATAACAACAATGAAATAACAGCTCCTGTACACAATATTCTATGTAAAGACAGGATAACAAAAAAAAAATCACCTAATACTTGACCA
This sequence comes from Protopterus annectens, assembly GCF_019279795.1. NCBI lineage: Eukaryota > Metazoa > Chordata > Ceratodontiformes > Protopteridae > Protopterus > Protopterus annectens. The sequence continues at coordinate 1,753,399,562 of NC_056731.1, read as the reverse complement.
CTTAGACAAAACCACTCCTGCCTTTGACAAAGCTGAACTTATATTTGCCAAATTAAAAATGAACCCCAAAAAACATGTTAACATCATAGGTGGTGATATTTCACCAGGAAACAATATTCCCACTTTGGAAAATGTACTTCATTGGATCTCCAAGTCCCTTCCATAAGGAACAATCCTGATAGGGGATTTCAATATTGACTGGCTTAACTGCTCCTCACAAAATCCAACAGCCCATATTAACCTCCACGGATTCAATCAACTCATCACATCCCCTACATAGACTGACAAATCTTCCAAATGATAGTGAATCCTTGACTGGATTTTGGTTAGCAACCCCTCCCTGGCATCTCAATCAGGCTGTCTCCCAACAGCCTAAATGGCCATCAGCCAACCTTTCTCCTTAGGACCAGTACTCACCAATCCACCCAGACCACCTTCCACTTAATCAGAAATAAGAAAAACTTCAACCTATACAGTTTCAACTCTGCTCTAAATAGTTGCAACTGGGAATCTCTCAAACAGCTTCCCCTAGAAGACAAAGCCAACTCCTTCAACACCACTTTCCTAAACATACTGAACTACCATGCAACCCCTAGAATTATTAGAGTTAAATCTATTTATGCACCCTAAGTAAAGAATGTAGATCCTTACTCAAAGCTAGAGACAAGGCTTGGGAATAATTTCATAAAAACAAAAACTGAATCACACGGCAAAAATACCAAGAACTACAAAATAAAGAAAAAAAAATATTAAAATTAGACAAAATCACCTACTACCACAATATTCAGAATAAACACATAAAACACCCTCAAAAATGATGGGCCGCAGTTAATAACATACTTCATCCAGGTAAATCAGCTATCCACCTCTACCCCAACAACAGCTAACAATACTGAAAATATAGCAACCCAATTCAATAAATACTTCCCAGAAACTATTCAAGCATTAGCAAACTCTCAAGGCATTATCAGCAACTCTACCCCTTTTTCACCTCGGCATAGCACCAACTCCCAAAATAACCCCCCCCCCCCACTTTACCTTACACCCAGTGTCTGTTAAATCCATAAAAAACTACTTCAAAAACTGAAACCAACCACCCTAGCCACATATAATCTTCCAGCTGATGTTCTACATATTGCAGCTGAAGCAACAGTCTATCTAGTAGCCATACTCATCAACCGATCGAGAGAGCCAGGTACCTGTTATTTGGAAAACCTCCCATAGTCTACCACTACATAAGGGAGGTACTTCCACTGAACTTACATATTATTGCCCAATTGTCTTCCTGTCTTCCTTATCCAAAACACTAGAAAAAGCAGTGCACACCCAACTAATGGACTACCTTCTCACACACACTCAACATGTTTTTTGTCCCTTTCACAGCACCACCACCACACATAAGTCCTTTACCAATACAGTGAACCACCACAGAAACAATGGACAATATGTTTCTAAAATATTTTTGAACCTATCCAAAGCCTTTGATATGGTAAATCACAGTAAACTCATCAACATTCTCTCTACCCCTAAACCTTAGCATCTCCTTTATCACATGGTTCCAAAGCTACCTAGCAGGATGACTGCAAGCCATCCAATGGCAACACGATATTTCCCCTCTGCTCCCAGTTGCCTTAGAGTTTCCACAAGGCCCCATCCTTGGACCCCTATTATTCTCTCTTTTCACCAACCAGCTCAGCATCTCCACACCACACTCCTTTGTAGTACAATACACAGACAACTCAACCCTATCTGCAGCCCCATACTACAAGACCTTTATATCACAACCCAAGATTCTTTTCTATCTGTTGAAACATGGCTCACTAACTCCCAACTCATTCTGAATTTTAACACCAACCTGATAAAACCCCTGCTCTCCAAAATATTATACATCCATATACCACTTCTAGTTCTGCAGTAGCCAACAACTAGATATCACCAAAGCCAACAACTTAGATGGGAATTCTCTCTTCTCTAACTGTATTCCTAAAATATGGAATAAGCTGCCATCCCTAATATCAGCTCCATCTTACAATTTAAAAAGCTCCTTAAATCACACATAGACATTTGGCTATGTTCTTGCAACTCTCCTGGATAGGCCTTTCTTAGTCTCCTTGCAAATTATTGTCCTTTGGGGGGGGGATCTCACAGCTAATATTAACAACACCTGTAGGAAAACAGCCTTCTATATCATTTAAATGGCATTTTACTCATTATGATGCATAATGTGAATGCTTCTAGCTAAAGAATTTATTTTCCACCATTATATGTCTGTTATTTGCTATCAATGCAGTAATTCCTAAATGTTTGTTAACTTCTGTTATGTCTGTAATAGGACTTCTGTATTGTTTTTCACACATTTGTTAAACTCTAATTTGTCTGTAACTGGAGCTTTTCTCCCTGGGCCTCTGCTGAAAAAGGACCTGTGTCCAGTTGGACTTTTGCGGTAAACAAATGTAAAATAAAATAAATAATGTATACCCTGTATTGTAACCATCTCTGTCTGACTCTCTGTGGCAGTGGCTTGTGCCTGAATAATGTCATGGTGCATCTTCTGCTGGACAGCTAAGGCCTTGTGTGCTTCCAGAGATAGTTGTCAGATATGTCTTCACCTTGCCCCCTTTGCACAGGCATCATAGTACATTTTGTTAACTGCGAAATGGTAGCATCTTCCTGAATACAAACTTGCTGTTTACAAGAGACTAGTCTTGAGCTACATGTTGTCCCACCCCTTCCAGCTGCAACGTTATATTCTTATTGTGTTCACTGTGTGAGGCTGTGTTGCTGCTTATGGAGTTATGTACCTGTTTTGGGGTGGGGGGTTTATGCCAGTACACTTTTCATCTGTATGCCATTGTCCTCATGCTGTGTCAGAAATATGAGAGTTATGGCATCACTGTTGACTGCCATTGAGCTCTCAACTTCAGCCTGTTATGCTGCCACAGTGAAAGTCTTTAGTTGTGGTGCTAAGCCTGTTAAGGTATAAGTGATAACATGCTGAGACCTCTGACAACCAAAAATTATTTATATATAAACAGACAATACAGACACTTGCCATGCAAACAGTGTGAAATTATTGCTTGCCTGAAGTAGATGGGGGTACCTAGAGGTGGAAAATGTAATGGATTATTTGTGCAAAGCTATCCTGGGTACTACATGACAGCATGAAGTATTGCCATCATGTATGCATTAACCTTCCGATTGATACACTTTGGCTGCTACAGAGACCTGAGAGTACTGGTGTCTACACCACCTCTGATTCTTGTGGTATTGTCATCTGTACCATAGACATCATTCCTTATGGAGAGAAGGTTCTCCTCATCAGGTGTTAATGGTTGGATTGTGGATGAGCCCCTACCAGTGCTGCTGCAGGCAATTATATTCCATCTAGCTTTGAGGGACTTCATAAAGAATGGTGTCTGTTAAAGCCCAGAGTCAAGCCGCAAGCTAATCAGATAAAGAGACCAAGATCATTCTCTTCCTGTTGCAGAAGTTTTACAAGCATACATTGAAATTGGAAACTACCAGCTCACATTGAAAAAAGTGTATATATAGCAGAAGCTTGGGCAGCACCTGTCTTCCCTGATATGGATCCCCTGCTCTGGGTAGCAGTGCGGGTAGAGGTACAATGACCTGCAGAAGCAGAGGGGGACCAGATGGCCAGGTGGGTTTCTGAGTTCAAAGAGAGAAGGTCAGAGTTCTATAGTAAATATATGCAAGGTTAATCCTTGGCTCTAGATGATTGTCACTGTTGAAGTGACACCCCAACCCCATGTGCAAAAAATGAGAAAAGTGATTGTTAATGGACGGCTGGATGAAGCAAAATTTGTGTGTACATTTGTATAATCATTTTAAGTAAATGTATGTATATATATTGCATGTGTATGTGTGTGTGTGTGTGTGTGTGTGTGTGTGTGTGTGTGTGTGTGTGTGTGTGTGTGTGTGTGTGTGTGTGTATATATATATATATATATATATATATATATATATATATATATATACACACACACACAGGTATGGCATAGGTAAAGATCTATGCATTCCCTTTTTTATAATTCTACAGCTGAGAAGGAGCAAGAGTAGAACAGAGTGCAGTCTAAGTGGAGATTGCATCATTTGACAGAAGGCAATCTTGACTATTCAAAGAATAATTATAATATTAGTATTACATAAATAAAAGGATGGTCCCAAGCCTGGCTGTAAAAAGGAGGAGGGTGGTCATCCACCGCAGGGACCAGAATTGGAAACCAGGGAAACCAGGCAAGAAACTGCATGTAAATTAGAACAAATGCATTTGCTCATGCTACTGCATCTGGGGCAGATGATGCGCCAGCATTGGGGACCCAGGGTGCTGATGAGAAGTTGGCTACTGGCCAAAGGAAATTGAAATCCACTACACCAAAGTTGGAAACCTGTATCACCATGTGGAATGTCCGAACTGGCCACCATATCAGCCAGAATGAAATCATTGCCAAGGAACTCATGAAATGAAAATCTCGGTCACTGCAGTGTTGGATTTACAAATCACTGGATCGGTGACATTGTGTGATGTCCCTACTCTGGGCCAGTAATCAAGGAACCTGAATCTTCATCACTGACACTGGAGAGGGACGTTCACTTGGAATACAAATGACATATGTTACAAATCCACTGCCCCATTTGTGACTTGACACCCACTCACTCACCTATGAAAGTAAGTGCTTAACTCAGCAATATAATCATACATACTTTCATTTGCTTTGAGTCTATGCTCACTAAACCTTTTTCTGTAAGCTTCAGGTGTTACCTTAAAGCATTCAAGTAAACATTTCTTGACTTTTTCATAGTTTAATCAATCAGTATCAAACAATTTAGAAAGAGCAGTTACAGCTTTACCATGTTATAAGGGGGTTAGGAACAGTACCCAGAGCTCTTGGTCAACATTATACTGTTTACATACTCTTTCAGATATATGAATAAAACTATCAAAATTATCATCCTCTGTAAATTGTGGAAGAAATTTACTGACCTTTATTGCTTCTGGTCTTCAGTTATTCCCTTCCCCATTACCTCCATGACCCTGGCAAAGAGTCTGCATCTCCCTCTTATGTTGATGCAGTTTCTCATTTTCTTCAGCCTCCAAATGCCGCAGTCTCTCTGCTGATTCTAGTTCCAAACATTTGGCCTCCAGTTCAAGTTTCTTTAATTCCATATGACTTTTTAATTCCTCTGAGGAAAAGATGAACTGTCCTGTTTCTGGGAGCTGCAAATTCCCATCACCAGACTGGTTATCCTCTTGGATGCTAGTCTGAGCTGTGACCAAGGCTGAAATAATTTCCTCTTTAGTCAGGTTGGCATATACCAGTCCTTTGACTTCACACAGCTTGGCCAGCTGGTTCTTTGTCGACTTGACATAATCCTCTGCTGACATGTTTCCCTGCTCTCCTAGACTAAACTAGACTGACAAATAAATAAATAAATGAATAAAACTGTTGTTATATGAAACCCTAAATGTTCACTGGATGGCTGCTGAGAGACTGCATCCCTTTAATGACAACACTTTAAGGGTACAGAAGTTCAATATCCACACCACTGCTCACTAATATGTGACATCCTCACTCTGGACCAATAATCAAGGAGTCTGAATCCTCACCACTGACACTAGAGAGGGAAGTTCACTTGGAATACAAATAGATACACTCAGTATTTCCAGATGCAGACCTCTCTGCATCAAGCACAATTTCCCTTAAGAGCACACAGGAAACACCACTCAGTCCAGGGTGTGGATTTCTCTTTCTGTCTCCCTGCATGTTCCCAGTAAGACACCCCCCACTGGTACAGCTGTAGGATTAGGTCCTCAGCAGAGTGTCCAAGCCAAGTCCTCCAGCACTCTTTTTGTGAAACCAGTGCTTTGTGTCCCTGCACCAAGTAGATGACACACATATTCTTTGGGATTTAATTTTCACACACCCACATATACACACACACACACACACACACACACACACACACACACACACACACATACACCTGGGAAAGGCTGGCACAGATTACCCACTCTACCAACTTTGCCCAGACTATAAGGTAGATTCACTGCCACCAGTCAGTTACTATAAGGCTCTTAAAAGGGTAGCCATTTATACTGAGTGAAATCAATATTGATAGAAATGGTAATGTTGACCAAAGAGCGAGGCTTTCAGGAGTGGACAGTTATCACCAAATAAATATGTGAAAATACTCTCAAAACTTAAATATTTTCTAAAAAGGACTGGTCATAATGAAAGGTTTAAATAAATTTAATTATGGATAATAAAAGTACATGAAAATACTAAATATCCCTTTACGGTAAACACCAGAGTTTTAGTCACAGTAAGTATTAAAAATAGCACCAATGGAGAGTTTCACACGGTTATAGATAAACAGTATTTAGCTAGTCTCACTATCTATAAACAGTATTTCACTATTTAGCTAGTCTTGCTATCTGTAAACAGTATTTAGCTAGTCTCACTATCTATTACTGATTGACTAAAAAAAATACTGTTCCTACTTACTGAACAGAGCAGGACAAGATGGGTGAGTGGTACTTGTTGTCAGTTCCAAGACAGAATACAGAATGGTGCTGAGACTTCAGTCTGCTGTAATATTAAAACATTATTTCTGCACAGAACGATGTCACATACATCTGGTCATCTGAATCTGTTTCCCACACTATACCCCATCACTAGAAGCTACCAGGGTTTAGCATCTATGTGCTACAATACACACAGATAGAGCTTTGCTCAGATGTGGTGTAGCTGCTGGAAGGCATAACATCATCTCACTCTTCCTACAGGAGCTACCAATTATTCCCTAGCCCAGATACTGGGTCTCTGGCTCCATTCAAAACTATGGGATAACATCTTTATGGTTTAACCCATAAAGTAATTTAATTTCAAGAATATTTTGCAAAGTCAGGTGGATTAAGATTAACCTCTTCACTTCCAGTATATGCTGTTACAATGTATACATTTAATAAACAGTTACAATAATGCATGTACATCTATTTTCCTTCCAGTAGGGCACACTGTTGATACATTTTAACACAAGCAAACCTCACAACTACATTTTCAGCACAGCATCTGTACAAATCAGTTTGATATACAAATGACATATAATTATTTACCAAGTTTCAGCTGGCTGTGCTAGCATATGTTACAAATCCACTGCCCTATTTCTCCTGACATGGCTGGCAGTACCTCCTATTGTCTCACATTGACCATCCAACCACTTAAAGCTGATGAAATAAATGATGGTGCTGTACTACTCTGGTGGTGAGAAGCAAGACGTTGGCTTTTGGAAATGTTCACAGGATCCGGGTGGTGGCTCTGACTCTTTGGACCCCCCCTAGTGTGTGGCAGCCTGTAAAGCCACCAACATCATGAGCGTCATGACCTGGTAGACATGACAATTGAGCAGGTGATGGAGAGGCACCTTCGACCTATGCAAGACCTCCTCCAGCATGTGCAACACTTTCTGCCCCATTTAGCTGCAACCACAGAGCCACTGGAGGCCTCCACCCCCAAACCACTGAGGTCCTTCTCTTCAAGTCCATTAAGTGTGGGTGGGGAATAATTGAGGTCTTCCAGAGAAGGATGAGAGTGCTCAGTTCTTCTCACCTTTTACCTTTTATGTCTGTCTGCCATGTGAATGCATTGTGTCTCCTACCAATGTCAGACCACCATACTGTTCCTGTCTGTCTTTTTATAATTCATCTACTCCTTAACTCTTCCCTAAGCCTCTGCCCTGCATCTACTTCCCTTCTTCCTTCCCCAACATCCCTCTTTATATAAAAAAAATTGAAAAATAGAGGTGTCTGTCCCCCACCAAAAACATAGTACCCCTTCTCTCCCACCTCCTCCAGCACAACCATCTTGATGTTTTCCTTCTATGTGTCCCTTGTCTTCTCACTCCATCATTTCTAGATTTCTTATCTTCCCCTTTCTAACCTTATAATGAGCCAATCAGGGTGTCTTGATAAAGACATCCTTACATTAAGTAAATAATACCTTATAACTTTCTTTAAATTTACAGACAGTTGCACTGAGCTCTTCTTTCCTCAAATAATTGCAAGTGACATGTACTAGCTTGCTCAGGTTCTCTCTTGCTTCAAAACAATGAAAATAGCTAAGAGTAATTATCTCTTTACACTCATGTAGCTTCCTTCATAATAAAACATGCCACTTAAAAGCCATTTTACAATCATTCAGACAGGCAGACCTACTGTAGGCATTTCTGTGCAGCCCTTCACTTTTTCATATTCAATGCCATTTCGTGGAGCTGAGCTTAGTACAGACGTGCAGTGGTTCTTTTTACAGATTATCCTTGCACACACACAAAATATTGGACTATGAATGCCATCCATTATCTGATTGTTTGCCTTATGAGTCAGAACATTCTGTCTTGACGGAAGGAATGACTTTAACCCCACCGCTCTTTTTGTTTCTTTATGTTATGCATGTATGTATGTATGTATGTATGTATGTATGTATGTATCTTTTGCATCTTTTTTACACTGTCATAGGATGAGCTATAGCTATAGCTTTGTTGTTTCTCAAATTTCTTAGTCTTAATGTTATGTACCATTTCCCTTTGCTCTGTCTGAAGGAGTATGTGCTGCTCTCTAATAGTTTCTTCCATATATGATTTCTTGTGCTGACTTGTTAGGCCAAACTTGGATCGCTTCCATCCTTTAAATATCTATGTAGATTTGTAAAATGAGGAAATGTGTGTAGAACTACACTAGGAATAAGATTATTAAGCAATACAAGAGTGACACTGCCTATTCTGACCTGCACACATCTTTTGCCTGTTACCCTGTCATTGTGCCTTGCTGCATTTTGAAAATCAGCCATATGACTGCCTCATTGCTATGTTTTTGTTGAGTAATCATTGACAGGACACTCATTCTTTCTGGCCATTTAACTGAAATCCACTCCTTCCCTAATCTCATGCATTTTTGTTTTTGTTTCTGTGAAGACTCAAAATGGCTTACCTGGATTACATATTTTTCTTATCTATGGAGAAAGGTGTTTTTACTGCTACTTTCAGGGTAATGTCACTTGTGTAGGTATTGATTGACTTGTATGGTTCCTTGTGATAACTCACAGGTCACTGCACCCCTGCACACGATATTGACTGTAGTGTAGATATTTTAACTCTGTTACAGGCAGACTAGAACTAAATACAATTTTTTTTTATTGTTTCCCATTTCTCTGTAAATATCACTAAAATATTGTTCATATCATTTGTTGATCTTGTGGGTTGTAAATCTCCTCACTATGAATAAACTGAATTATTTGGGTGTATTTATTCTGTAATCTTTTCTTTCCATATTTTTAACATCTTCCTTTACATCCACAAATAAATCAAGCCTCCTAATCCCTATTTTTTTTTAACATGTTCCGTTGGTGTGTTCATAAATAGCTGTTATCTTCCAATATGGGTTTGCAGTAATACCTTCAAGTTAAACAACTGGGAGCTCTCCGAATTCAAATGATAATGAATATGCCATTTTACTCTTGTTTTTTTTTTTGTGTGCATTATGTGTGAGCCTGTACCTTGCCTTTTTTTTCCCCCTTTCTTTGATGCTGTTCTTTCACATTAAAAAAATCTGCTTACCTATTCTCTGGAATGAATATCAGAAAAAATGTTAGACTTTTCAAAGTTATTCATCAGTCTAAGAAGTGACAGCAAGAAATACATAATTAGGTAGAAACCATCACATATAAAGTTTCAGCGTTCTTCTTTTATACTGCAAAAAGAAGCCAGGAAGTAGGTTGAGAAGGTTGTGTGGAAACCAAGCGGGAGATAAAAACGGAACTTGCTAGATGAATAACACATGACAATATAAAAATGAATTGTTACACTGAGGAGCCTAGAAGGACTTACTGAGATGGGTTATTGAAAAAGGGAGGTGCTATGAGGAACAAAGAACATATGCTGAAATACTAAATGGGTATTTACAGTACAAAGAATGAAATCCATTGTGATTGCATGGTAGAACAAGGGGGTTTGGGGCTGGGACAAACAGATGGACAGAGAAGTGACCAGGAGAGAGAAATAAATAAGAAGCTGAAATTACTACAAAGGGGCTAGAAAAGTTGCATTACCCACCTGTATTTCGTAGAGTTAGCAAACACGCATAGTATACTCTTAGCTAAATTGTACCACCACTATTTAGGAACGGGACTAAAGTGGTGTAGGAAAAAAGTATGGTAACAGCCGTGCCATTGTGCAAGTTAGAGTCTGGGACAGAGACAGGCAATTACACTCCTGTTAATCTCACTTCCTTTTCATGAAAGACTATGGAATGAATTGTATGGGGCATTATTTATTTATTTCCAGTTTGATTACTGGGGAAGTCCACTGGGCCCAGAGAGTTCATTTTCAGTGGAGGCCCAGGAAGAAAAACTCCATGAAACAGATTACAGTAAAGATAGCAGTCTAATAAAAATAAAAGTACAAGTTCAAATACATATCAAATAATACAAAGCATGAGCAATATTGCCATAGTAGAAAAATATCATGCAGATACATTTTATAAATTCACACAGTTAAAGTCAAAAGTCAAAAACTATTTACAATATTTACAGAGTGTGAGAGATCGTATGGGAATTAGCTACAGAAGGTTATAGCCAGCTATAAGGTGCTTAGGAACTCAGGAGGCTAGCCTCCCAGGGGCTTTTGTTAAAGAGTTCTAGGTAGGAAGAATGCAGTTACAGTTCCATTTTGAGGAAAGGTAGGTGTAAAGCTGAGTTTTGAAGTTGTTTGTATTTGACATTGTCCTTAGTGTGGAAGGGAGAGGGCTCCTTTTCTTACCTAAGGAGAAGGAGATGAGAAATTGTCCAGCAGGAAGATTTGGTTTGTGGACAGTAATTAAGTTTTGGTGTTCAGATATGAGAGATCTTTTTCTGGTGTATGGGGGAAGGATGTTAGAGCGGGGTATTTGGTTGGATTAAATATTAGTCTATGTGCTGTGGTGAGCTGGAGGAAGTCCAGGTAATTTGTGAATTCTAACCAGTTGAGGGATTGGAGGGTAACACAGTGATGAGTGGAATGTTTGTCTTTGGTGGCAAATTTAGAAGTTTTGTTATAACAGCTTTCAAGTTTGGAAGTGATGGAAAAGGAGAGGTTTGTTAGTAGTGGAGCACCATACAGAAGGGAGGGAAGGAGGTAAGAGGAGGCCAGAGTATGTTTGGTAGAAGTAGAGAGGAAGTGGTTGTTCCTGTATAGCATACCTAGTTTTTGGTGGGTTTTCTTTATATTTTGCTGAATATGGATGTCAAACTTGAGGTGTTCGTCTAAAGTTACACCGAGTAGTTTGGCAAAGGGAACAACTTCGATCGGAGACTTGCTTTGGCTAAGGACGTGGAAGGAATTTTTATCAAAAGAAAAAGATTTTGAGGGTGTGAATAGTAGTATTTTAGATTTGTGCATAGGTTACTACCAGGCTAACTGCCCTTGTGGGCCATTTTAAGCCTAGTCAATTACCCTATGTGAGAATCAAACCCTGCACCTTATGTGTGTAAGACAAACACCTTAACCATTATACCAACCTCCCACCTTAGCAATGAGAGAAAAATGATTTTGGTGCATCCAGATCTCAGCAGTTGAGAAGGCAGTCTGAGTTTTAGATAGGAGTTCAGGGAGGTTAGAGGCAGAGCAGACAAGTGTAGAGTCATCTGCATATTGGATGACTCTGGCATTAGTAATAGCAGAGTGAAAGTTATTGATAAAGATATTAAACAGGATTGGTCCTAGGATGGACCCCTGTGGTACTCCAGTAGGGGTGGGTAAGAAAGGTGAGGTGCCTTTTTTCATTTTCACAGCCTGAGATCTATCTGACAGATAGCTTGAGAACCAGGAAAGTGTGTTTTAGGAGAGGTTTAGATTTGAGAGGTGACTTAGAAGGTGCTAATGGGAAAGAGTATCGAATGCTTTAGACAGATCTAGGAGCACTGTGAATGCTAAGTTCCCAGAATCTCGGGCTTGATTGACAGTTTCTAAGAATGAAAGTAGAGCTGTTATGGTGCTATGTCCTGCTTGAAAGCCATGTTGCGTAGGGGTAAGAAGCTAGTTTTTAGTCAGAAAAGGCACAAGTTGGAGGTGGATGCATTTTTCTAGGATTTTGTTGATTGGAGAGAGAAGAGCTATAGGGCAGAAGTTTGAAATGTTAGTGTTTTTGCCTCCCTTGTGGAGAGGAAGAATAAAGGTGGAACGCCAGAGTTTAGGGACATAGGATTCATTTATGGATCTATTAATTAGGATACTAATTAGACTAATTGGAAGAGCTATACCATCAGCAGCAGACTTGAGAAAGGAAGAGGGGATGTTGTCAGGTGCATTGGAGCAGGGTTTAAGTTTGGATAGAAGTCTTTTTATGTAGTTAGTGGAGACAAGTTTAAGCTCAAACATAGATGGGAAATTATTTGGGGACTTAGATGAGGTGGAATGTAGGAGAGATGGGTCATTGTTGGGAAAAGTTTTTGTTAGGTCGGATATTGACTCTAAAGAAAGAGTTGAATAGTGAGGCTAATTCAAGGTCAGATTTACCTGGGTCTGGACAGGGGTTATTTTTGGAGCCTGGGTTGAGGAGTGAGTTTATGGAGTTCCAAAAAAGCCTAGGGTTTTGGGGATCGTTGGACTGGAGCTTAGTGTAGTAGGATTTTTTGTCTTTGAAGATTTGTTTTTTTGCAAAGTTACAGAGCTGTGTTTATTGTAGAAGGGTTTCGGGAAGTTTATTCTTTTGGTAAAGCTTCCAGGATTTGTCTCTTTGATGCATAATTTGCTTTGCTTCTTTGGTTAGCCAAAGGGAAGTTATAGTTTTTATTATTTTTTTCCATGGTGGAGCTGGGGTTCTTTGGTTAGCCAAGGGGCAATTATAGTTTTTATTCTTTTTTCCTTGGTGGAGGTAGGGAATTTAGACTGTCTAGGAAAGTAGAATTAAAGTGGTCTATGGCTGTATCGAATGGAAGGGTTTTTAGAATGTTCCAATTCATTTGTTTGAGATAGTTAGAGAAGGTTTTGGGGTCAAATGTACTAAGGTTGCGGGTCTGAATATATTGATGTTGGAGTGGATGGGAGGTGGATGCACTGAGCCAAGGAGAAGGGAGAAAGCCAGTGAAAAATTATCAGTAAAGCTGAGAACTAGCTCAGAGGTAAGAAGGCACTAGCATAAGGCACTGTGTGTGTGAAATTAGAAGGATGCAGAGGGTTGACAGGGGATAGGAGTTGAAAACAGAGCAGTAGCAGTTTAGTAGAATATAGTATTGATAGGGCTAAAACAGGGCAGTGTTAAATTAATAGAACAGTTACAGTACTTTTGGCTTGTATTAAGATAGGTAATGGTTGAACAATGCCACCTAATGGCCTAACTGAGTAAGTACAATGGTAAGCGATGAGCAGTCAGAAGCGGAGGAAGAGCCTAGGAGAGTAAAGGGAGATAAAATCCATGGTAGACTGAAAGCGAATGCACGCAGGGTTAATATACAACAGTGGTAGGTATAGGATATATTTTTATTTTACAATAGGGTACATACACATTTAGAGTTAGTTTTTGGGGAGGCAGAGTAGTTACAGAAGCACTGCAGGATCTCCTTAGGATGAACTTTACAAAAATAGCAATAAGAATCACAAACAAAAGCAATACCAGGTAGTACTTACATGCGAGCACACTACTGGGGATTCCTACGAAGCAAGGCAGAAAAGCTAAGTCAAAAGATGGTGCCTTTCTACATCAGGTTTTTTGATACCTCTGTAATTAAGCAGGAATGGGAGGGAGGTGTGCAGGTTCAAGGTGGGGGGTAGACACAAATTAATACAAGGTCGTGAGTCAGAAAAACTGGACTAGGCCAGCTGCTAAAACAAAAACAGGAAAACCAAGCTAAGTCAATTCCAGGTCAGTGTAGTGCAGGCTCTTCCTAATAACTACAAATGTTATGCTACTAATCTAGTACAGTGTGGTGAAAAGGACCACCACTTCTACAGAGAAAACAATTGAAGTGGTGGAGGCAGTATCTCAGTTTAATGCAGCAGAAGTCTGATCTAGTTGTAAAGGTGTTCATTTCTGATGTCAACAAAAGGAACTCGCAGATACATATAGTTAGACTTCTATCATCTTCATTATCAGTCCCCTTTTTCCTATATTCTACATAGCTTTGGGGTCTCGTGTCAACTATCACCTGATTCAATGCCACTCTCCTACCTTCTTTAACAGTCATGCCTGACTGTTGAAGGTCTTATCTCATGCAATACCATCCATCTCTTTGCTGGATGCCCTTATTTCCTCTTGCCTTCTTCCTGTCTGTCCCATTTCTTCTTCACCAGATTGTCTTCTGCTTTTCTGCACATGCCCAAACAACTGTAATCTATTCTCTTTGATGTTCTCTGCAATTGGAGCTACTTTGGCTTCTGCTCTGATGTCATCATTTCATTGTGTGTCCTATAGTGTGTCTCCTACCACCTATCTCTGGAACTTCATCTACATCACCTCTAGCTTCCTCAACTGCTCCAACTTTATTGCCCAGGTTTCTGTACCATACAGTAGTTCTGGTTGCATCACAGTTTTGTACACCTTACCTTATAGCTTTTTTTTGCCATTCTTTTGCCATACACTACCCCGATACTATTTTCCCTTCTACCTCAATTTTCATCTTTTTCTGATTTCTGTATTTTCCGCCGTTACAACTGTCTCTACTCAGTTTCATCCCATGTGCCTTCAGTTTTGCATTCCATTCCAGTATCCTTTGCTGAAGTTCTTACTCAGAGTCTGCTGTAATGCCACATCATCTGCATACAGCAGCTTTGATGACCTGTCCCATCTGACCTGTTTGCTAATGTAGTCTATCACCAGTGTGATCAGTAATGGTCTCAGATCTGAACCCTGATGCACATCCACTCACTCTGGAAACCTGTCTGTGACACCACTGTTCATACTTGAGTCACTGTGTTCTTGTACATAGTCTGCATTAATTCTATCAATGTTTCAAGAACTTTGAACCACCATAGGACTGCCCAAATCAGCTTTCTTGTGACCTTGTCATATACTTTCTCCAAGTATAGGTACATTGTTACTGCAAACATTGGGGCAGTTGTGCTGCATCCTGATCTGAATTTAAACTGCTTATCTCCCACCTTACTTTCTGTTATTCTGAGTATTATTTGTCAGTCATCCTCTCCAGAACTTTCATACAGTGTTACAAGAGTTTGATACCTCTGTACTGCCCACAGTTGTAAATGTCCCCTTGTTCTTGAACACTGGCACTAGTCTGCCTGTTCTCCAGCCATCTGGCATATGCCTTTCTCTTCATACTGTTATGAGTATCCTGAGGAGCCTTTTCTCCCCTATCCCACCCAACATCTCGATCATATCTGCTGAACTCATCTGCGCCCACTACTTTCCTTGACTTTATTTTGCTTAGTGCTTTTCTTACTTCCTGTAGGGAGGGTTCCTCCTCTTCTTTCATCTTAGCTTCTGTGGAGTTTTTTTCATTCAGAAACTGCTGAAAGTGCTCTTTCCATTTGCCTTTGTTTTCATGTGGGATAGTAAGCAGGTTGATTTTGGCATCCTTAAGAAGGGTGCATCATTATTTTTCTGGATTTGCCTTGCAACCTGATATAGTTTATTTGTACCATTTTCCAGAAGCTGGTAAAGTGCTTATGATGTCATGTACTTTGCTATTGCTACTCATCTTTTGCCATACACTACCCCGATACTATTTTCCCTTCTACCTCAATTTTCATCTTTTTCTGATTTCTGTATTTTCCGCCGTTACAACTGTCTCTACTCAGTTTCATCCCATGTGCCTTCAGTTTTGCATTCCATTCCAGTATCCTTTGCTGAAGTTCTTACTCAGAGTCTGCTGTAATGCCACATCATCTGCATACAGCAGCTTTGATGACCTGTCCCATCTGACCTGTTTGCTAATGTAGTCTATCACCAGTGTGATCAGTAATGGTCTCAGATCTGAACCCTGATGCACATCCACTCACTCTGGAAACCTGTCTGTGACACCACTGTTCATACTTGAGTCACTGTGTTCTTGTACATAGTCTGCATTAATTCTATCAATGTTTCAAGAACTTTGAACCACCACAGGACTGCCCAAATCAGCTTTCTTGTGACCTTGTCATATACTTTCTCCAAGTATAGGTACATTGTTACTGCAAACATTGGGGCAGTTGTGCTGCATCCTGATCTGAATTTAAACTGCTTATCTCCCACCTTACTTTCTGTTATTCTGAGTATTATTTGTCAGTCATCCCCTCCAGAACTTTCATACAGTGTTACAAGAGTTTGATACCTCTGTACTGCCCACAGTTGTAAATGTCCCCTTGTTCTTGAACACTGGCACTAGTCTGCCTGTTCTCCAGCCATCTGGCATATGCCTTTCTCTTCATACTGTTATGAGTATCCTGAGGAGCCTTTTCTCCCCTATCCCACCCAACATCTCGATCATATCTGCTGAACTCATCTGCGCCCACTACTTTCCTTGACTTTATTTTGCTTAGTGCTTTTCTTACTTCCTGTAGGGAGGGTTCCTCCTCTTCTTTCATCTTAGCTTCTGTGGAGTTTTTTTCATTCAGAAACTGCTGAAAGTGCTCTTTCCATTTGCCTTTGTTTTCATGTGGGATAGTAAGCAGGTTGATTTTGGCATCCTTAAGAAGGGTGCATCATTATTTTTCTGGATTTGCCTTGCAACCTGATATAGTTTATTTGTACCATTTTCCAGAAGCTGGTAAAGTGCTTATGATGTCATGTACTTTGCTATTGCTACTCATCTCATAGTTTTTTTACTAGCCAACCAGAATTCCTTCTTAGCCTGGTCCAGTTTTTCTATCTCCCACTTTCTTTTGATGACTTCCTGGGTTTCTACATTCCACCACCAGCTTTCCTTATCTACTTTATTTTCATACCTAGCTCATCTGCATATCTGTTCTATAGTGTTCACATATGTTGTTTAGAATGTTGCCATTCTTCAATTCCACCTATTTCCTCTTCTTCCTGAGGTGCTAGAGCCCAGAGTAATTCCTCACTGTTATGCTTTCTCTTCAGTCAACTTCCAGATCTTCAGCATAGTCTCTGTTGACCTTAGAGCTTTCTCTTACTACTTCTTGCAGCTGATTGTGGCAACTAGTGGTTTATGCTGGGGGGCCGACTGTTTCACTGTGGATGACTTTGCAGTCACTGATTCCACCCAGTGCCCTTTCCTTACTAGGAGGAAGGCTACCTGAGTTGCATGTTGACTAGTCTTGTATGTGATTTTGTGACTGTATCGCTTGTTTAAACTTTGCGTTGGCCATCTTCAAGACATTTGCCAGATAATAGTCTAGAATGGCCTCTCATTTTTAATTCCTGTTGCCATCTGATGACATTCCTCAGCACAATTCCTACACCATTTCTAGCCCATCCTCCTCCTAAATAGTAGTCTCTGGATCCGAAACCAAGTGTCTGCTGCACTACCCTTCCATCTTGGATCCTGAGTATGCAAGAGACCATCATGTCATCCACTTTTAAGCTGCAAATTACCCCACTTTAAGTGTAGCAATTCTTAGTTCATGTTTGGTAGGTTGATTGTTTATGCATTCAGCTTTCACTCAACAAAGCTATCCATGATAACTCAAGCTGGCCAATAACTTATTGACCCAGGGCTGCTTGGCTTTATGGCAGGCACACACTGGTCTTTAGGGGCACATATACCCCTACCACTATCACCATGGGTTCCAGATGTAGGTCAGAGTATGCCAAGTTCTCAACCCACTTATCCCTGGTAAACACCTGTGGGCATTTTGCCACAATAGTCATATATTGCCAGTTGAGTAGCTAGCCATGATATGGCATGCAGTACATAAGCCGTATTCTCCTGTTTTGAGGATACTGTGCACCACAGTTGATGCCCGAAGTGGTTGGTCTATACAACTCTTCCCTTATAGGCACCATCTAGATTATGTGCTGCTGCCCTTAGCTCCATTCTTTGGTGAGTTTGAGATGGAAACACTAAGCATGTTTTTGGGAGGTGAGAGGAACCTAACAGAAACCTAGGGAGACCATGGAAACTCCATACAGGCATTGGGTGGAGGTCAGGATTGAACCTTAAACTTTGGAGGCAAAGATCTTAACCATTATGCCAACTAGTTTCTATAAGCCTTCAAAATTTGGGTAGAAGCTAAATTAATGGTTTGGAAAACAGGGGCATGGCTCAGACAAAGACACAAAGGACTATGGTTACAGGGAAAATGTCTAGTGAAAAGCTACTAAGTTATGGGGTGACACACATTTTGTGACAGTGATAGTTCTGCTCAGAACCTTACTGTCAGATGTATTGCCTTTAAGGTTGCAGACATAGCTAAAGAATGTCCCTGTGATTGTCCTTGGCCTGGGAGACCAAATTTACCTCAAATTTGGCTTTGGATGACTTTATTTGTCCTTTGAGTTGTTTGTTTAGTTTGATGAGAGTAAACCACAAGTGTAAAAACACCACTACCACTCCGATGGAATGGGAAACACTGTCAATGTAGTGGTAAATCGAAAATGCACAGACAAGATGTTCAAGATTGATTACGATAAATTCCACAGCTCCACAAGCTCAAAAGACACGTTGAATAAACTGCTCCAAAAGCAAATAAACGCTCCAAACACCATTTATTTCTTACAGAACTGAACACCAAAAAAGCGTTTACAGAACTAAACACCAAAAAAGCTTTGACCTAGGTTTCGTCCGTCTCCACAGACTTCATCAGAATACAACAAATAAAAAACTGAGCCACTTAAATACTAACCGCCAAATCAATTACCAGCTGTCTAATTGATTAATTGGATACCGAAATAAGTTAAAAATGCAGTTAATATAGTGCATTACAATACGATACATTTAAATCATTAATCAAATATATAAAAATTTAATACCAGATGTATCTCAAAATATATTTAAAATAACATAAATATAAATATTAAATGTATGCATAAATATCTGCATGTGTTGGTTTATATATATGTAAATTGATTATTTGGAGCGTTTATTTGCTTTTGGAGCAGTTTATTCAACGTGTCTTTTGAGCTTGTGGAGCTGTGGAATTTATCGTAATCAATCTTGAACATCTTGTCTGTGCATTTTCGATTTACCACTACATTGACAGTGTTTCCCATTCCATCGGAGTGGTAGTTTGATGAGAGTGCTTTTATCCTGCTGGGTGTTACACCTCCTTATTTTTGCCATGATTTTCTTCCTTCTGTTTTACAGCCTATTGATGTTCTGATTCCACCAGGGTGGCTTGTCTTTTGAGTTAGTTCTGTACTTATTCCTGGTGGGTACAGATGCTTGTATGAAACTAGTGACATGCTTGTATAGGGTTTATGTGAACAGTTTTGCATAGGAAACAGTGTTCTCAGGGTTTAGGGGGGCTTGAAAGCTTGCCTGGTTAGCACTTAATAGCAACAAGTTAGCCTTAGAGTAGCTTCTGAACATTTCAGGATTAGCTGCATTTCCAGATTTTATTTTTATGTCAGTGGAGACCATTTTGTGGTCTGACCTTAACAGAGAGGATGTTAGACCAAGAGGTGTGCAGCTCTCTCCTATATTAGTGAGGAGCAGATCCAGTATGCTTGCAGTCATTGTATTGATGATCTGGTCCAGGGAGTCTGTGTTTGCAAAATCCGGGAATCTTTGTGCCTGCACATTTGGTGTTGTATATGATTCCCAGTTAGTAATGGGTTAATTAAAGTTGCCTATGAATATAGTGTTGGGTTAGATGGTGAGTGTTTCCAAAGGTTTAAATACACATTATGGATTTCCTGGGTCATAGAGGGGGACCTACAGCTTGCAAGGAGCCGTTATGTGATTTTACCTGTGGTGATTTGAACATGGAGAAGCTCAGGTGCATTGTCCTGTTTGACCACCCTTGAGGTATATTTATTTTTTTATGTAAACTGAGACACCTCTACCTTCAGTCCCTGCCTGTCTAGTATCTGGTGTAAATGTGTGGATGGCATTATAGCCTTGCACTGCCAGGGTGCTATCTGCAGCTTTAAACCATGTCTCAATTACTGCACAGACATCAGCATTCTGTAGGGTGAGGAAAGCTTGTAGAGATTGTATCTTCTTGCTTAGACTTCTAGCATTGAGCAGAAGCACCTTCAAATGTTCTTGGTTTTGATTTGCTATGTCAGTAGTATGTTCAGTTTGGAATTTTCCTAAAAAAGGCACCATGCGGGAGGACAATGTTTTAGGAAATATTTGAAGGCCTAGAGGGAGAGGTGCAGACCATCCTTGGCAAAGCAGCATGGTCTATTGACAATCTCTTTTAATGCTGACAAATAGTGTACCCCCTTAGAATGATACCATAAACTAATACAATTATTAAAGTCAGTTCTCTTCTGTTCGTATTGTGGCATCATCCTAGGAGAAGGTAGAATGTTGCTCAATGATAGGCTGATGCCAGCCTGGGACACATATTCCAAGATTTCCATGATGTCTTTCTTCATATAGTCTTGGAAGGTATGTCTCAGGCCATTTACACCCACATGGACTATGACTGAGTCATACTGATACTTTTGGTCCAAAGACCTGAGTGCATGTGTAATATGGCAGATCCTGGCTTCTGATAAGCAACTGACTGTGTCTTTCTTTTTACTCCATCTGATGAGAGAGAGATCAGTGTGTTTCACATTGAGTTTCCAATGACCAGAATGTTGAGCTGTATGTTGGCTTCCCTTATGGGCTTATAAGCAGGGGCTCCATGAGATGTGGCTATCTGTGTTGATGTGGGTGTTATTTTGAAAGAGTGCCTTTTGGGCTGCTGAGGACATTTGTTGTGCCTGCTTTTTCTAGGAGGTCCTTGGTGTTTAGGAAGCTTACATTTAAGTACCTCAGCATATGTGGGTCTATGTGTCTGCTTCATTCTGTGTGTGATGGGTGCAGCAGGTGTACTACTGACAATGGGAGTGATTTTACGTGAGATGTTTGCCTCCAGAGAGATTGTGTGAATGCATCTTTCGCATACTGTATCATTTTTTTCAGAATTAGCTCTTTGTCAACGGACATGAGGCAATTTATACATTGTCAACGGAGACTTTGGGAAAGTTCATATCCATAGCAACTATCTGGTTTGCAGCTTTGGGGGTAGTGCTTGTCACTATGCAAACTGGTTGCCTTGTGTGCAACTAGGTATTGGTGAAATTTCAAAGGTGCTTTTACAGGAAAAAATGTCCACTCAAAGTGCTTGCATCTATACCGGGCACTGCCAAACACTTGAGGGGAAACTAGTAAAGTAGACCTTGACGATTTATGCATGAAGTATTTAGGAAGATCTTCAGAAGCTAGGTTAGACAGTAGCTAATCAAGTAGCACTTACTGAAAAAAAAATAATTAGCTTTGATGTGGAAGGAAAAGGATCTGGAAGCTGTCATGATCCCAAGCAGAATCATGCATATTAATGTGAGAGTGCTGTGGTGGTGAAAAACAAGAGAATGATGGAGTATGCAGAGAGAGGAATGGATTCACTGTATTATAGTGCTATCCTTCCATTATATATGACAATGGCAAACTGTGTAATAGATATTTAGTGCAGTTGCTGAAATCATACTAGGAGAAATATATTAGTTTGGAAGAGAACATGCAGTGAAGAGTTATTAAAACTGGTGGAATGAGTAAGATGGGATATGAAGAAAATATGATGGGCATAAACTCATTATGCACATGTGATATCTTGGGCGAACTTAGCTCTTTAAAACATGTATTTTATTTCCATTCACCAACACTTGTGATAGAAACGGTTCACTTTTATTCACTTGTTGCTAGTCATTTAACATAGAGGCAGCTTTAGAGCAAAACACAATTAGCAACTAGTCCTTCCCAGAAGGCCATTTGCTTGAAAGTAAGCTAAGGGGAAAACACACAATAGTCTCTTGTACAGTGTGTAGTGAATAGCAAGCCAGTCTGACTGACTAAATGGAGCAGTGTCTTCTCCTTATCACCAGCAAATTGAGTCAGTTTCATATTAACTGCAGAACAGTGAGTTCCAGAAGCTTCCTTATATGTAAAGTTCCAGTAACCAATAATCTGAAGTTGTTAATCTTCTTCCTGTTCATCACTGATGGGTTCTGAGTCAGCCTAATACCAAGCTTGCGTAACCAAAAACTCTCTAGCTAAGCTGCTACCCACGATGCCCTTCTCTCAGTTACCTCAGATCTCGTTTGTCGCACAGCCATATAGCAACGTTTCACTGAGCTCTCCAGCTAAGTGTTGTATTTTCTAAAAAATTATTGTATTTTTGTAAATTTTTTCTCCTAAAACTCTTTTTTGCCTTGTTATCTATAACTAGCTCTACCCACGGGTATCTTTCTCTTACCATCGTTGGGAAATGCCTTTCTCTACCCTCATGGTATTCTTAATACCATTGTTGGTATTTCCTTTTCTTCTCTTTCTCTAACTTTTTGGATTGTTGGATTGTATACTGGATATGTCTGAAAAGAAAGGGACTTCGGGGTTCAAACATTGCATTTCCTGCAATGGTAAACTCCCCAGCAGCGACTTGCATGATCATTGTATCTATTGTCTGGGGGTTTCCCACTTGTCTGTGAAACCTTCTTGCCAGATTTGTGTCATTTTCAGTCAGCGGATGCTGAATGAAAGGAAAAATAAACTTATTTTGAAAGACCTGCTTTCTTCACCTTTTTTCAGAGGCCCTTTCTGTGTCGGAGGTCTCAACCTCTCCATCAAAGGACAAGAAACGTCATCATTCTGACCCTTCTTCATCGGCCAGTGATAAGGGTAAACCTCATAAGCATAAGGCCCACAAGTCTTCTACAGAGCACAAGATCGCCCCCTCAGCTCCGACCACCTTGGTTCTGAGTTCAGCTCCAGTGGTCCCTGTGGACACTACTATGACTTCCACGTTGGCGCTGCCTTCGGCACTGACTTCTACAGTTCCAAGTGTGGTATCAGCTCCAGCCTTATTGCCTTCTGTAACCGCAGCACTGACCTCACCCCTTTCCGCTCTGAAGTCAGTCCCGACTATCTCTTCAGAGCCAATAATAACTTCCACTCCAGCTATCCCCTCAGCTCCAAGCCCTTTCTCGGCACCAATAGTGCCCCTTTTGCCTGTCTGAAAGCTGGAAACTTTGGTGCCAATGTTTCCTACACCACGGACCCAGTCCTCCCCATCTTTGGACCTGTTTTCAGGACAAGCTTATATCCCTTTTTTGGACTGACCTGACTCCCATTCAGGAGTGTCGGTAAGGTCCACCAGGAGTCTATCTGCATTGGATGTGGTGCGTCTGTTCGATCAGCTGTGGACAGCCAGAGGGATTACAGATTTTCCAAAAAACCCATCCCACTCCAGGTTTTGGGTCTATTACCCTCATGACTCCCACTTATTCTCTCCCTTGATTCCTTCAGTTCCAAGGCCCATAGCTCTGACGTCATTGGAGGGAACCCTTTCCTCAGCGCCAACAGTGACTTTCTCTGAGGCTTTGAGGCCCCTTTGGGTTTCGATTCCTTCAGAACCATCCCTTCCTCAATCACATGCTTGAAGGGTGGAACCCTCAGCTACGGGTATGGTTTCATGTTTTTCATCGGTTCCGTCTTCGGATCCAGGGGCAACACCCACCCCGGTTCTACTTGAGGCTCTGTCCCCAGGAGTGGGCCACACAGAGCAGGGTGTGACCCTGGTTCCGAGATTGTCTTCTTCAGTTCCGGGCTCCCATTCCTCTTTGGGTGGACCTGCTTTCCGGGTGATGGAGAGGATGGTTGCTTCTGGAAGTGCTCCTCCTACATCAGACCTTCTCTCTGCTCCCTCTGAGCTGCAGCTGTCATGGACCACCTCCACAGGACACCAAGAGTGCAAGCCTCAGGAAACCCCTATACAGGGTAATCTCCCTTCTGAGTCTTCTTCAGATGCTCCCACTGAAGAATCCCCTCCCGGAGGAGTCCTTCACTGAGGATACAGATTACGATGATGTGGAAGGGTCCCCACAGTCACCCCCTGATGATGTCTCCTTTGGAGACATCCTGGAAATCTTGAAAGAGAGGGGTGACTGGAAGCCCTCCAATCCTTCCTCGGAGGAGTCCGTATTCCTGCAGACCTTTCGCTCTCGGCCCTCTACATCTTGGGTGACCCCCACCTGCCAATGAGTTAGTCCACATCATCGTGCAGCATGTGTGTAAGACCCTGATACTATTGAGGCCATTCCCCAGAGACCAGACAAGATACTTTCCCCACCAGAGGAATAGCCTCATTGGTCTAGAGGCTTTCCTGTAGATGCTATGGTGGTGGTGGCCTCCACAAAAAAAGGGCTTGCGGAGGAAAGTCCTACTGTCCATCCACCCAACAGAGAGTCCTGGGTGGTGGACAGATTAGGGAAGTGAATCTTTGCCTCAGCGACCTTTGCAGTCAGGTCTCTGAATTATTTGGCACATTTTACGAGGCTTCAAAGGGATCTCATCTCCGAACTCTCTGGAACCCTCACAGGTCAAGTTTCTGATGGGGCATGCAATAAAGTTGCTTCTCAGCTTGCTACCCTAGAGTCGATCTCCAACTCATCCATGAGGTTGCTGTTCCATGCAACCGAAGGGGAGGCTAGAGCTGCGGGTGCAGGTGCAGTTATGAGACGCCACATCTGGATGTGCATTTGTGATCTCATGGACTCCTTCAAGCCTTCCTTCTAAAATGCCCCTATCGAACTGTCCACTTTGTTTGGTTCCAAAGTGAAAGACACATTAGCCAGGTGCGAGCAGGATGGAAAAACCTTGTCTGCCGTTGGCCTACAGTTTTCCAAACCTCAGCGCTCTTTCTCTAGGAACCGGAGGAGTGGAAAGATATGGCACAAAAAATCTCAAGGCCCTTTCCACATTGCACGTGATGAGGATTACCCCAGAGGCAGAGGGGGTTACAATAGTGGAAGATGCCCCTTTAGGGGCAGAGGTGGTCCTCGAAACCAGGACTCCAGGGATTCTTTCTCCAGATGACCTTATCAGCACTCTTGAAGTGCTGCCCGATTGCTTTCCTCTGGTTTTCTCTGCACCAAGCTGCCTGGCACTCTATTACAAATGATCAGTGGGTGCAGAGAATAATTTCCAGAGGTTATTACATCCCTCTAATAGCTTACCCAAAACCTCCAAAATGCTTTCCAGATGTTCCACCCAGTCAAAGGGAAGAGGCAGCTTCAGAAATAAGAAAGCTGTGTCAAAAATGAGTCATCCAACAAGTTCCCCCAGACCAGTGTGGATCTGGTTTTCCTCAAGATTCTTTTTGGTGCCAAAAAAGACCAGGGACTGGAGACCCATTTTAGATTTCAGCCAACTAAACAAATCAGTGGTTCAAACCAAATTCTGCATGGTCACAATACAATCCAGTCTCCCATTTCTTCGAGAGGGTGTGTGGATGTGCTCAATAGACCTCTGGGATGCGTATTACCACATCAAAATGGACAAACACTCCAGGAGTCTCCTTTGCTTCTGGCTGGGAGCCAATCACTACCAATTCAGAGCCCTGCCATTCGGTCTCTCGGTGGCCCCCAGAGTGTTCACAAAATGCCTAGCAGTGGTAACAGCTCATCTGAGACTTCAGGGATTCCAGGTGTTTCCATATCTAGACAATTGGCTCCTCTCCACTCCCACCAAGTGCCTACTGGTCATGGCCCTCTGCTACACTCTAGCACTGGTGGAGTTTCTAGGAATCATGATACACTGGGAAAAATCCAATCTTCATGCCAACAATTGGAGTTTATAGGAGCAATATTCAATACTCAAACAAGCCAGGTCTATCTCCCACCTCACAGACTTCAGTGGTTAAGATTACAAGTACAAGTGATACTCTGTTGAAGGAAGGTGTCAGCAAGGGAAGTTCTACAGGCTCTGAGGTCTATGGCGACAGTCATCCCAATCGTTCCCCTGGCAAGATTGCATATGAGACTGCTACAATGGCTCCTTTTGTCCCAGTGGGTATTCAATCTTCATCCTCTAAACTCACAGATCCTCATCACCAATACCTGCAAGCAAAACCTTCTTTGGTGGATGAGAGCAGATGAAATTCTTTGGTACCACCCCTTCCAGGCTCCTCAACCCAATGCTATGGTGACCATGGACCAAGGACCACGGATACTTCCCTGATAGGGTGAGGGGGCCATTTTCAGGGAAAGACAGTTCAAGGCACATGGTCCAGCTTGGAGGCCAACTTGCATATGAGCATCCTAGAGTTGAGAGCGGTACTGTTAGCATTGCAGGCACTTCATCTGCTCCTTCCATTGGGAACAATTGCAATACAGTCAGACAATATGTCTGTAGTCTGGTACATAAACAAACAGGGAGGGACCAAATCCTACCCCCTATGTGAGAGGCCATGAGAATTTAGCATTGGGCGATAGCTTCTAACCACTTTCTGATAGCAACGCATATCTTGGGGAGCTCCAACGTGATTGCGGACAGACTGAGCAGATGCATACTCCGTCCACATGAGTGGTCTCTCAACCCGAATGTGACAGCAGAAATTTTCAGCCATTGGGGCCAGCCTTGCTGCAATCTTTTTGCTTCCCCTTCAAACAAAAAATGCAGCAGCTACTTTGCCCTCTTTCCCCCAGATGGGAAATCACTGAGAGATGCTTTGACTCATGATTGGCCCAAAGGTCTCCTCTATGCTTATCCTCTGATACCTCTGATACCCTTTTTTCTAAAGAAAGCAATTTGGTTGAGATGTAAAGTGATTCTCATTGCCCCTTTCTGGCCTCGACAAGTATGGTTCCCCTTCTTCAGGCCTCACCTATTACAACCTCCTTGGATCCTAGACATTTGTTAGGACCTAATATCTCACCCGCAAGGGTTGACTCCCCCAAATCTGTCCACTCTCAAGCTGACAGCTTGGTTTCTCCACTTCCATTAGTCACCAGGCAGGAAACCCTCTCCTCCCCTGTCCACATTATTATTCTGGCCTCCCATAAACCATCAATCAGAAAACTCTACAGAGACAAATGCAAAATGTTCACTATCTGGTCTAATAATCAGATGCTAGACCCTTTTTCAACTTCTACAGCTGCTATACTTCAGTACCTTTCTGAGTTATTTGATGATGGGGCATCAGCTTCTACTATTTAGAGTCCATTTAGCAGTTATTTCAAATTTTCATAATGGCTCAGATGGCATTCCTCTTATCTCCACCCACCTTTCCAAGACCTTTCTCAAGGGAATTTTCCATAGCAGACCCGCTATCAGGCAACCTGTAGAGACATGGAATCTCTCTCTGGTACTACAGTCTCTCTCTCTCTACCCCCTTTTGATCCTGCTGTGACCTGTGATCTTAAATTCCTGTCATGGAAATCTCTGTTTTTGATAGCAGTCACATCAGCCAGATGGATATCTGAGTTGCAAGCTTTATGCATCAAGAGCACGTATCTAGTCTTCCATAAAGACAGAGTATCTCTTCGTACTAACCCATCCTTTCTCCCCAAAGTGGTATCTGACTTCTCTATTAATGAGTCCATTGGACTTGTCTTTTTTCCAAATTATTCCAACAAGGGATAATACTGTCTACATTCTTTGGACGTACATAGACAACTACATTTCTACTCGGACAGGACTAAGTCTTTCTGCAAGTCGGATCATCTTTTCATTTCCTTTTCTGGTCCAAGAATGGGATGTGCAGTATCAAAAGTTACTTTATCAGAATGGCTCAGAGATTGTATTACCTTATCATTCTCCCTAGCGAATGAATCTAAACCTGTTCATATCAAAGCTCATTCAACGAGGGCTATCGCAACTTCAGTTGCCTTTCACTCCAGGGCTTCCATAGATGACATTTGTGCAGCAGCCATTTGGGCTAAACTCCATACTTTCAGCAAACATTACAAATTGGATTTGGTCTCTAGGGGAAGAGCGGCCTTCGGCTCAGTGGTTCTCAGGAATGTTCTTCCATAAGGGCCACCCAGGTTCTCCAAGTAGCTTGGGATTCTGTCCCATCAGTGATGAATAGGAAGAAGAGTAAGAACTTCAGATAAAGAAGTTATGTCTTACCATAACGTTCCATCTGAGCTGTTGATCTTCTTTCAGTCATCACACCCTCCCTCCGTCCCCTACCAAAGGCTCCTGGTGGATCTTCTGGGTCCTTATGGTGTTTCAGGGTTTCTGTGCAGAAGTGTCCTCTGTTTTCTGTTTTCTTCTATGTGTTGCATGCAAACTTGATCTGAGGTAACTGAGAGAAGGGCATTGTGGGTAACAGCTTAGCTCAAGAGTTTTTGGTGTATGCAAGCTTGGTATTAGGCCGACTCGGTTCCGAGGGCTCGGAACCGAACCCATCAGTGATGACTGGAAGAAGATCAACAACTCAGATGGAATGTTATTTTCTTTCAAAATTGCAGTACAAGAGGGTATGTTCTTCAGCTCAGAACTCACACACTATTCTTCTAATGTTCTTTATATTGATCACTGGGGCAGTAGCCAAAGCTAGTAGCATCCAAAGCTTCAGGGCACAGTCTATGCGCACAAACCATTAAACAGCTCAAGATGAGATGACTAAAAAGACAGGTTTGGGTGCCAAGACCTTCAGAGATTTCCTGCCAGTGAACAGAGCGCTAGCTTTCAGGCTTCAGAAGACTGACGGTGCATTTGTGCTGTTCTGTTACTGGGCAGGTAAGTTCCCTTTGGGAAAAAAAAAAACTTCCAAATATTATTTTTAATGTTTTAACTTACTTACCTGTGTGGAGAAAGTACATTTTAAGCTAGAAATATGTATTTTTATTGACTGCCATGTAACTTTGCTGTACTTTTAAATGGCAGCACATTTTTGTCTTACAGTTTAATAGTTGGTTTAGATATTTTAAAACCACTGTTTCCTGTGGAGAAATTGTATTTCAATTACTTTCTGTGGCTTGTAGCTTATATTGGAGTGTTTTCTGTGTTTTATTGGGAAAACTGACTTTATATTACTTTTAAATTTTTGCCTGCTTGTGCTGCTTAGTTTCATGGGAAAGAGGCACCATTTTCAGCTTGGCTATGGAACAAACTACCAGTTCCATGGTCGCCTTTCTGCTAGACTCAAAAAGAAAAAGTTGATTAAATGGCCTTTGCCACCCCAGCTGACCTCAATTTACCTCAGCTGCTGGTGGGTGACAGCTGTGGCCAAAGTTGGTTCCTCAGACCACTTGTAATTTTCCCCAGGTCCCTTTGGTGTTGCTGATACTGCCACTATGGATCGGGGGTTAGCCACATTCTCCATGGCTGTTGGGATCCCTTCAGTGAACAGGGGAGAACCACTTTTGTCATTGTTGGGAAAAGGGGCAGGGAAGGTGCCCCTGCTTAATTAGAATGTTGAGTCCATGCCTGGTGAAGCTGTTACTTTTAAGGGATTCCCATGTCAAAATGTTTTTAAAACGGATATCGCATAAGAGAACTCCAAAAAAAAAAACAATGGCTTCTCCTTGAGAACTTAATTTTGTGTTACGTTTGCTCCATTTAAACCAGATCATCTGGATGACTTGAGGTTCTTAACATCGAAACAGTTTTACTAGTTGCTATGAACTATGCAAGAAGAGTATCCAAGATGCAAGCTGTTATGGCGGGTCAACCTTATGTCATTTTCCTTAGAGACAGGGTTTCATTGAGAACTAATCCTTCTTTTATGCCTAAAGCGGCGTCTGAGTTTACTTTAAGCCAAACTTTCCATCTCCCTGTGTTCTTTCCTGAACCCCAAAATGAGGGAGGAAGGATACTTTATATGTTGGATGTCCCCAGAGAAGTCAAGTACTGTCTTGACAGAACAAAATCTTTCAGAACTTTTGATCAGTTTTTTCATTGTGTCGAAACAGACTATTTCCAAATGGTTGTCTAAGGCTATTATGTTTTGTTATTTCCAATACAGCAAAATTATTCCAGGCAGGGTCAAACCACATTCTACTAGGGCTTTGGCTTAATCTGTGGATTTTTGGAAAGGGGTGGACTCTAGAAGCAGCAACCTGATCCTCTGTACATACTTTTATAAAGCACTATAAGATTGATTCATTCCGTACGTCCAGATCAAGCTTTGCAAGGATCATTCTCAAGGGGGTCCATCAACCTCCCAAATGCAGTAAACTAAGGTAATCTACCCATATAGCTAGGGCTACTACAGCAGTGATTGATATGAAGAACATAGAACAGTTGTGTAAGTAAACTTACCACAACAGTAGATGTTCAAATGATCACAGCTGTAGAAACTGTTCCATCCCTTCATCCTACTTTTTTGGTATGTTTTTTACGTCAAGGGTGTGGACATTTTTTTTTCTCCTAGCAATGTCCTGTCAGGGCTCAGCCTCCTTTACTCAGTTGTCATGAAAGCTATGAAGGACTTTGCTCTTTTTATTCAGCTCAGCTCGAATTGACTAATGATTTGGGCTCTGAATATTTGAATGCTTACCATTTGTTATACTTTCTGCAGGATATAACCCTGCATAGAGTATAACAGCAGTGATCATTCAAACTTATACTGTTATGGTACGTTTACTTACACAGCTGTGTACTTTTCTGAATCTCTCCCTTAGACTGATCACTGTAACATAGTATTAAAAGTTGTGTGAATATGCTCAATTTTGAAATTTATTTTTTTATTTGGTTTTAGAACAATAGATAAACAAATCAATTATAAAACAAATAAGTACACAGGTCCACAGCTGATCAATACATCAAAGTTATACACATCGACAAATAATATTTTTCAAGCAAATCTTTGAGTTTAAGCCAAGAGTTATATGAATGTGTCATATGTGATGTTTTCATGTTAATAGTATGCAGTTCACTACTGAAAGCAATTTTTTTGCTGTACTAATGAATTCAGCACTAGAGGGGGTAACTTTACTTTTCCAATTTTTAGTAATTACTTTTCTGGCTACACCAAGAATAGGCTAAAGAAGAAGCACATGGATTTTTTTGGAATTATCTCAGGAATTGGAGCATTAAATAAAGCTACAGCTTTAGAATATTACATCTATCTGACCCTAAAACTTGAATGAAGTTATTAATTTCTTTCCAAAAAGGGAGATTACTTCACATTCATATACCCCATGTCCAGTCAGCTATTATTTCAGAATCACATCTCCAGCATTTAATTCTATTTGATTTATACATAATTGTAATTTTGTTAGGAGTGACAAAAGCTCTGCATAAGAATTTCCAAGAAAAAATGTTCCAATATAATTAAGATGTGGTTTTATCTGTAGATTTTAATATTATTTTCTTGCATTCTTCAGAGAAGCCTTCATTATTAATTTTTGAGGAATAGTTACAAAAGGAGTGGTCTAAATATGTGAAATCTAATTTAAGAATTTTATAAATGTGTGACAAATATGATTTATTTTTCATTGCATTATTGTGGATATTTATGAAAAATTCCAATAATTCAGAAAACAACCTCATATCTAGGTTAAATATCTGTATCTGTGTTTACAAAGTCTTTAAACATTTATAAAATTAACCAATTCTCAGAATCTTGATTGTATTTGGATCTTACATTTTCAACAGTATATGTATATATATATATATATATATATATATATATATATATATATATATATATATATATATATATATATCACTACCATGTAAGAAATTATGCCAATAAATTCTTACTTTGTTGTTTCAGTACTAGCATTTTGTTGAAGTTATGAGTTTCTAAGCAGCCATTTGTATATGCAATTAGAAACATAGAAAATATTAAGTCTTTAATACAATGGTTAGAATATGTGAACTTTTAGAAAGAGGAAATTATGTTATTTAAGTTTGGAATTTGAGGAGATGGTGTAATTCCATTTAAGCAAAAATCTTTTAATAACCATATAAAACTATTAGGGACTATTTGTTTATGCTGGGTTGTGATATATTTATTATTTACTAATAATATTTCTTG
The DNA here is from genome assembly GCF_019279795.1 of Protopterus annectens. Lineage (NCBI taxonomy): Eukaryota > Metazoa > Chordata > Ceratodontiformes > Protopteridae > Protopterus > Protopterus annectens. The sequence goes on along the minus strand of NC_056731.1, from coordinate 1,753,367,687 downwards.
ATGTATTTGTTTCCATTTTGAATCATAGGATGGATTTATCCACAATGCTATAACTTTTACAATTGTTCCAGTAGCATACAATTAAATATCATGGAATCCTGTTCCACCATTATCCCAACCTTTTCTGTGCCAATCAAATGAGACTCTTGGTTTATTAGAATGCCAAACATTTTTAAGTAGAATATTATTGATCTTCTTCATCAGTTTTTTTGGTGGAGATAATACTAAAGATAGTAAGACAAACAATATTTTATGGAGAATTACCATCTTAATAAGCATTAATCATTATTCTATGGTAAAGAAGAATTTGTTCCAATTTGTGACTAAACTTAAAATTTTATCAACAACCTGTTGAAAGTTTGTATCATTTCTTTACTATTAGTCATAATGGTTATACCAAGGTATTTAATTTGATTGCTATTCCAATTGAACTTAGACTATTTTTGTATGATTTTGTTAATTTTGTATTAATTAATAATGTACTTGCTTTATTATGATTAAATCTTAAGTCTGAGATTTCTTCAACTGAGACATAGAGCTAATTATATGTTGTAAAGAATTTTATATATGTCCTGTTTCCTATTCTTAGTAAAATATCATCGGCAAAGAGTTGAATCTGTAGTTCAAAATCTTCTTTTATTTTGATACCATTAATGTTCTTATTGGATCTAATACTATTAGCAAAGGGTTCTAGAACTAATGTAAAAAGTAAATATGATAATGGACAGCCTTGTTTTGTGCCTTTTTATAATTTAAAGGGATTAGAAAGAAAATAACCTATTTTAACATAAGCACAAGAGTTATTGTATACCTTAGAAATTAATGCAATTAACTCAGGTGAAAGGAATTAGAAAAAAATAGCCTATTTTAACATAAGCACAATAGTTATTGTATACCTTAGAAATTAATGCAATTAACTCAGGTGAGAAATTATACACTTTAAGTAGTTTATTTATTTATTTATTGCATTTGTTTACTGGGAAGGTCCACTGGACCTAAGTGAGCCCATTTTCACTGGAGGCCCAGGGAGAAAAGCACCGCATACAAATTACAAGTGATACACATACAATAGAAATACAGAAATAGAAATACAAATACAATTATATAAAGAGCTATAACGCAATACAGTAACAATCATGGACATAACTTTAAAACAAATATGGGATATAAATACATATCAGAGTTAACAGGTATTAAGCAATAAGCAGCTTGGGTATCAGTGGAATGGTTCATAACAGAGTTGACAGGCAAGGCAGTAAGCAGCTTGACTAAGAGCAGAAAGTTCAGGTTGCATATGTACATAAAATAAACCATTATGTTATGCATGCATTTAGCAAAAGGCAGGGACTATATGTGAAGAGTAAGTTGGGTACGATTTTAGAAGCTACTAAGGTTGTATACAAAGATATGACAGTTAATAAGTAGTTAACTGACTAGAGTCAGGGACATGAGAAAGTGGAAGTTGTCCAGGGAGGATAGTTGCAGCAATGGTTAGTAGCATAGAGGGATAGAGAGAAAGGCAGTGTAGGTGGATAGGGTGAGGTAAATAGGTAAGCAAGAGGTGTAAGGTTAAATAGATAGGGTAGTTTTAAACAGTTACAACCAATTAACTGAGTCAAAAGCCTTATCTAAATTGAGACTAATGACAGAAAGTTTATTTTTATTTTTATTTGCATTGTCTATTAATGTATGTTTTCTTATATTATCCTGTACTTGTCTCTTTAAAATAAACCCAATTTGATCATCAGTAATTAGTTTAGTATAAGTAGATTAATTCTATTAGCTAAAATGGACATGATCTTATAGTAAAATGGGTCTGTATGATGAACACTTTGTAGGATCCTTATCTTGTTTTAAAATAAGTGATATAAAGGAATATTTCCATAATGGGGGGACTTCATCAGTTGTTTTTATTTGTCTGTAGACCTTATGTAATATTTTACTGCATCATCCAGTAATATTTCATATACTTTTGGTATAAGACCATTTAAGTCCAGCACCTTATCATTTTTTAACTTTCTTATTTGATCTTTTATTTTTGTTAAAGTGAATGGTCTATCAATTTTTTTAATTTGTTCACTTGTTATTTTATTATTTATATTTTCCCTTAGAGAAGTTTCAAATATATCATCATTATCTAGGTTATATGTATTATTATTTATATTGTCATAAAATATTTTAAAGCCCTCAAGAATATCTTTAATATCCATTCTTCTTCCTTTTATATTATCTATACGTGTTATAATTTCTTTGATGTAATTTAGTTTATTCACCTTCTTTGATATAACAGCAAGTTTATGCAAGCTTAAAGTGTTTACTGGATATGCCTGAAGTTTATGTTTTTCATGGTTTATTGAAACTTTATGATTTAGAATTTCAGCATATTTTGTATTTAAGTTTTTAAGTTCAGACTGACTGATAATGTCATTTGATTTTCAATTTAACTTTAGTGTGTCTATTTTGGCCTGTAGTGTATCAATTCTTTGTCCCATTCTCTTGTTTTACTAATATACCAGCTTGTAACTCTCCATTTAAATGACAAACTGCACCCGCAGATTCAAAAAACATGCTTACTTCATTGTGGTTTGGTGTTTCCTATATTTTAACACAACTCTGAGACTATTTATAGGTTTTTAAATATTTTTATATGTAATGTCTGAGTCTGACCACATGGGGTCTGGCATCTTGAAGTAATGCTGATTGTTTAGTCTACCTTTAGGTATTCCATAATTCAGTGCTCATCTGCAAAAAATTACATCACACCGGCCTATTTCTTCCTAAAGCTCCTGTTACTACATTGATTTTACATGCTGTCTTTCAGTCAGTTAGTTTTAAGTAACATTTCATGCTGTTCAATGACTACTTAAAACACAAACAGTGCAAATGCCACAGAACAGACTTTCAAAGTGCTTTTTACTGCTTCTTCTTTTTAGTTTTTTTTTTTGTTTTGTGAAGCCTGAATTGTACTACATTGACTATCTCTCATCACCCTTCACACCTAACTTCCCTAGCTGTCAAAGTGCTAAGGGCGATATGAGCTGTCACATACTGTGATTGACAGCGCACAGCAAGAGACTTGACTCATGTACTGTTTCCTTGTTCTAACCTTTACTTTATGTATGGGTAGGAGAAGGACCAGGGAGTTGTGACATCACAGCATGGGTGGGTTTTAGGATGGTCGCGATGATGTCAGTTTGGGGAGGGAATTGGCCAGAGAACTACCTGTATTCAGTGGCCTTGATGACATCAGTGAATTGGAGACTTTTTCAGGGCAGGATAATAGTTTTTTTTTAAAATGAAACTGTTCTAGTGGAGAGAAGCAGTCAATTTAAAATATTTTAAATGATGTATTATTGCTTATTCATAGCAGGGGCAATAAATAGGGATAAAAGGAAAGAGAAGTTGAGCATCTAATAATAGAATCCCATTGTTGTCCTTTAAGTAAGTCTTTAGTGAATCCCACAGGACAGCATCAGATACTTTACCATTCATGTTTATTTCTATGAAATTTTTGATCTGTTCAACATGCCCAGTCCTTGAATCATTTTATTTTAATGGTGTACACTGGTAATCTGTGATATATTAAATTGTCAGTTTTTAAAATAATATTAAAGATTATATCATTATGGCCCAATAATGGACAAGAAACTATTGAAACTTCTCTGATATGTGAAAACAGATTGTTTGAGACAACAAAATTATCAATAATTGTTTGTGTTCCATATCTATATGAATAATGGGTAAATTCAAGTGAGTTTGTTTTCCTTAGCTCATATATATCTTTAAATTTATTAGGGTTACAAAATTCATTAAGTGCTTAGCTAAGATGTAATTCTCAGCTTTCTATCTGCATTGGAATCTTTGTCTGATAAAATACAATTACAATCACCAGCCATTATGACTTCACCTTTAATGTATTACGCTATAATGTCTAAGTAATCTTTTACATCTTTAGCTCCAATCACTGGAATCCAATAAGAATTCACCAATGTATGTAGTTTTCTGTTCCACTCAGCTATAACAATGCTTAACATAACATTTTTATCAACAGAAATATCATATAATAGAACATTTATATTTATCCTTATATATTTATTACTCTTTAATCTAGTACTACTGTTAGATTCAGTTCTATTTTTTCCTTAAATGTTTTATCTAATAGTATCTGAACAAACTTCAGAAAAATCTTCCCTTTTAAGATTCAGACTTTCCACAGTATATTGTTCTGTGATATTAAGTTTTGTTAACATTAAAAAGAGACAGTAACAGAAAAACACAATCCTATCAGAAGTGTCATTCTATAGGCTAGTATATAAACTATACTTTTGGCAAGCATTCAGAACTATTTAATAACTGACAGTGATTTAGAATGTAAGTCACTATCTTTTGCTTATCTAACTTGTTTTCATTGACATTTTAACATATGATTCAAAATATTATGATTATTTACTTTTAAACAGGAAGAAGTAACCTGGATAGATCTTAGAATTTTCAGAACTCCTGCAGCATCACAAAAGTTCTCGTGACTCTCATTAAGCTGCTTCAAGCTGGTCCTCTTAACAAGGGCTTGCAAATGAACAGTTTAACAGCTACAATTCACACAAAAATATTCATGAGTGAATTCAAGACACCTCTACATTATACATCAATCCTCATACCCTTCCAAACCACTAAAACATCAACAAAAACATTTCAAACTATGTTAACCTCTAAAAGCTATTGTATTTAAAGAAATAACATTTAATGATTCAGTAAGCACTATTTGTATGAGATATGTAATAAAAACAGATGGCATTTTTAAAGGAGACATATCATACAAACTTCCATTAAAAGATTGGCAGTTATGTGTAATCCAGGTTTAACTTGTAAAAGCATGAATGTTATTCTAATTATTTGATAACATATCAATAATAACTTATATATATATATATATATATATATATATATATATATATATATATATATATATGAAAAACTATATTTTTATACATTGTTTATAACATAGCATAACATTTCTGGGTGCTATTGCATGTCAAGTATGCTATCAGTAACAAGCATTCAGAACTATGTAATAACTGATAGTGGTTTAAAATGCAAATCACTGTCTTTTGCTTATTATCTAACTTGTATTCTGTGACATTATTTACTTTTAGCCAGGAAGAAGTAACCTGGACAGTTTTTTAGAATTGTCAGAACTCCTGCAGCATCACAAAAGTGCTTATGACTCTAAGTTGTTTCAAGCTGGTTTTCATAAGGTCTTAAAAATGAACAGTCCATCAGTTACAATTCACACAAAAATGCTTGCAAGTGAATCCAAGTCACCTCCTTAAACACGCCAATCCCTCAAACTCCTCCAAACCACAAAAAAAAAAAAAAAAAAAAAAAAAACTCAAAGTATCCCAATCATCAAAAGGCATTGCACTCAAAGAATTAACATTTTTGATTCAGCAAGCACTATTTGTATGATATGTTTAATATAAAGCAGACTGTCATTTTTAAAGGAGACATAGCATATATTTTTTTATTAAAATAATGGCAATTATGTGTGATCTAGGTTTAACTTGTAAAAGTGTGAATGCTATTCTAATTTTTGAAATCATTCCAATAGTAACATTTATATATGTAAAAATGTATGTTTTTATAATTTATTTATAACATAGCATGTCTTTCCTGGGTGCTATTGCATGTCAAGTATACTGTCAGTAGCACACTACTGGATCATTTTAAGAACCCAGAATGTAACTTAACATGCTTCTTTAGTGCCATTTATTGCATCCTGTATTATATTTAATAGTACATTACTCAACTATGTCAAGATAACAGAAAGTGTGCCACCTGACATAAGTTTCATCATAATAATGCTTTTAATAAAATGAATAATTTAACCTTTTAAACTTCAAATGAAAATAACTGGATTCAATTTAATTTATAGTTAAAAGATTCAAACTCTTAACATTTTAAAAAAGGGAACTAGTAACATTTGAATTAGGAAATAAATAAATAAATGATTTACCCTGTATTCAGCAGCTGTTCATAAGTATTCAAACACTTCTTTAAATTAATAAGAATTCATAACCATGAAATACATTGACTTTCATTTGTCTTTCAGTTTTTTACTGTTTTGTCTTTTATTAACCAGCCATCTCTTGTTGCATTTCTCTTTTAAGAAGTTGATTGATTCCAGTCCATTTCTACTATTTTTTTCTAAGATTTTATTTTTCTGTCTAAAGTCCATTGCATCTTCCACTTTCCTTCTGGAAGGTGAATCCTTATTTTTAGGGGAAATAAGATTTGTGCCTTAATATTGTTTTTCTTTAAGCTTTTAAAAAGTGGCACACATGCTTTTCTCTTTCACATCATTAACATGGAATAGTCATTGTTAAATATTATAGTATTTTTTTCTAATTTCAACTGGATAATTAGTCCATACAGCTTTTAAGATTAAATCCTTAAAATGACTTGAGAAAATTGTATGATCACCGACCTTGGTGAAGTTTTTTTTTTTTTTTAAAGATGAGTTAGAAAGTGATCTATGTGGCCTTTTGATTCCAAATGAAAAATATTCAGGCAGGTTCAAAGGTTTAGGCAGCCAGGTCTTAAGGAATTGAATGATACTGTATCCATCTTCTTTTTCAGGAATCCCATAAATCCTAATGTCATTCCTTCTAGATCTGTTCTCTAAGTCTTCTACTTTTTTCCCAGAATAAGTAGTTTTGTTTCTGAAGAATTCAGTGTATTTCTCATTTTCAAGTAGTCTTCCATCAAAATCAGACATTGCCTCTTCTTTACTTGAGATTTGTGATGATTGTTGTTTAAGACATTCGCTCAGCACTTCAACTTGTTGTTACTTAGTGTAGCCTAAAAAACAAAAAAATGAAGCTCCAACTTGTTGGAGCTTCATTTTTTGTTTTTTATAAGTTTTGCTTTTTTCTTCGTTTACTTAGTGTAGCCTGTATGTCTTTTTTCATAGTACCATCCTGTACACTGGGCTCATTCTGAGGCAATTAGATTTTTCTAGTTTTCTTGACAGGAAAAAGCAAGTAAGAGTTTCAAACTTGTTAGTTTTTGTAGTAAATCTTTCATCAGATGATCAACTATAAATCCATCAAGTTTTGAAATGTTCTATTTGAGATTTTTAGTAAAAATCTTGTCAGAGATGTTAAAATGAAGCAGTGCTAAAAAGGGTGTTGTTAACTGCTTACCATCTTGGCCAGATCCCTAAATATGCTCAGTTTGAAATGAGTGATGTCAACATGACCTCATTTTCAGCTACACAATGGTGAACCCTTACCACCATACCCTCTTCTGACCTACTACAGATCCAACAATCATTTCAAACAGCTTTTTCAGGGCTTCAGTCAGCCACCGGCTAGAGACCTCTTCCAGACTTGACTCTCTCTCTCTCTCTCTCTCTTCCTCTTGATGACTCAATGCCCCTCTTTTTACAGGAAGGCTGCATAAGTGGCTTGTGTCCTGACATCAACTCTTCCTTCTCTACCTAGGGTACTCTACTGTGCCATTTCTATGGATTTTATTTGGTTTTATGAAACACACAAGTGAATGAGTTGGTACTAAAAAGAATGGCAGAGAAAAGTGGAGAAGAAGGCATACCCATCAGTTAGAAGGGTAAGATATTTAAGAATGATCAAAAAATATTATGCTCAGAGAAAGCATTAAGACCCTGGAATACATTATCAGATAGATGATAAAATTCAGGCAAGTTAGGGTGACTCAGATGTGGCTAGAGCAAATAAAATAAGCAGTACAGGGTAAGGCTAAAAACTACAAGAAGGTGCTAGTGAAATTTAACTGACCATGGGTCTTTTTTGTTGGTATATTCTTAGGTTTGCTAGTACATACTCTGCTGCCATGTTAAAAAATGGTATTTCAAGCAAGTTATTCTATCTGAATTATTGTATTGTATCCACTAACAGAACAGTAATTGTTGTTAAAGTCTTATATTATACCATGCAATACAAAATCTATGCCAGAAGCTCAGTGGTTGAACATTGCGTTCCATTTGAATGGTCACACTTCTTAAGTTAATGCTGAGTTATGAATTTAGTGATGTTAGAAAAATATGTATTTGAACATATATAAAGTGCTAGTTTAAAAGCAAATAGTATATAATGCATTTTATTCTATTAATAATATGGCAATAAGAATGATTTTACATGTAATTGCTTGAAGCTTTGGAACTGCAGTGTATTTGAACTCTGACCCTGGCAGTAGCTGGCTCAGCAAGCTTATGTTTTTCACTAATGATTATCTGCTGGGTCAGGAAATTAAATGTATAAAGCATTGAAAATCTTCTTCTCCTTCCTCTGGGACAATTGGCCTTGTGAATGTTACCAAGATAAGACACAGCTGTTGGAAGAATGTTGCAAGAAGAACAAAGAAGTGTATTACAAGACTGAACCAACTATTGTATTCGAGCAGGCCTGAAACCTTGAAGGAGTAACATTTACAGAAAGACATTATAACTGACCAGGTGCTTTGCAAGGCTGTATTATTCCCAAGGGAAAGCTTTTTTAAAAATATAACATCAGCAATCTTTATGAATAGAATACTGTTAGTAAAAGTGATGTAGATGCCCTGTGACTAACCACGTCAGTAAGGTGGGCAAAACCTGAATGTTAACACCATAAAATATTCTGTACTTCCTGCATCATGTCAGACAAAACTCTGTACTTGTATGTTTTTTTTGCCTCCTGGTGTACACTAGTAAACTTTTGCATCTGAGCCTCCTGTGTTGTTATCTTTGTTTTTTTTTAACAGTTTGGTCCTTCTTGAATTGGAAACCCTCAGACAGCTACAGATCAGAGTGTACCGGTGGTTGAACACTGCGCAGGAGAAGCTACCGAAATGGTTCTTCTTGAAATACAAAGACCTCTGACTGAATTGTCGTTTTGAGAGGCTGGCCACTTTCTGATCTGCGGCCGAAGAGCAGTCTCGAACTGGTCGACTCAGGAGGCTCAGGTAGGAAGATATTTGCCTTTTTTCTGTTTTAGATCAGGGACTAGGTTGCAGTAAATACTATTGTCAGAAGATTTGTTATACAGATCAGGGACAAAAGGAAATTACTGTATATTTTGTCAGAGATCAGGGAAACAGAATAAGGTAGGCAGTCATTCTAGATAAACTGTGTAAGGAATTGAAATACCACGTGGTGAAAAGGGTTATGTAACATTTTCTTTTAGTATGGGAAATCAGTGCACTAAAACATCACGAGATCCGGCCCTAACTGAAGATGCAAAATATATGCAATTACAATGGGCTGATAATGTTAGGTATTATACAAAATGGGTTAATAAATACGGATTTGATGGTAAATTAGATAAAATGTCATTAGTTAAACTTTTAAAACAACTTAAATCTGACGCAGAAGGTCAGGCGAAAAAACAACAACGATTAGGCATTCCTCAGGCACACAGGTGGATTGAGGAAGTAAACCGAAGGGAACAAAAAACTAAAAATGCTAAGACATTATTTTTAGATAAAGAGGATAATAATACAGTAATAGCGACGGCTCCTCCTCCCCCACCCCCTCCGATGCCTTTTTCAGGATATGAAGCAGGATGACAAGCTGGTCCACCTCCACGTTACCCTGATGTCACAAGAACACTAAAACCATTTGTTAGAGATCCTATTGAAACTAGGTCCCGGACACGTAAAACACTTGGGGACACAGACTTGTATCAAATAGGGAGAAACACACTAGAGGAAAATGAGGAAGAAATCTGTCCACTAATTGAGGTACCAAATCCTCAGGCAGGACAGAAAGGGCAGGACCCAACTCTTCTAGTATACAGACCATGGACACCGGAAGATATTCGGAAAGCTACAGAGGGAATCCCTCATCCAAAAGTTAATTACACAAAGTTTTTACAAGATTTACAAGGTATGAGACTAAGTTACCATTTGAATGGGGAAGAAGTAGAAAAGGTAGTTAGACAAATTGTGGGTCCAGACTGACACATGATTTGTGGCACCTGGAATCCTCGTAATGCAGAGCTTAAACCACTCCCACATAATGACGCAGAACTAGACAACAGAGTAAAAGGTCTTACAGACTGAATTTCCGAAAAATGGAAACCTAGAGCAGATTGGACTTGCATTAACCAATGCATACAACAAGAGAATGAAATTGTAGATGGGTACTATGGTAGATTGTTGGAATGTTTCAAAAACCATAGTGGTATGGCTATTCCTGAAAATCAGACACATGATACCTCATATGAACAGCAACTGAAAAATACGTTTTTGAAAGGTTGCATTGCACCTATCAGTAGCTTTATTGCGAAGCATATGATAGATCATCGAACAATGATAGATCATCGAACAAGTAGGCTACAAGCCTTACTTGAATATGCTAGACATGCTGAAAGACACTTTAATAGTAAAAAGAAAAAGAAGACACAAGTCTTCACTGCTGAAGACGGAGCTGAGGTTTTTGTAGTACAGTCCGGTAAGAAGGGTAAGAAAAATGCCCAGGGAAATAGACAATCTGACAAATGGTCAGAAGATTTTGAAGAGAGAAAAAAGAAAGGTGAGTGCTTTAAGTGCGGGAAGAAAGGACATTTAGCAAGGGATTGCAGGCTAAAAAAAAATGTGCCTGCAGAAAGTAAGGGTGATGAGGACTGACTATATGATAGTGATGAAAGTCAGAAATCATCAGGAAAGGCTAACAAACAAAGGACAAATGTAAATGTAGTAGAAGGAACAGAGGAAGTGCAAGCAGATGTAGAGAATGAAGAAAGTGAAATTTTAGATTTGGCATTACTGAGCTTGGAGCTCTATCTGGCAGACACAAAACCTGAAGTCACACTTCTGGTGGAGGGAAGGGAAGTAAAATTCCTGTGTGACTCAGGAGCATCATGGACTTTGATACACCCCTCCAAGTTACCAGAATATTCTGAATCACCTGATTATATATTAGTAAAAGCAGCAAACGGACAGCTATATAGGGAACCACTCTCCCATGATATAGCAATAACTGACCCTGTCTCAGGTATGACTCAGAAAAGTAAAATTGTAGTTTCTGCAAAATGTCCAGTAAACCTACTGGGAAGAGATCTTATGCAGATATTTGGCATAGCGGTAGTTCCCACTATGAAGGGTATGGAGGCACAAAGACAAATGGATACTTTCGTGGTGCGACCGGAGGGTGAGACTTTTTACTGGTACAGCCAGGACCTAGTTACGACTGGTCCAGGGGCAGTAACCGAGGAACTGATGAATGTAGCCATCAGTAAGGCCCCCTCCCTTGACACTGACCAACAGCATTTGTTACACTGTACTCTATACTACTGTAGCATGCCAGGACCTGATAAAGAATATGAGCAAGAATTATTCAAAAATCCTGCTAACAGATTAGTATTATGAACCTTGTATTGGGATACTGAGGGAAACAGTGTGGTAAGCTGTTCATTACCTCAGGAATTCATGACACTATATAAATCTAATCGATTACCACATGTCAGCTTGACAAAAAATAACAATATGAAATGGGCAGACTTAGGAGAAAAAGTAACAAGATGGGAAAAACAAACTGATTTAGAATTATCAGAGCAGGGAATACAAAAACAGAAATTGAATTGGCTAACACAGACACATCCAGCTGTACACTTACAAACTAGTGAAGACAGCTGATTAGCGTTCTTATTAGAAGAAGAAGAAAAAGCCTTGTGTGACATACCAAAGATTCTTTGGTCAACAGGCAAATCAGATATAGGACTTATTCAAACAGCAGGACCAGTTACTATTACACCAAAATCAGCATTTAGACCACAGAAAAGACAATACCCCTTGAGGAAAGATGCAGAGCAAGGTATCAAGCCTATAATAGCAGCATTACTCAAGGAAGAAGTACTGGTAGAATCTCTTGACTCACCATGTAATACCCCTCTAGTTCCTGTTAAAAAAGCAAACGGGAATGGCGGATGGTACAGGATTTACAAGCTGTAAACAATGCAATAATACCTAGAACACCTACGGTGCCAGACCCACACACCTTGTTGAACGATTTAAAGCTGCAACAAAAATATTTTACTGTAGTAGACATAAGCGATGCTTTCTTTTCAATACCTATACATCCTGATAGCCAGTATTGGTTTGCTTTTACATTTCAGGGTAAAAGATATACCTATACTCGGCTACCACAGGGATATTGTGAAAGTCCAATGATATTTGCACAAGAAATGACAAGCAACCTGGCAGGGTTTAACCCACCAGGAGGTAGTCAGATTCTACTTTATATAGATGACATTTTGCTAGCAGCCCCCACCCAGCATCAATGCAGGGAGGATACGATAGCATTATTGAAATTTTTAGCAGAACAAGGACACAAAGTAAACAAAAGTAAGTTACAACTTTGGAGAAAACAAGTCAGATACCTAGGATATGTAATATCCAATGAAGGTAGAATATTAGACGAAGACAGAAAAACAGCAATTTTACAAGCACCTAAACCAGCGACCAAGAAGGAAATGATGTCCTTCTTGGGAATGACTAATTTTTGTCAAAGCTGGATATCAAACTATGATTTAGAATCTGCTCCACTGGCTGATTTAATATATAAAACACCAATGGCAGCACAAGATATATTACAATGGACACCCGAAGCAGAAACAGCTTTCTGCAGACTAAAACAATTGATAGCTTCTTCATTAGTTTTAGGACTTCCGAATTACCACAAAAGATTCTTTCAGACCGTAGATTGTAAACAGGGATATATGACGTCAGTTCTGACACAACAGCATGGGGATAAGCAACGCTTACTATTCATCACAGTTAGACCCGGTGGCACGATTGTTGCCTCACTGTGTACAAGCAGTGGTTGCAGCTGCAATGGCAGTACAGGCTTCGGCCTCAGTGGTGTTATTCCACCCTCTCACATTGAGAGTGCCTCATGCAGTCGCAAGAATTTTACTACAAGAAAAAATAGCATATTTATCTCCTGCTAGACATCTTTCATGTATGACCATACTGCTGAGCCAACCTCATATGGTAATTCAACGTTGTACAACATTAAACCCGTCAACGTTACTTCCAACTCCTGTGGATGGCACACCGCACAGCTGCAGGAAATTGAGCAAATAACTTTGCCCAGACAAGACCTCACTGATATGCCCTTGGATGATGCCGAGGTGACATTTTACGTGGATGGCTCATGCAGAAAGGGTCCTACAGGGAAAAATCTAGTAGGATATGCAGTAGTCACAGATACAGAGATCTTAGAAGCCCAACCTTTACAGCATAACCTATCTGCTCAAGCAGCAGAACTGATAGCCTTAACACGGGCTTGCACTCTAGCGAAAGATAAATGTGTAAACATATATACTGACAGTCAGTATGCTTTCTCTACAGTGCATGTTTTTGCACAACAATGGAAAACAGGGGAATGATAACATCTAAGGGCAAACCGATTAATCATGCGCAACTTATTTTGAACTTATTAGATTCCATTCAGTTACCTACTAAAGTAGCTATTTGTAAATGTTTAGCTCATACAAAACAACAGGATAGAATTTCAAAAGGAAATGCAAAAGCTGATGCAGCTGCAAAGCAAGCAGCCTCAGACTCAGAAACTTTACTTTTAACCGAGGAATTACAACCCTCTGAGATTCTAGATCTAGAAATGTTAAAAACAATGCAGACACTGACTACGAAAGCAGAGAAACAAAAATGGGAGAAACGAGGTGCAATCCTCGAAAATGGACTGTATGCCTCCAAAGAGAAAAAAACAATATTACCGTCTAATTTATTTAAATATGCAGCTTTGTTGAGCCATGGGCAGTGCCATGTCTCAACAGGGGGGATGGTACAGTTAGTAAATCGAATATTCCAAACATATGGATTCATAAATTATACAAAAAAAATTTGTGCAGCATGTCATATTTGTAACAAACATCATGCGCAAGGGGCATTCAAACCCAAGCAAGGGAGTTTTCCTACACCACCATATCCATTCCACACTATTTGTATGGATTTCATAGAATTGAATAAATGTGAAGAGAAAAAATACTATTTAGTAATTATAGATATGTTTTCTAAATGGGTAGAAGCATTTCCAACTAAAAATCCGGATGCAGCAACCGTGGCAAAAGCCCTAGTAAAAGAAATAATTCCCAGATTTGGCATACCGGAAAGGATTTATAGTGACAATGGGACACATTTTGTTAATCAGACGATTCACCAGCTTGGGAGATTCTTTGGAATCTCCTTAAAGAATCATTGTGCTTACCACCCACAGTCTGCAGGAATGGTGGAAAGGTACAATGGAATTCTAAAAAACAAATTGAGGAAGCTAGTGAGTGAGACACAGAAAAACTGGATTTGCTGTTTGCCTTTGGCACTGCTGAGCATGAGAACAGTTCCAAATGTAAAGGGTTTGACTCCCTTTGTAATGATATTTGGAAGGGCATATTATGTGCCACAGTGGAAAGCTCTCATGCCTGCAGAACTAGAGGCTGACAGCTCATTAGCTAGCTACATGAGAAAACTGTTAACAAATAAAACTGTTTTGCAGTTGAACTCTTTTTCAGATAAAAGACAGACCAGACCGTTAGAAGCAGTGCTGACTCCGGGGACCTGGGTGTGGTTGAAGGTTACGAAGAGGAAGAATTGGGCGAGTCTGTAAGATACGAAATGTGAGAGATATAGCCCAGAAACCTGAAGGTCCAATCGGAAAACCTGTAAATCCAGTGGGACAAATCGAAGCTGGTTGGAAAGACCATCATTCTGTAAAAAACAAAGAAAAATTGACTCATATGGACTTGAGTGACAGTGTAATATCCTGGGCTGGAATACTTCCAGCATATGGAGCAGTCAAATCGATCTGGGAGTTGAGAAAGCTGTCGAAACTTCTCGAAGTAATGAGTAATGCAACTTTTTCTGCTCTCGAACTAGTGACTGATGAACTGAATGCAATGAGAACTGTTGTGCTACAAAATCGAATGGCTCTTGACTTCACCCTAGCGGCAAGAGGTGGTACGTGCGCGCTTATCAAAGAAGAATGCTGTGCGTTTATACCAGACAATCAACATGAAATTAATGATCACCTAGAGGTAATACAGCAGGTATCGGCCATGACTGAACCAGGCCCAAACCCACTGATGAACTTTTTCCGGAGTCTGTTTGGTGGGTGGTGTTCTATCCTAATGAACATCTTGATTGCTATTTGTGTGGGTCTGCTCCTATTAGGACCATGTGTCTGTTGTGGGATTCCCTGCATGAAAAGATTGATCAAAGATTTTATTGATGTATCTGTAACTGAAACTTTGTACCAAGACATTGAGTTAGAAAAATTGATTTCAGATGAAATTCTTTCCGAAGTATAAACTAAATGACTTACCTGGTTGAAAGTCCTTAAAGGAGAAGGCCAGGGGACGAAATGACATTGTTTATATTTCAGAATAGAATAAAAGTATTAAAAGGGAGGAAAATGTTAGAAAAATATGTATTTGAACATATATAAAGTGCTAGTTTAAAAGCAAATAGTATATAATGCATTTTATTCTATTAATAATATGGCAATAAGAATGTTTTTACATGTAATTGCTTGAAGCTTTGGAACTGCAGTGTATTTGAACTCTGACCCTGGCAGTAGCCAGCTCAGCAAGCTTATGTTTTTCACTAATGATTATCTGCTGGGTCAGGAAATTAAATGTATAAAGCATTGAAAATCTTCTTCTCCTTCCTCTGGGACAATTGGCCTTGTGAATGTTATCAAGATAAGACACAGCTGTTGGAAGAATGTTGCAAGAAGAACAAAGAAGTGTATTACAAGACTGAACCAACTATTGTATTCGAGCAGGCCTGAAACCTTGAAGGAGTAATATTTACAGAAAGACATTATAACTGACCAGGTGCTTTGCAAGGCTGTATTATTCCCAAGGGAAAGCTTTTTTAAAAATATAACATCAGCAATCTTTATGAATAGAATACTGTTAGTAAAAGTGATGTAGATGCCCTGTGACTAACCACGTCAGTAAGGTGGGCAAAACCTGAATGTTAACACTATAAAATATTCTGTACTTCCTGCATCATGTCAGACAAAACTCTGTACTTGTATGGTTTTTTTGCCTCCTGGTGTACACTAGTAAACTTTTGCATCTGAGTCTCCTGTGTTGTTATCTTTGTTTTTATTTAACAAGCGACCTGTTTTTTTTTTCACCTGTAGTAAAAGTGCAGTTAGGGTCATATTTCAGCTCTCATTGTCTTACAGCAGAATTACCTTTTATAAGTGTTATCCCCCAAGGCCTACTGGCAATTTTATACTTACTAAGCTGTGCATTTGTGTATGAATTAGGAACTGATGAGTTAGCAAAAACTTATAATTAACCATCTGAACTACCTTCATTTTGATCATACTGGTTTATGCCTCATACTTTTTTATTTGTAGGGTGCCTCATTATTAATTAGCAGCTGATGTAGTCAAGGAGTTAGGGTTGGGATGACATTAATTGGGATTCCTTAATGGATAATAAAAATGCTCTGAGAACAATAATTAGGAACAGTCTACTGAAAGGTTTCTACTGCTAATAGCAGATCAGGTAATTTTTCCTGCATCAGTTTGTCTCCAAATACAGATAACTGTTTCAAACATAAATAGATTCTAGTTTGGCTTCTTCAGCAGGCATAACATAAAGACTAACTACCCTGCTGGCAGCACACAGTAGTTTCTCAGTGGTGCACGAGAGGAAAGAATTGGCATTTTGACCTGTGACACTATGGCTCACAGGAGGTTTCTGGGTTACCTAGGATAGTGGTGTAGATATGTGCCATTGACAGCAGCTGACAGAAGTTCTTTCTCTTGAGTAGAATGCAGTGGGCTGCAGGGAGGCTGGCCTCATGCAATCTGAAATATTTAGAACTATTGTTTGAATACCATACTTCTCTTTATTGGATATCTCCCACATTTTAATGCTCATCTAAGATAGTAAGACATCTATCCCAATATAAGGATCCTGTGCTTTTTCTATATGTACACTCAGATAGCTGATTTGTAATCATTATTTGTGCAAGTATATTATACTGTGGTGAGAGGAAGACAGCACATCTGACTCCCTTCACAAAGTGAATGGATTAGGGCAGTCCCCTTTCCTAAAATGGCAAAACATTTTGGGTGAAGTGTTCACTCTTACAGAAATTATCCCCAGCTGAAGCTCTATTTCAGTCTCTGTGCTTAATTAAATAACTTTTGTACATTGACCTACACATTTCTTTTTTGTTAAGTTGCACCTGCAGGCCTTAGTATTGTTTCTTGTGAGCCTGATCTTTCTCTCTGTTAGCACAGTGCTGGGTCATAACATTACATAGCATAATATTCTTCACTCTTGTACCTTGTGCGATTAGTTCTCCTTTCTGTCTCACATATTGTTTCTGGAGGTTATTCTACTGGAGAATCGATAAAATGTTGCTTTTCTAAGCTCATCTCTCGTCCTGTACATTTATACTTCCCATACACAGTTAACAGCCAACCACATCACATCATAACAACCTAGGTTATTTCCTCCTGGTAAACTTACACCTCAAATACATACCTCACTTCCTTCACCCCAAGGTCCTTCATTCTGTCACAAGAGCATATGTATACAAATGTATGTATATCACATCTTCCCCAAACAAGCTCCTCCTTCACTGCTTGCATCCAATACTGCCTACTTTTACACTTTCTTAACTCATTCCCTCCAGTACATCTCCTTTGACTGTGTACCTTTAACTCCCAGTGGGAGTGGCTTGAGCATTTAAAAATGAAGTTATCACCTACAGTTCTAACAAATATTCATTGACAGAGGACAAATATCAATGCAATTGTGTTTACCATCATATATGCTTTAAGATAAAATATTCTGATATGCTGTATGCAGCATGATTTTGGAATTATTAATACAAATATGAACAAGTAATATATTATGCATAGAGGTGCAGTCAGAGGTTACTGCAGAAATGCCTGGAGGCACACTCGGCTGTATGAGTTTAACTTAGCTCACTTCCTGTCTTAGTCCTTACCTCATTTCAGTTTCATCTCTGCACTTCCCTAACAACATCATTTTCTTCTCTTATTTCCACTTCATCTATGTAAAGTAGCCACCACTACCCCCAGCTACATCACAACTGTAACTACAAACTACCACATCTACTTCTCAGCCTTCCTTTCTTCAGCCACCCACAGCTAAACTTCTCTCTGTCCACCAACATTAGTATCTTAGAAAGCTAGTTATACCTAAACAGCTTTTAAAACCTCAGATATACACTCTTACAAATCTGCAACCACCATGCATAACTCTCTCTTCTACTACTGCCAACAATACCAGTACAAAATCTAATCCACTGCCTACCACATGTATAAATCTATCATTTATAATAACACTATTACCAGCCAAGATATCAAGACAACACACTGGCAATGTTACTGTCACTATTACTAGTACCTATCCTTCCCATACTAACTCAGACTACATACTACCACAGTTATGTAGTCACACTTCCACTCAGTAATTCACAGCACTTACCATATAAACACCAGCCTCCCCTCTGGCATCTCTCCTTAGCTTCAGAACTATACTCAGTCAGTCCCTTTTGGTTTCTTAAACCAAAACTCTCATGCTTACTTCAAAAATACTTCAGCTTCACATTTACTTCATTCAATTACAAACACCCCATCCTAGCACATCATACCTATTCATTTCTCTGCATTTTAAAGACCTGGAGACATTCATCGTTACCTTACTAACAGTATTCATACCCCCATCAAAGAATACTATCCCTGACACTGTCTCTTCCAACATCTTTCTCCAAAAACAATAACAATCTATAGCTTTCCATATTAATTTGAGAAGCATTTGGAATGAAGAAACTCAGTTACACTCTTGGATGACACAGTTCACAAATGACATTATTTTACTCACTGAAAACTGGCTCAAACCAAACATTAAAAAATGAGGAACTTACACTGCAAGGATGCAACTTAGTTAGACTAGATCACACAAATAAAAAAATGGGGTTGAATAGCAATCATGTACTTTAAATTTCAAATCCATTAATACTCAGGTGACTGACCAAACCTTTATAGTTCTGAAACTGCCCATTGTTCCACTGTATTCGGCATTTATCAGATCTGTCATTGAGTACAATGTTCTCTTTGATATGTACCTAACCAGGCATATCCAACAATTGGAATGTCCATAGAGTTTCCTCACTAAAAGAATACAGGGCGTAAGTAAAATGTCCTATGCAGATCACCTCAAGGTCCTATCCCTATGCTCTGTCTCCTACAGGCTTTTGAGGGGAGATCTATGCCTGGCATACAGGGCATTGTCAGACCCCACTCTGATGGATCTCCTGAAAATCCACAAAACAATCAGCACTAGAATTACCTGTGATATAAATAGGACTTGCTGGAGAGACAGGTATGTGTCCCAGAGACTACCCCGTCTAAGGAACAGGCTCCCCATCCATGTGAAGAAGAGTTGCTCCTTAACCCAATTCAAGTGCAACTTGACAATTGGATGGGGAATCAGAAATTCTCCCCTGGTTTGGCACCTATGTCTCTAATGGACACAGGCAACCTGTAAATGATTCATTTTACAGGCCCCTGCTTACCCTTATCAAGGGTATCAGAACTTGTCAAAGATTTGGGATGCATGGCTAGTCTTAAAAAGACCCTTGTGGTCACTAGCCTAGTAAACACCTATGAACTGTAATCACAACCCTCCTTTTAAACAAACATAAATCTGTTTGTATCATAGAAACATACAACCCCTCCAATCAATGAACCATCAAATATTGAAGACATCCTATGGTTGGTATCAGCAAACATCAAAGTACAGACCAGTATATTTGGAGACTTCAGTATTAACTAGGACAACTTTAACAAAGCTTACACTGCACTCCATAAGCCTATATAACTTCACATAGCTTACTGATATACCTACCTACTTTAACAAGTCCTCAAATATCTACTCTACAATTGACTGGATACTTACCACCCACCTTAACAATATCTAGCAAATAGGCATCCTTCTTGATATTCTTAGTGGTCATTATCCCATATATAGCATGAGGAACTTCAGCAAAAAAAAAAAAAAAAAACAGAAACAAAACTCTCACATTATAGCATTGTTCACAGTTTATGTCATTGCAGTACTGATTTCTTCATTGATGAACTAAGACACATAAACTGGAGCTCCCTTAAACACCTCACACTAAATAATGCAACTGAAACTTTCAAGAACATTTTTTTGTACGTATCCTAAATTCTCAAGCCCGGTCTAGGAAAACATGAATAAAAACAAACCCAGGCCCCTGGGTAACACAAACAACAAAACATCTTATGCACAGAAGACTCCAACTCTGGCAGCACTTGCACATGCAAAATATGGTCCTCTCTGACCAACCCAGTAAAACTCAAGTCAAAACCCAAATACATAAAGATAAACAAAAGAAAGTATTATGTACACTTGCAAAACAACCAAAGTGCCAGCACTAAAACTTTCTGCGCTACAAAGTCATCTACTACACCCTGGGAAATTAACACAACTCTACCTTATACTTAAAGACGCGGACTACAATGCAGTCTGAGCCTTTAATATCCATTTAATAAATGCTGCAATATTCCTCCTCAAGAACAGCTCAAATCCTTCAACTACCCTACCATCCACTAATCCCACTGACTCCAGAAGTTTCATCTTCAAACTCCTCAATATATCACCTGTCAACTCAGAAAAAGCCACTCTAGATGCAGACAAGCTACTGGCTGAATGCATTATAAACGCTGTCTGTGACTCTAGCATATCCATATCCATTCTCATTAACAGGTCCCTAGTAGAATCATATGTTCTTGAAACAAATTTACATCCCCTGTCTCTATAAAGGCAGTAAAACTCATGACTTAGTCAGATTTCAGCCCTGTTGCCATACCCCTCACTAGCTAAAATATTAGAAAAATGTGTCCACTTTCAACGGCTACAGTAGCTACTACAGCACTGTCTAATCACAAACGCACAATATAGTTTTCATCCTAACCATATTACAACATTTGCACAGCTACCCTTCTTACACATTATTAAAGAACATCATACCAGTGATGGCAATTTTGTATCCACTACCTTTGTGGACCATTTGAAACAGCCTGTCATTCCAAGCTACTGCCAGTCCTTGTTGAACTCAGCCTTTCATGTTCTACTTTAAAAGGATTTCACAACTGTCTGAGCAATAGAGTTCAAAGCATAAAATGGCAAACTGCACCCTCCTAATTCCTGCCTGTTTCTGCTGTCATCCCCCAAAGATCAGTACTTGGCCCACTGATATTTAATATACTCATCAACTAAATGCACACAGCTGCTGACTCCACCACTATTGCCCAATATGCTCGTGTCTCCATGCTGATTTGCTCTGTCCTCTGCCTTGACAGCCTTCTACTACAAGCTCAAGAATCCATTTAACACTGGCTGCAACAAAGTAATCTAATACTTGATGCCAATAAATCTAATGTCATGCTTTTCCTATCTAGAATGCACCCTATCACACAGACTCCTCTTTCCCATTTTGTCATGAGAACAGATTACACTTGATGACTTGAGACGTACCTCCCTGGACAACTCTTGGACCATGTGACCCAGGCAGGTATGACCCTAGCCCTGAGTAGCATCCTGCCTTCACCCAGAATGATACCACAGTATAAGGACAAAATGATTGACTTCAACAATTGGCTAAGCTTCTGGTGTCATTCAAAGGGGATCCAATATTTGTCTGCCTGGGAAGACATGATTGACAAACCACGATGCTTTGCCAGAGATGGTCTGCACCTGTCACCCCTGGGATTCAGGTTACTGGCTAAAGCTCTTGCCATTCATATAGTGCCTTTTTTAGGCAAGGTTCAAAGGATAAAACCACCACCGTAACAGATACAAGCATGCAAAATCTGAAGGTAATGCTACTCAATGCTAGAAGTCTAAACCTCAAAACGCACTCTCTCGAGGCACTCCTAAAAATGGAGAACATCGATATCTGTGCAGTAACTGAGACCTGGTTCAAGGCTCCAGAGAGCACCCCTGCAATACCAGGTTACAATTCTTACCACACATTTCGGCCACAAAACCAAGACCGAAACACTAAAGGTGGAGGAGTGTCCATATTCACCAAGGATATTCACACTTCCAGGCTAGTTGCCCAACACAATGCATCTGAAATTCTTCAGGTGCAACTAACACTAGGTAAGACTGTAATCCAAATTGTAGCTTGCTACAGATCCCCCACCATGCCCCAAGATTCTCACTATACCTTTCTAAACATACTGGAAAATATTAAGATACAACCAAACACCCTAATACTGGGTGATTTCAACTACCCTGCCATTAACTGGGAAAACTACTCTGGTACCAAATCCTTTTCCCAACGGTTCTTGGAATTCATAAATTCCAACGCCCTGGATCAACTAATCCATTGTCCCACCAGGGGAGCCAATATCCTAGACCTGGTCAATACCAACATGGGAGATATATGCTCCACACCAGTGGTCACCCCCTCATTGGTCAGGTCTGACCATAAGCAAATCACGTTTGACATCCACATCCCACCCCCACCCCCCAGTAAGGAAACCTCCTTAAAAAACTTCGCCAAAGCCAACTTCATGCTACTGAAGTCAGAAGTGACAAACTTCACAACACCCACGCAGATGGGATCTGGAAGTTTGACTGCAGAATCCTACACTAAGGCACTGTACGAGCACATCCACTCGTGCATGAATCGTGCCATCCCAAATAGAACCAAGATGCTCTTCTCCAAAAAAAGGAAGCCAATCTGGTGGTCCCCTGCTATAAACAAACTATGTAACAGAAGGAAGAAACTGTTGCAGAAAAGAGGAAAATCCCAGGATGCAAAAAACTCCCTCACCAGCCTCAGAAAGAAGCTGAGATCCCTCATAAAATCCTCAAAAGCTAGTTACGAAAATAAAATTGCCAAAGATTCCAAAGACAACCACAAGGCATTCTGTAGTTATGTCAAGAATCTAAATGGCAATGCTCAGATCTGCTCTGAGCTACAGCAGAATGGCATTAAATATACTGATCCCAAGGATATTGCCAATATCCTGGCAGATCGATTTAGTGCCAACTTCACCCCCCTCTCACCCCCTAAAGGGCCCATCTCAATACCAAGAGATTATCAAATTCCGATAATCACGGCTACACAGGTAGAAACTGCACCC
Source organism: Protopterus annectens (assembly GCF_019279795.1). NCBI lineage: Eukaryota > Metazoa > Chordata > Ceratodontiformes > Protopteridae > Protopterus > Protopterus annectens. The sequence continues at coordinate 1,753,344,475 of NC_056731.1, read as the reverse complement.
TCCAAAGCTAAGAATACAGCATCCATGGGACCAGATCACATCCCAGGCTGTGTACTACATGAACTAGAAAATGAACTGGCACCTCACCTAAGTGTCATGTTTAATCATAGCCTCACCTCAGGTTTCATGCCCACTGAGTGGCGCTCAGCTACAGTTATCCCGCTCCACAAGGGAGGATCCGCCTTGAATCCCGGGAACTACTGTCCCATCAGTCTGACAAGCCTGATCTGCAAGGGCATGGAACAAATTATCATGGAACATATAAACAAATACATTGGCAACCTTCAAACACTGGACCCCACCCAGTTTGGGTTTGTGAAGGGCCGATCTTGTCTCCTGAATCTGATTGACTTCTTCAAATCAGTCTCCAGAGCTGTGGACGAGGGTAAGGTGGTCCACACAGCCTATCTGGAACTCGCCAAGGCCTTCGACACCATTCCCCACTCTGGAATCATAGATAAACTTACTAAGCTGGGCATAAATCCCTACTTCACTTGATGGGTTGCCAACTGGCTTACTGACAGAACCCAGACTGTAAAAGTAGCCGACTCCAAATCCAGCTCCAGACAAGTGACAAGTGGAGTACCTCAGGGTTCAGTCCTGGGACCACTCTTGTTTGGCATCTACTTCTCTGAAGTACAGGCCAACACTAAGGGACTCTGGCTAACAAAGTTTGCAGATGACTGCAAACTGGGAGCCATTATTGACTCCCCAAATGATGTGGATATTCTACAAAAAGGCCTTATAGAAACAGATGCCTGGTGCCAGAGCCATGGGCTCAAGCTTAATGGCAAGAAATGTATAGTTATCCCCTTTGGAAAAAAACATGTACACATGAATTACCACATAGGTGGCAGGACGCTAAACATCGAAAGTGTGATGAGAGACTTTGGGACACAGGTGGGCAGTGGTCTCAATTTTGATAACCACATCGCCGCAACAGTCAGGAAATCCTTCTATGTGGCACACCTCATCACTAAGGGCTTTTCATCCAGAAAAAAGGAGGTCATTGTCCCACTGTACTCATCCCTCATTAGACCCATTATATAGTATAATGCCCCATTTGGTATGTACCTCACAAGACATCTGCAACAGCTGGAAAGGCCACAGAAATACCTCACTAAAAGAATCACAGGCCTAAAGCAGATGCCATATGCTGACCATCTAAAAAAACTCCAGCTATACTCTGTGGCATATTGTCTACTCAGAGGTGATCTCTGCTTAACATACAAGGCCATGTCAAACCCTGAGCTGTTGGACATGCTCCACTTAAAAAAATCCCAATCCCTCAGAGCCACACGATCCAGGGATCTAAACCTTGTCATCACAATGAACAAAACATGCTGGAGGGATAGGTTCCTGACCTAGAGACTCCCCATACTCTGGAATAGACTACCCATACATGTCAAACAGAGCGCCTTATTGGCCCTCTTCAAAAGGAACCTTGATGATTGGATGGGAGATAGGAAATTCACCCCAGGGATTATGTCAGTTGCCCTGCTAGACAGGGGCCCAGAAAAGTAAATATTGTGGGAAGAAATATCCAGGGAATTGTTATGGCTAGGCATGCATAGGCCCTAGGGCCGATAGCCTAGTACCAACCTATGAACCTATGTAGTTAACAGTACCAAAATCCTTGGCAGCAGTCTAGACAATAACATAAAATTTGTCCTTACAGAATGCCATTAAAAATCGGCTTGATGGAGCTTTGTGGGTACCTTTACGTCACCCAGCTAGAAGTAGCTTATTACATTTTACACCATCAAGCAAGATGTCCCTCATTATCAACCCACCTCAAATGGTAGACCCAACCGGGCAACACTGCTCCAAACACACAACTAACATGGGGGCTCCCTGTACTCAAATTATATTGCCAAGTTCTGGAATCAAATTTCATTTGCCCTCTGGAAACTTCAAAATGTCCACCTTTTCAAAAAATAACTCAGAATCCACCTCCTCAAATTCTAGTAGTACCAATGCATCTCTCCTTCAGGTTAACCAACTATCCACCCACTTCCCCTCTCCTTACCCTTTTGCTAACACTGTCATACCTGCCTATAAAATCATCTGTTATACATTTGACTTCACAGAGATCTTCTATGTATACCATTGGCATATTTACAACACATACTGGTACATACCCCCAGCAAATCCATAATGGAATATATCCGCAGTATATTGTAATTCATATATTTTGAAACTCAGTTCATGATTGTCATAGAATCTTGAAAAGTTTGTCGATTTTGTGTTTTATCTGAGATTTAAATGAATCTTGCCAAAGGGCTTATTTTGTTTCATGATTGTCACTGTGGAGGGAGAAAAGGACCTGTACCGATTGGCTAGACAGGTGGACCGAGCTAGGAAAGAGCAGCAGGTAAGGGTGATAAAGGATAATGAGGGAAACGTATTCACTAGCGAGGAGAATGCATTGAACAGATGGAAGGAGTACTTTGAGGGGCTGAAGAATGAAGAGAATGAGAGAGAGAGAGAGAGAGAGAGAGAGAGAGAAGGTTGGATGATGTGGGGATAGTGAATCAGGAAGTGCAATGGATTAGCAAGGTAGAAGTAAGGATAGCTATGAAGAGGATGAAGAATGGAAAGGCTGTTAGTCCAGATGACTTACCTGTGGAAGCATGGAGGTGTTTAAGTGAAATGGCAGTGGAGTTTTTAACCAGATTGTTTAATGAAATCTTGGAAAGTGAGAGGATGCCTGAGGAGTGGAGAAAAAGAGTTTTGGTACCGATTTTTAAGAATAAGAGGGATGTGCAGAGCTGTAGTAACTACAGAGGGATAAAACTGATCAGTCACAGCATGAAATTATGGGAAAGAGTAGGGGAAGCTAGGTTAAGAAGGGAGGTGATGATTAGTGATCAGCAGTATGGTTTCATGCCAGGAAAGAGCACTATAGATGCGATGTTTGCTCTAAGAGTGTTGATGGAGAAGTGCAGAGAAGGTCAGAAGGAGTTGCATTGTGTCTTTGTGGACTTAGAGAAAGCATATGACAGGGTGCCTAGAGAGGAGTTGTGGTATTGTATGAGAAAGTTGGGAGTGGCAGAGAAATATGTAAGAGTGGTACAGGATATGTACAAGGGTAGTGTGACAGTGGTGAAATCTGCAGTGGGAGTGACAGATGCGTTTAAGTTGGAGGTGGGATTACATCAAGGATTAGCTCTGAGCTCTTTCTTATTTGTACTGGTGATGGACAGGTTGACAGACGAGATCAGACAGGAGTCCCCGTGGACTATGATGTTTGCAGATGACATTGTGATATGTAGTGATAGAAGGGAACAGGTTGAGGAGACCCTGGAGAGATGGAGATATGCTCTAGAGAGGAGAGGAATGAAGGTCTGCTGGACTAAAACAGAATATATGTGTGTGAATGAAAGGGAGGATAGAGGAATGGTGAGGATGCAGGGAGTAGAGTTGGCAAAGGTAGATGAGTTTAAATACTTGGGATCAACAGTTCAGAGTAATGGAGAGTGTGGAAGAGAGGTGAAGAAGAGAGTACAGGCAGGGTGGAGTGGGTTGAGAAGAGTGTCAGGAGTGATTTGTGACAGACGAGTACCAGTAAGAGTGAAAGGGACGGTCTACAAAGGGGTAGTGAGACCAGCTATGTTATATGGGTTGGAGACAGTGGCACTGACAAAAAGGCAGGAGTCAGAGTTGGATGTGGCAGAGTTAAAGATGTTAAGATTTGCACTGGGTGTGACAAGGTTAGACAGGATTAGGAATAAGTATATTAGAGGGTCAGCCCAGGTTGGACAGTTTGAAGAGAAAGCCAGAGAGGTGAGATTGCATTGGTTTGGACATGTGCTGAGGAGGTATGCTGAGTATATTGGGAAAAGGATGCTAAGGATGAAGCTGCCAGGTAAGAGGAAAAGAGAAAGGCCTAAGATAAGGTTTATGGATGTGTTTAGAGAGGACATGCAGGTGGTTGGTGTGACAGAGCAAGATGCAGAGGACAGGAAGAAATGGAATCAGGTGATCTGCAGTGGCGACCCCTAACCGGGAAAAGCTGAAAGGAGAAGATTTTCACTGTTGCAGTGACTCCCTGACTCCATGAGCAAAAACTGGAAAAAAGGTGTTGTGAATGGCTGTATGTATGGATGGATATCACCTATTCATGATTTATTTCATTAGATGTAAAAAAAAAAAAATCTTGCAAAAATGCTTATTATTGTTTGTATTAATATACAGCCTCTGTTTTGCTCTCACTTGTTCCTCAGTGTGTATCACATGTTAATCAGTGTAGTGTTACAGTTTTTTCAGATTATGTTTTAACTTTAATATTGTTATACTGTTCATATATTCATGGATATTTTACACTTTATGTGCAACATACAATCTGATGTTGTCAATTTTCATTCTGTCCTCAACTTATCGGTTGGGACCCGATCCCTCGGATCCGACTCGGCCGTTACAATAGTTTGTGGTAACCAAAAAAGTCTCGAGCTTCTCCCTTACCCATAATACACGGTTCCTAAGTATCTCAGATCTCATTTACTGCTATTCACATTAGACATGGTGACCAGTTGCTCTTGAGTAGATAAGTGTATTTAATTGATTTTAAAACTTCCTTTCTCTTTTAGATAGTTTTTCTGCATTTTCTCTGTTTATCTTTATAGCTGAGCTTATATCCCTTGGCTAGCTTGCTATTATTTCCCCCTTCTTTTCATCCGAAAGTACCTCTGAATACTATTGTTAGTATTCCTTCCCTTTGTTCTTAGTGTATTTCATTATTACCATTGTTGGTCCCCCCCCCCACTTCCTTTTACTTCCTTTTCTTTTTATAAAGAAATAAAAAGCTTTCTAGTTTCTATCCTTATTTTTTTTTCTTAACTTTTTCTCTATTCATTATGGCAGATAAAAAAAAGGGCTGTCTGGCTTCAAAAAGTGTTGAAAGTATCACAGGAAAATGCCTTATTCTGACTCACATACCTTGTGTGTCTATTGTTTGGGACTCCTTCATCTCCAAGAAGATTGCTCTATATGCCACACATTCAACCACAGAGCTTTGGATGAATGCAAGAATAAGTTGATTCTTAAGGGTCTTCTTCCATCAGCATTCAGTGAGGCATTATCTGGAGCTTCCCCCTCTGATAAACAAAAAAGGGCAAATCAGAAAAATCATCTAGCCCTTCCTTTTCTTCATCAAAACCTTCTGAAAAATCAAAGAAGAGGCGTTTGTCAGCTCCAACTTCTCAGTCGGATCCATCAGTTAAAACACCCAAGCTTTCAGATCCTACAACCTCCTTGGATCTGAAAATAAGGACAAAGAAACATATGGATCCATCCACTTCTTTGAATCCCACTTCAGACAAGACCAAATCTTCACCAGGTCGGGTCAAACACCCATTAAATTGACTTCAAGTCTGCTTGCTTTACCAAGGACTCAATACTCACCTTCTCTAGACCCCGTTCCATTGAGAGTGCCTTCTCCCTTTCCGGAAGGGCCTAAGTCACCTTCTCTGATGTCTGCCCATTCTTCCAGGTATTTGACAGAAGAGGACATGGAGAGACTAGTGAGAAAGATTCTCTGTCTGCACAGTCTGCCAGGGGTTTCCTCAGCTCCAACACCTTTGAGTCAGGATTTCCGTACATTGACTACCCCTCCTTTACATCCTGCTCCGACTTCTTTCAAAGCTTCATAATTCTTGGATCCATGCTGCCTGACTCTGTCTGTTTGGATCCAAAGATAACTTTATCATTGGATCCAAATAATCTCTCTGTGATTCCAAGATGGTGGACATCCTATGAACACCCTCTCCATGAGGCTCCTACCCAAAATTATAGTTTTAGATAATTAGCCTCCATTTTACATTTCAGAAAAGAGATCTCCAATAAACACATGCAACCCGAGTTCGTATGAAGCTTAATGAAACTGTTTCAACTTAACTTTGGAAGTTTTTTCTCCTATTTTATGCCCTTGGATAACTCAGAAGACCACCTACCACGTGTAATCTTCAGGCCTGTAACAAGCATAATACTGGTCTACAACAGAATCGAGCACTCACTACTATACAGAAATGTCAAAAGAATTGGATAATATGTATACACAAACAAGTAAGGCAAAACTATCTGCAATAGTCTCCCCAGAAAAAGAGACTATACCCAAAAGACAGAAAACAACAACAAAACAGCTTGAGCTAAGTAAACTTAATAAAAATCAGAGAACGGAGTCAAATCTTCTTATGGGGGAACTTAAAGATGTTCTTCTGCCCCTCCAAACAGCAGTCAAAGGTTTCTCCGAACAACTTGCAAGTTTGGAAATAAAATAAATCAAATCATGTTGCGCATGGATAAAATAGAGGAAAACACAAAAGCAAATGAGTTAAAGATATCCCTGTTGAAAGATGAGCTGAGCACCAAAAATACAGCACTAACTGACATCCAGCAAAAGATCACAGATTTGGAAGCTAGGAGTAGGCGCAATAATTTACTGGTGAGAGGTGTACCAGAAGCATATAATCACAATCAGTTAACTGAAATATCCCTCCAAATTTTTGAATCTGTTCTTCAGGTTGAAGCAAACACTAGTGGAATCATCATCAAAAGAGCACATAGAGCATTATTCACCAGACAGAACACTGACTCTCCTAGGCAGATCTATGTTAAATTACTACATTTCCGAGATGTCCAAAGAATACTATCACCATCTAAAAAGTTAAATCATTTTACATGGAAGGGCCATAAAATTAATATATCACAAGACCTCTCAATAGCAATGAAAGAAAAGCCCCAGAAATTATCGATCTACTGTTCGGAACTCATCAGACGTAAAATTAAATTCCAAATGAGATACCCAAATACGTTGATCTTCACATACAATGATACTAAATTTGCTATTGACTCACCTAAAGAAGCGAGTGCTGCCTTTGTTAAAGCCTTCGGAAGAGCCCTAAACCCTTGAATTTCCTGCCGACAGACTTGTATGTGGTTTTCCTTGGTCGCTTCCTAGGATGGTAGTTTGTTTTTTATCCGAATACTTATTTTAGCCTAATTTTCTTGAGGTTTAATAAGTATAACCGGAAATATAACCGGAAATACCTTTATGGAACTTCCCCGCTCGAAATTGTTGGAAGGTAGGAGCAAGCTCTGGTTACTACTTCCTGCTTCTTAGCACATTAACCTTCCCCCTTACTGAAAGACACTCAAGCTATGTATCGGTGAATCTCGGGCTCTGCAAATGAATCTCCGAATTAAGTCTGGAACAAGTGCATCATCTCTGTTGGTAATTATCTTCAGTCAAGAAGATATAAGTTAGTTATTGTTTAATTGTTTGTGTATCCTTCTCATGTTATATTATTTACACAATAATAGGAGCTATTGTAAGCAGTGTTTTGTCAAGGATTTCTTTTATCTTCAATTATAGCTCAATATAAACCAGGAAGAAAGTCTTCTGCACTATATATTATACTTGTCCGGGACTATCTTACGTGAAACAGTTTTTTTTTTGTCTTAAATATTAAACTAGCCTTCAGCTAAAATAAGGATGCAGTTATTAGGATACCAAGAGTTTTTTTTGTTGGTACTAGAGATGCTATCAATCAGCGCTCATTTATTATCTACATACATTTGGTTAAAGTTAGTCCAGTGCAGATGTATGTTGCTTGACATCATGTTTTCAATATAGTTACCTTTTTGTGTTTTGTGATAAACATATTACGTCTGTATACTTTTCTCTTGTTGGTTATTTGCTGTTTGTGCTTTAAACTACACCTGCATTTTGTGTGGGCTGAAATTGTAAATAATCCTGTTTCCAGAGTTTATTGTTTAATGTTATAATGTGTTATGTTATGCTATGACTTAGTGTCCTGATCATTTAAGTCCCTGAATTATCATTATACATACTTAAAATCTCTTAATATAAGGTTTTATTAAATAATCCATGTGTGGTAAAAAACACTTTTTCACCCATCTTAACCTTCTTATACCCAGGTATCACACTCGTTGATGATACCTAATATGTATATTCCTGTCTAGAAATGGGTCAAGAGTAGTTTTTATTTTTTATTGTGGCTATTTTCATTTATCTTTAGGAGTAGAATGGATACTATGTAAGAAAGGTAAGGGATGATGACTTTAGGAATTGCTTTTTTATTGTATATATGTTCTCGTACTGTTAATCTGATTAAAGAAATATTTTAATGTCCTTTATAGGTTACATAACCTCTCAAAATAAGAAACTTTCCATTAGGTTTTGTTTCTGTAACCTTATTTCCTTATACTCTTTCAAATAAGTTGGGTAGGTGGGTAGGCACAGGTTTATTTTTGAAAGAGTTTGATGCTACTGCAGAGATGATACCCTTTTGTGTACTTTTTTTCATTTTTATCTCTATTTTTATATTTTCTAACTTTGTCAATACCTCATGGAGCCGTGCCAGGTACAAGTATCATACTACATTTATAGTAACATGTATTTCAGTAATTAGTCCTAGGTCTTTAGATTATTGATTCATGGAATGTGAGGAGGCTGCAAGATAAAAATAAAAAAAAACTATTACTACACTTAATTTTCACATCTGAGGCACATATCTGTTTTTTGCAAGAAACACATATGCTTACAGAGGAATGGAAAGGTGTCTTAAATAAAAAATGGATTAAAGCAATATTTGCATCTGAGGAGAACTCCAATTCTAAAGATGTAGCCATTATTTTTAAAAAAATCTTTTCAGAAAATAATTACAGATCACTATTCTGATGAAAGGGGCAGATTGTGTTATTTTATAACTCTAAACTATTTTAACAGAAAACCAACTCTTTTCCTCAATGTCTATGGTCCTTGCCAAAAACAGGAAGACTTCATCTTAGAAATATACAATATTTTAAGTAAATTCCCTGATCATGAATACATATTAGGTGGGGATTGGAATGCAGTTATCAATCCAGAGATAGATCGTACCAGTATTCTCCTATCCAAAAATGTGCAAGCCTCAATGGCCCTAGATGAACTTATAGTAGATTTTGGGTTGTTAGATCCTGTTTCATATGGGGAAGGTCAGGAGAAAAAAGATTTATACACATATTACTCTTAGTGCCACAATACCTGATCAAGGATTGACTTTTTTCCTTTTCTCTGAGACTCTGACAGAAGGGGATATTAAGTATTCGGTGGAACCAAGGCACTTTTCAGATCACTTAAAAATGACCTTGTGACTAAATCTTCCTGATAATCCAGTTAAAAAGATCAGAAACCGTAATTGGTCCCTAAATAACAACCTAATTCTTAGATCTGAGGTAGTCTGAGAGATATCAGATATTTTAATAGAACTGGATACAAGTATGGAGAGTACCGACATTCCATATGATATCCAATGGGATGCTTGCAAAGGGCAGATAAGAGGGGTCCTTATTCAGAAAGCAACTTATTTTAAAAGATTGTTTAAAGAAAAAGAAAATAAATTAATAGCTACTTGACAGATTTAGAAAAGAAACTTCAATCTAACCCAAACCCTGATATCAAAAGATTAATTAACAATACCCAAAGACAATTACATAAACTACACCAGCATAATTACTCTATGTATGAGCTGAGATGCATAGCTAAATATTCAGAGTGGACGCAATTTCCATCTAAAGTTTTTGCTAGAATTATTGCAGACAAACAAGAAACATCTAGGATATCACTAATTCAATACCAAGATAAGATTTATAAAACAGATACACAAATTTTACATCTTTTTCAACAGATTTATTTAGAAATATATGGCCTGAATAACCAGCAACCTTCTTCTGAGGAAATTATAAGCTTCCTTAATAATATTACATTCCCTAAACTACAAAAGAATTATATTGAACTCTTAAATGCTCCCCTGAATCAGCAAGAAATAATTGATGTTATAGGGAGATTAAAAAAAGGTAAGCACCTGGATATACCACATACTTTTACAAAGTATTCAGGCAGACTCTGTCATCTATTCTTTTGAAAGTTTATAAGTATATTAAGACTTACTGTATATCTGATTGCCACCTAAACAATTCTAAAACAATTTATATACCTAAAAACAGTTTGAACAGAGCTAACCCACACAATTATAGGCCAATTTCCTTAAATAATGTAGCCATTAAAATATTGTCTTCAATCCTGGCTGAGAGACAAAAAAAATTATGCCCTCTATAATTACCCCTGAACAAACTGGTTTTATGTCAAACAGACAGACGTGCGACAACACTTCAACTTTAGATGCTTTATTACATCTCAATAAAAAGGTCAAGAATCCGAGTTATGCATTAGTAATTGATGCATGTAAAGCTTTTGACACAGTAAGCTGAAACTTTTTATTTACGACTATGGCTCATTTCTATATCCCCAAAGGTTTCATAAATACTATTGAAACTTTATATAGTAAAGCACATACTTACCTTTATATTAATAAGAACTTATCTATACCTATTAAAATTAGTAATGGTACTAGACAGGGTTGTTCCCTCTCCCCTCACCCCTATAACTTATACCTAGAACCTCTACTACTTTATATTTCCCAAGCCACCTTTCCCTCCATCCCAAGAACTATGAATGTTAGAGTAAATCTATCTGCTTATGCAGATGATCTAAATATATACTTTGACCATCCCATCTCTGATATTAAGAAGCTAGTTAATACAATTGATAGATTCTCGGGGGTCTAGAACTATAAAGTTTATCAAAAAAGTCACTTATTTTTCATATTAATCCACTTTATCACAAATAATACCTACTATCTGAAGCTCCTTTTACAATAGAATGCTCTTTTAGATACCTAGGGATACAATTTGAGCATACCCCTTTAACCATGTATCAGAACAACCTCATGAGAACATGGACAGGCATTCTACATGACCCTCACAGGTGGCCACAATTAAAGTTGTCCTTCCTATCTAAAGTTGCAATTGCCAGGATGAAAGTCTTACCTAAACTTTTATATCAATTTAATGCCTCAAACCTGGTTATCCCTAACATTTTTTTCCCAAAAAGTCAGTAAAGAGTTGGCCAAATTTATTTGGTTTCCAAGAGCAGTTAGAATAAATCAAACATTGTGTTATCCAAAAAGAAAAGGAGGATTGGGCATGCCAGACTTCTGTCTATATTACTGGATTATCTGCACTAATAGGATTATCCTAATATCAAACTTTAACTTAAAGGAAAACACTTGGCACCCTCTCTGGATGAGGATTTGGCACAACCATGTAAGCAGCAATAATTTTAATCCCAAAGCCCTCCCTTTCTTAAAAAATGAAAGCTTAAACAACCTTCCTGTGAGTAGTATTCTAAAGCAAAGAGTTAAAACCTTTCAGTGTTTATTAAAATATATGGAGTTAGAGGAGCCCCTTCCTTATATCCAATCAATTCATTTGAACCCCAATATCAGACTAAACAACACAATGATTAATCTCTCGGACTATCCTCTAATCAGAGAATGTACAGTTTGGGATATACATAAATTTAAGGAGAAATCCCTACATGAACTGAGATGTGAGCTGAACTTAAGTCAGAAATATGCTATTATCTTACGTCAAATAAGAGAACTTATAACAACTATAGTTGCTGATAAATTGATTACTGAATCTGATGTAACTAGGGTAAGAGACTTTTTAGTACCCTAACCAGGAAGAAAAATATGATATCAAATACATATAAGTTGATGGCGGCCTTTATATTTCATAATACAATTCTTTTTTCTAATTATTGGAATCAACATCATGTCAGCCTCAGGTAGGATCAAAAACTTAGAGCAATACAATCCACCATTACATTTTCCCCTTTCAAAAAGCTCATCTACACTCAATTAATGATTAATAATAACTCTTATTTTACACCCTGTAGACTAAATAAATTTAACCCAAATGTCTCTCTGGGTTGGGAAGGTGGCCTAATGGTTAAGGTGTTTGCCTTACAAACACAAGGTGCAGGGTTTGAGTTTCACAAGGGATAATTGGCTAAGCTTAAAATGGCTCGCAAGGGCAGTTAGCTTAGTACTAACCTATGAACCCTCATGCTCATGCTGATCCTCTCCTCAAGCAGACCTCTTACACATCCTATGGTCATGCAATCACACTTATAAACTTTGGTGCTCTCTCAGTTAGATTAGGAAAAATGGGTTATCAAAAGTCTACCTATCTTGGGAACTAGCAAATTTACATATTACAGACATTAGTTTATCTAATTTGAAATTACGTGTACTTATTACCCTTTCTTCACTTATTAAATTCTACATTACTAAAAACTGGTTAGATTGCACCAAATTATCATGGAATGGTTTCAGGAATCTTGCAATAAAATACATAACCTCACAAAAATATTTACTAATAATCCTAACAATCAAGCATACTATCAGAAATTTTGGAAACTTGTTTTTGACATTATCCAGGATGATTGAATAACTGTTTAATTGTCTTAATTTAGGCTGATACAACTCACTAATTTGGTTTTGATGGGCACCCTCATATTACTCCAGAAATCAAGGCTCCATGTAGAACCTCCTAGTTATTCTTGTTTATTGTTTGCAGTAGCATCTTTTGTATATATTTTTATATATGTGTATATAGGTTTATAGTCTTATGTCTTTAGGGGGTATAGAATGTCTAAGGTTGACTCCCAAATCATATATATATATATATATACTGCATTTGAACCTTTATGTAACTTCATGCACTGTTTTATCTATTACCTCTTTATAAAATAATGAAATGTTATTGGAGAAAAAAAAATGTTATCATCGGATCTGTCCTTTTCTCTGAGTTCTCTGGTTTATTTGGATTCAGAGACCTCCTGGAGCCATAGCTGCCTAGTCACCTCTGAGGGGTTGATATTGACTCTGAAGTTTTTGGAGCCATCCCTGCACCTTGGAGCTTCAGTTCAGGTGAGCTTGGTTCCAACTTCTGCCTCAGGATGTTCCTTGGAGCAGGGAGAGACTAGGATCCAGAGGCTGGCCCTCTTGAATCCGAAGTTCTGTCCCTCTCAGGGGAGGTCAGCCTTTGAGGTTTTGGACAGAGCCATGTCTGCTTTAGCAGCTCAGACAGTCCCTACCTCCAAGGATCCTCAATCCCCAACCCTGTCATCTCTGCATATAAAGTGGCAACCATTTTCAACACAGGGACCACAAGCACCGAAACCCCAGGCTTCCCAGCAGGGCATTTCCAATTCTTCTGATACCTTCCCAGAGCATCCAGAAATTGTGCAAGAGGAAGCACTTGGATTCCCAGAAAGAATCTGTCACCGAAGACACAGACTTTGATGAGGGCTAAGGGTCCCCAAAATTACCTCCTGATGATATCTCTTTTGGAGGTATTGTGGAAATTCTAAAACAGAGAGGTGATTGGAAGCCCAGCAATCCTTTTTCTGAGGAGTCAGTGTACCTGGGGGCATCTGCTACCTGCCCATCTACTCTGTCTACCAAATAGCTCATTGAGTTGATCTGTCAGCGTACATGGAAGATCCCCAACACCATTGAACTGATTCCCTGGTGACCAGACAAACTTATTACTACTCCTGAGAACAAACGATTTTGGACAAAAGTTGTGCCTGTGGATGACATGGTTGTGGCAACAGCCACAAAGAAGGAACTAGCTGAAGAAAGTTCCTCTATCCATCTCCCAAACAAGGAGTCTGAGGCGATGGATAGGTTTGGGAAGCATGTCTATGCTTCAGCGACCTTCTCCATATGGTCCCTGAACTACCTGGCACACTTCACTAGGTTACAGAGAAATCTGATTAAAGAACTTTCAGATACCCTCTCAGGATCCATATCTGAGGAAGTACGTGCCTTGGTTACTTCCCACTTGGCTCCCTTCCAGTCTATTTCTAACTCTTCCATGAGGCTCATTTCACATGTAGCCAAAGTAATGAGTAGAGCAGTGGGTTCGAGCATTGCAACAGGAGGCATGCCTGGATACGCTTGTGTGACTTTGTGGAGACTTTCAAGTCTACTCTTGTCAATGCTCCATTTTTTGTCATGTCCTTATTTGGCCCTAAAGTTAGAGACACGTTGTCCAGGTGTGAGAAAGATACGAAGACCCTTTCTGCAGTGGGCATACATTTCTCCACTCTGCAGAGACCCTTTTCCAGGAATTAGCAAAGCAGTGGGAAAATGTGCTTCATAAAATTCCAAGGGTCTTTTCAAGACACACTTGGAAGTAGTTCCCCCAAGGGCAGAGGGGGGAACTCCAATGGTAGATGCCACCCTCACAACAGAGTAGGCCCACAGAACCAAGGATCCAGAGAATGCCCCTCCAGTGCTCCTTAATGCTCCTGAATGGAGGCCTGATTGCCACACTGTGGAGGTATTTGGGAGTTTATCATCCTTGCACCAAAGAGCCTGGCTGGAAATGACATTGGATTCCTTGGTGCAGAGGATCATTTCCAGGGGATATATTATACACCTTTCCCTTCCTCCTCCCCAATGCAGAAAAATCCCTGATGTTCCACCCAGTCAGAGGGAACAAGCAGCTATTCAGATACAAAAGCTGATAGAAAAACAAGTCATCCAAGAGGACCCACCAGACCAGAGAGGATCCAGAACTTACTCAAGATTCTTTTTAGTGCCAAAGAAAACAGGGGACTGGAGACCAATCTTGTATCTCAGCAACTTGAAAAAATCAGTTTGCTGAAACAAGTTCCGGATGTTCATGGTTCAGCCCATTCTTCTGTTTCTGAAAAAGGATAACTGGATATGCTTGATAGACCTTCAGGATATGTATAGTCACATTAAGATGAGCAAACTATACACCTTCAGAATGTGTATTATCACATAAAGATGAACAAACAATCCAGGAGTTACTTATGCTTCCGGTTGAAAGCCAGTCATTATCAATTCAGAGTACTGCCCTTTGGTTTCACCACAGCCCCAAGGCTGTTTACCAAGTGCATGGCAGTAGTGGCAGCTCACTTGAGACTGCATGGATTCCAGGTGTTTCCGTATCTAGAAAGCTGGCTCATTTCCACTCTGACCAGGCATCAGCTATTGAATTTTCTATCCATTCAGCATCTTTATTATATTACACAGGGTCGTCATAAATATTTAGGCAAAATTTATCTATTCCTTCTTTTTTGGCGGTGTTTTTATTCCTTTTGTTTTGTTTTTTTTTCACATATTTTTGAAATGTCTTCTAAGTTTTTCTGCCAGTGCTATTTTTAGTTTATTATTTGCAATAATATATGATAGATTCTGGTCTATTTTGATACTGTGCATTGATTTTACCATGTCTACCTTTCTACATATTTTGATGATCAGTTTCATCTTCTATAGTCTTCTAAAAGTGATGCTTCTTGTCTTAATTGCTTTATAATTTTCTCTATTCAGTGTTTCCATGATAGCATTTTATTTCTTCCACTTGTTTCCCTTACTGCTCTATGGTTTTACAGTAAGACTTTATCTGTTATTAATTTAGCTGCACAGTAATATATCCTGTTTATTCCTGTTATATCACAAGAATTTCTTTTAATAGTCCTAATTATTGTATTCATCTGTTTTACCAAACTTTTAACATTGTGGGTCTTATTTAGTTTCTGTAATCTATTTCTTTCTTCAGTCTTATTTTGTCTATCCATTTCTATTAAATCAAGCAGCTTTTCCTTGCAAATGATTTTCTTCTAGACTGAGAGCACCTTCTTTGCGCTTCATTTCTTGTAGGTATTCTACAAAAAGTATCAGAACATCTTCCTGTGACATATCCTCTTCATATTCATCCTGCTTCATCTGCTGCTCCTTCATATGGGACCTCATTGGCCCATTACTCTGCAACATTGCCTGCATCAGAGTTGGCACTGTTTCCCGCTTCTTCCCGTGCTATCAAACTTCATCTAAACTTTTGTACCAGCCTCCTACAGAAGGCACCAGAGCATCACAATTTGGCAAGTCTTCAGATGCCTCCTGCTCCTCTTGTTTCTCCTTAATCTGGGGACTCATTGTTCTGTCATGCATCAACATCAGCTGTGCTGGATTTTCTACACTAAATCCTTCACTTTGCAGATAATTCATAACTTCAGATCTGATGTCTATTTTCACCCAGTTCAACATGTGGTT
Source organism: Protopterus annectens (assembly GCF_019279795.1). Classification (NCBI taxonomy): domain Eukaryota; kingdom Metazoa; phylum Chordata; order Ceratodontiformes; family Protopteridae; genus Protopterus; species Protopterus annectens. The sequence goes on along the minus strand of NC_056731.1, from coordinate 1,753,328,474 downwards.
ATCGGATCCGGTCTGATCCAACCTCGGTACCTTATACTAGAGTATTGGATCTGAGAGCTCTGACTCCTTCCCTACCCACAATTCCCTCCTCCTAGCTGATTTACTTCAGATCTCATTTGCCAACTGTTCAACCAGATGTGACCTCTGACAGCTCCAGATCATTCACAATATGTGAAAAGTATTTTGCTAAAATCTTTACTCCTCCCTTTTCTATAATTCTTTTTGGACATTCCCTCTATATTTATTGTTTAGGTCCTGCTAATCTACAGGATAGTTGCAGCAACTATGCTGCATTTGGTACCACAGACAAGATGAGAAGAGACAAGAAGAGAGGGTAGAAAAGCCAAAGAAAAAGTTTCTGGATCAATCTGCTCTACTGGGTCTAGCACCTAAGTTGTAGAGGCATTTGGAGCCACCTGCAAGTCAGATCTGAACTCCTTCCCTGAAACCTACCTTTTCTTCAGCGCCAGTCAACCCCAGGCTTCATCCAGCTATACTTCAACAAAACCTACCATCTACACTAGTGTCTGCTGCTTCTTCAAGGTCTGGTCGATCCATCAGAAGTCTTGCCTAGTATAATGAGGAAATCCCTGACAGATTCAGCTGGGGCTCATCCCAGCACCATCCCCAAAGAAAGGGCTGGGAACAGGCTCTTTGAACCTGTCTATTCTTTTTCCAACACCATCTCCTTTCCTGGAGCTAGCTATTATGGGTGTGACCCTCTTCAGCTGCCAATAGCCCTGGATACTTTGGCTTTGACATATTCCCTTACTCGCTTGACACTGATGATTTCAGGTCAAGAAGAGTCCTGAAGCGAAAGCATTGGAGTCAGAGCAGTGATGGTGGAGTAGACTTTGAAGTTTTTGAAGATGTTTTTCCCCCCATGATTCAGCAGTAGAGGTCTCGACTCTGACATCCTCTTCGAAACCGCCCTTATTTGGAGTTGGGAAATCTAGTTAGTCTGCTGACAGAAATAATTTCTCCTTGGCTCCATTATGACATGAAGTGTGGCAAATACCTTTTAGTTCCCCACAAATTTAACAAAGTCAACAAAAGTCCATTCTTTCCACTTTTTGTTATACAACCGTGTTTCACAAATATGATTGATACTTTGCAGTGTTACATTTATTCATTAATTTCCTTGTTGCTGGTCTTCTTCCTGTTCAACTCCATCTCCCAGCTTCAGACTCTACTTCATTTTCAAAATACTCCTGATTCTTCTAGTTGGCTCCTGTGATTTTCTCTGTCTGTCAAGCATCTTCCTTTGAACAGTGAAAAGGTTTCGGCAAAGTATCTCTGTGTACTTTATTACTAGAAGAATAAGAAACAGAGTCCCCTTCTTTGCTGGACAAACTTTTGTATTTCCTCCTTACCCCATTCCACATCAAAAAATAACTTTGATCCTCCAGGAAAAAAAATATTCTTAAGACAGCTGGATACAGCAGCTTGACTCTCACACCTGCCTATTGACATTCTGTGATTCCTGGAATAAATTTGTTTCTCTTCTGCTTGGTGTACAGTGAATAATAATTTTTCACAAACAGTCTATTATCTCCAGCTTTTTTAATACTTTGCCCTTCTACTACAATTTTTGTCAGCATCAACTCTTTCTGCTGGTAGGTTTGCATCTTTACTAACAAAGGTCTTGGCTGCTATCTCATAGCCAGGTTTGGAGCATACACATGGTGTATTTCTTTCAGTTAATAGTTCCTGCTGTGGAATACCAGTCCATTTGCTTATTTGAGCCTTCATGGTATTAATGAAATCTGTTCTTTTTAGTTTCTCTCATTCAGCAGAAAATCACAGATTTTCTCTATGTGCTCTGTCCTCTAATTCTACCATTTTTGAAGCATCATTTCTTGAGCAGTCTTACACTCAGCCAGCCTTTTCTTCATTTCTAGAAGATTTAGGATTTATGCCTGGAAATGTTTGCATAGATACCTCTGTACCCCAAGTAGACTCCAGAGAAGTTTTCCTCAGGAAGACAGCAAATGTTGAAGGTGTGATGGAGAAGAAGGAGGTAATTGGGAACATATTTTCTGGAAGTGTGGTGAATTGGTAGACTTTAGGATTGCCTGCAGGATGCACTGTCAGAGATGCTGGATGGGCAGACTGGTCTAATGAGGGAGATGATTTTTCTGAGTTATGATACAAAATTGGAATAGCCTAGGCATGGTAAGGCTTTGCTATGTCTAATAATGGTGGCTGCCAGAAAAGGAATTTCTAGAAAATGGAAATCAAACCAACTTTACTAGAAGTAGTGAATATAATAACAAAAATAAAACAACTGGAATTGAGATCTTTAGAAAAGGGTAGGAGCAAAATGCATAGGAAAAAATGGGAATTGTGGGAACAATACATATAAGGGAGAAATGAGGTTTAAAAGGTGGCAGGACTTAAATGAGCTATGTAATGTTTCACTGAAAAAGATTGGGTAGATTATAAGTGATGTATATAATGTTACTGGGAATGTGTCAGTATGGATTGTGATGTAAAATGCATGGAACTAGGATCGTGTCTGTGTGGTTTGTTTTAATTTGTATACATGTATGATTGCCTATGTAGTAATTGATGGTTTAATAAAGATGTTTCTTGTTTAAAAAAGGGCAGAAATTGAATAATTTATGTAATGTTGATTAGGTCATATGATATATAGCAATATATATATATATATATATATATATATATATATATATATATATATATATATATATATATATATATATATATATATATATATGATATATAGCAATATATGTTAAGTAAAATGTTTGTTATGTTAATTATATTGTGATTACAATTAACTAAGCATTCTATAGACACTCAGTACATATCATATATAATCAGTACATGTCATAACAAATCTGTGCATTTCATTATAAAAATGTATGTATGTTTCATCAAAAAATATATAAATTGTCTCAGTACGTTTCATTTATAAATATGCATATATTTGTGCATAACCTGTGCATTTCATAAATACCCTATGCATTAGTTAATACATAATGTATAAAATATATATATATATATATATATGTATTAAAAATCTATATCATTAAAAATATATATCATAAAAATATTTCTTATAAATAAAAATAAATCTCTACCTGTAAAACTTGAGATTGTAACTTCTATGTACACTGCTCATGAAACTAAACCTACATCAAATGTGTATGTAATATGAATATCTAAATAAATAAATCAATAAATAAATAAATGACCTGTTAAATCGGTTGCTAACAAGGATACAGGCAACCCAAAAGGTACTGTGTTTTGTAGTGTGAGCCCTAGGGGTTGTGTTAAACAGACCACTAGTGTTGGTAATGCCATAAATCAACTTGACTGTTTTCTTTCTAAAGATGTTGATTTTAACTTTGACAGTCAAGCCGACCATTTGGTTGGATGACAGCATTTAACCACACAAGGAACTTTAAAAGACATGATACACTCATCAGGCAAGCATTTGATTTCAATTAAGGGGGTAAAAATTGATAATGCATATTTAAGCAAATGTATTTCATTTAATATTGTACCCATGGGGTTGCAGTTTTTAAAGGTAGCTATGGGTGTGCATTTGAATGAACAGTCTATGACAGAGTTCAACAAGCTTTTTAACAGATTTGGTATTGAATTTATGGAAATACTCATTAAGAAAAATGATGAAAAATTATGTAAATTATTGAGTGAAGTTGAGAGGTTGAACAATTTAATTGTCAATGAGTTATTGTTTTCCCAGTGGGAAAAATTATATGAAAAACAGTATAATATTGCTGACAAAAAGGCTCAGGTGATATACAATGAAAAATGTAAGAAAATTAAGAGGGATCTTGATCAGTACAAATGTAATAAGGCCTATCCATGGAAGGAAGATGATGACAGTAGTAAACAGGCAAGCTCCAAGAAAAACTCACATATATAGGACCTAGGACACACTATGATAACTATGACAACTTTAGGGGTCAAGATTTTCAGAGAGGGAGACCATTGCAAGCTCCAATGGAGTGGAGAAAGGGGTGGAAATGGAGAAAACAAAGACAGGAACACTATCAGACACATTATGTGAACAACAATTGGGGAGAGAGAGGCACACCACGGTACTAAATGTAATTGATTTAGGTACTGCTAAGGCACTAGACCAAGGTGATGGTATAGTAAATTGCTATAACAATTTTAAGATATACAATTACATGGGTTTAGAGTTAAGGCAAGAACATTTCACCTTATTATCTAAAGGTATGAAATACATACCTAGTACCAAATTTAATATAGTAGATACTATTACTGAAATTAAGTTATATTTCCAATCTTGCTTTATTTTTCCATAACAATGCTTCACAATACACATACAATGAATTAAAGAAAAAAAAACACCTTTATACCCCCCACCCATCCCATTATGATCATTTTTGAAAAATTTGTGACAAATGACATATATAAAACATATAGGAAAATGGGGAAATAGAGGTACCATGATAATCTATCTGGAGATGAGAGGGATGCCTTGGTTCAGTTAAGTAATAATAAAGACATAAGAGTCATGAAACCAGACAAAGGTGGAGGTGCAGTTTTATATAATTCTTTAAACTATATCAATGAAATGTATAAAATTTTATATGAGACAGGTAACTATGAAACAGTGTCTATTAATGAGATTAATATAGGATATAGATGCATTGATTTAAATTTGGAATAATTTTTAATTGGATAATCATATTTCTCCTGATTTATATAATTATTTGAAGGTAGAACATCCTATTATTGCAACTATTGTGGGTATACCCAAAATTCACAAAAGTATTAAACAGTCACCATTTCGTCCTATTTTTTTGGCAGTCGTTCAAAAATACATCCCTTAGGAATCATTATAGATAGATGGCTAAAACCTATTTATAATAATATAACACATTTGATCAAAGACTCCTGAGTTTTTCTGTCAAATTTAACCACAACAGTATGGAAAGAGAATTTAATTTTCATTACCATAGACGTCATATTTTTATTTTCTTGTACACCTAAACAACAGGGTCTGGAGGACTTTTATAATAGCTTAAGAACATTTTCCAACCTGGATTGGTATAGAATTCGTTTAATTATGGAACTGATGTCTATGGTATTAGATTACAATTATATACATTACGAAGGTGAGAATTTCAGACAAACCAGGGGTGTGGCTATGGGGGCTGCTTGCGCCCCCATTTTCGTAAACCTGGTAATGTTAGAATGGGAGACTGCTAAGTTGTTTAATAGTGATTTTTATAAACATGTTACCTATTATTCTAGGTTCCTAGATGATATCTTTATTATATGGGATGGGCCCATGGAGAGTATTCAAGCATTCATAGAATTTTTGAACAGCACTAGTACATTTTTAAAATTTACATTTACCTGTAATTTGGATGGCATTTCTTGCTTGGATACATACATCTTCAAATCTAGGGATGGTTTTCAGTCCAGAATATTTAGAAAAAAAATACTTTTTCAAATAGTTATCTGGTGTACACAAGCAATTACCCTAGGAATATGATGAAGAATATATACAAGGGGCAATGTATTAGGGCTGCTCGTATGACATCTACTTATGAGAACATGATAGAATAAGTTAATTACATTAAAACTATGTTTATTTCTAGGGGTTACCTCTTGTCTATGTTGAATGATGTTACTAACTATGTAGTAGGGGAATGGGGAAAGAAATATCTTGCGTTGATTGGAAAGGAACTAAATAAGAACTTAAGAAAAATAGAGATGAGTTCTAACAAACAGTGCAATAAAGCTTGTGTCCTTGAGTACTCCCCATATGTAAAACACAAAAAACGTAGTGAGAAAGAATTGGAACATTTTGGTGGTAGATCAAGATATAAAGAAAATAATAGGTGATGCATCCACATTTGTTCACAAAATGGGAGCTAACATAAAGAAGAAATTAGAGATTGGACACATTTTAGGAGTAAAAAACAATCAAGTAAACATACTACAAAATGTGGTTGTTGTAAGAAATGTAGTGTGATTTTGGGCATAGATGGGATAACCTTAGGAAATATTAATAGAACTTACATACCATTTCGGCAAGGCAATTGCAATAGTAGGTATGTCATATATATATATATATATATATATATATATATATATATATATATATATATATATATATATATATATAGCCACATGTTCGTCATGTCCCTGTTTCTATATAGGTAAAACTGAACAACAATTTAAGAAGAGGATTTATAACCACCTATATAGTATTAGAACTAAGAACACGACTAATACATTATATAGACATATAAAAGGACAAGATGATTCTCATGCATTTAAGTTTACAATAATTGATCAAGTCACTGTTAGTCCTAGGGGTGGTAATATTAGGGCTTTATTAGGTAAGAGAGAAATCATATGGCAGATACTTACTGATGCTGCCAGTTAACCAGAACTGAATGAGTATATCTCTATTAAGCCCATCTTGCAACTAAAATAGTCCGGTTACGACGGCATACTTTATACATTACATATTTACATATTTATATATTCATTCTTCATTTAACAGATTATTTATTTATTTATTTATTTATTTATTTATTTAGTTAGATATTCATATTACATACACATTTGATGTAGGTTTGGTTTCACGAGCAGTGTACATAGAAGTTACAATCACAAGTTTTACAGGTAGAGATTTATTTTTATTTTTATTTATAAGAAATATTTTTATGATATATATTTTTAATGATATAGCTTTTTAAGACATATATATATATATATATATATATATATATATATATATATATATATATATATACATATTTTTTTATATATTATGTATCAACTAATGCATAGGGTATTTATGAAATGCACAGGTTATGCACAAATATATACATATTTTTAAATGAAACATACTGAGACAATTATATATATTTTATTGATGAAACGTACATACATTTTTATAATGAAATGCACAGATTTGTTACTAAATTTACTGATTATATATGATATGTACTGAGTGTCTATAGAATGCTTAGATATTTTTAATGAATTCGTACTGATTAATTTATTGAACATTTTAGTGGATGTTACTGTTAGTACAAGCCTCTTATATTGTTGATTCAATCAAGTTATTAATTTGTTTGTTAATTAGTTATATGTATTTATTGTTAGAATTTGTATTTTTGTTTGGGGTTAACTTGAATTGTTAAAATAGGCACTGGGTCACTTTAAATTAAAAGAAGTTGGAGTGACTGTTTGGTGCCAAAAGATATTTAAATAGCCTAAAAAAATCAGCTGTTTAAACAGTCTGATGACGTCCACTACAGAGTGGACGAAAGTGCTTAATGGGAATGTGTTCGTGTTCAACTTGATTTATTTGGTCTATTAAAAGAAGTATTCTTTTACTCACTTCGTGCATTGGCTTTAGTTTGAGGACTGGTTGCATCTGTTACCAATTGCTGTTTCAGCTTTGTTATCGTGGATTTACGTGGTTGTAAGCTGTTTCCTGTTTTGGCCTTTGATTACAATTATATGAATGTAAATTTGCTTATGTCACAAGTGATAATTCAATAAAGGTGTTTGAAAAAAAAGGGCTTTTACCACAAACTTCTTCACAGACTGGATCTACTCACACAAGAACAAAAGTGTTTAATATACCCTGACACCAATCAACTTCAGTTGACTGCTTAATTGATAGGGTCTTAATTCCTTTTAGGCACCTGTTTATTGAAGACATGCAGTGGGTACTAATGGAATCAAGAAAGCCTACTACTAAAAAAATCATATATTAGCAGATGGAAAAGGTTTTCTAATTGGTGGAAACAACATAACCAACACACATTCAGGGCTAGCTGTTCTCTGGTTTTACAATATTTGAGTGTATTACTATCTTGTGGCCTTTCTTACTCCTCTATCAAAGTTCATATTTTGGCAATTTTAACATGTCTACCCATGGTTCCTCCTCTTTGAATGTACTGTCCTGGCTAAATGTTTTTGAAAGGGGTTTTGCATACGAGGCTCCAAGAAAACTAGTGACCTATACTTGGAATCTTAATTTTGTGTTAAAAAAGCTAACATTTCCTCTGTTTGAACCAGCTAACCTGGCTAACTTGAGGTTCTTAACATGGAAAACAGTTTTACTGATTGCTTTGACCTCAGCATAAAGGGTATCCGATTTACAAGCTCTTATGGTATGGTAACCCTATTTAATTTTCCACAGGGACAGGGTTTCTTTGAGAACTAATCCTTCTTGTATGCCTAAAGTATTATCTATGTTTACTTTAAGCCAAACTTTCCATCTCCCCATTTTTTTCCCAAACCCAAAATGAGGGAGTAAGGATATTCCATACCTTGATTGTACATAGACAACTCAGGTGCTGTCTTAATGGAACTAAATCTTACTAATATTCAGATCAATTGTCCATTTCTTGTTAAGGTAAAAAGAAGGGGCAACCTTTGTCAAAACAGACTATTTCAAAATGGTTGTCTAAAGCTATTACCTTTTGTTATACTGTTATTCTGTTATACAATAAAACTATTCAAAGCAGGGTCACGATAGGCCCTGCCAGGGCCTTGGCTTCTTCTATGGCTTTTTGGAAAGGGTTGGATTCTAGAAGTTTTCTAGAAAGTGCAACTTGGTCCTGTATACATAATTTTACAGAGTATTGTAAGCTTGATTCCTTCTCTGGGTCTAGATCAGGCTTTGCAGACACCATTCTCCATGGGCTCCTGGACTGTTCTTTTTTCACCTCCCAAATTTAGTAAACTAGGGTAATCTGCTCATATAAGTAAGACCGCTGTAGTAGTGATCAATATAATAACATAGTACAATTATGTAAGTAAACGTGCCATAACAGTAGACGTTCAAATAATCAGTGATGCAGTAGCCAGTCTCGCCTTCCCTCCACCCCCTTGTTTTTTGGTTTATTGTTTATGCCAAAGTGTGGTTATTTATTTTTTTCTTCTTCCTAGCATTGTCCTTTTATGGCTCAGTTTCCTTCTCTGTGGTGGCAGGAAAACTCTAAAGAGCTTGATGCCCAAACATGTCTTTTAGTTAGCAAAGCTTAAGCTGCCTGACAGTTTGGACATGTAGAAAGTGCCCTGAAACTTTAGAAGCTGTTTGGATGTTATATCCTTGGCAGGATATAACCCAGATATCTATGGCTACTGCAACAGTGATCATTCAAACATCTACTGTTATGGTAAGTTTATTTAGACAACTGTACTTTAGAAATGTATATTTTGTAGGATGTGCCAATTTATTCATGAAGATCCAAGAGTAGTGGTAGCCTATATTAACAGAACAGTTAGTACTAGGGCCTTTCAACAGTAATTTCACAATGGTAGTATATTTATCTCTGTGCACTAGCTGCCAGGTCTTCTACATGGGTAAAGCCAATAGGAGGCTCTTGCAGCATATGAAGGAGCACATTTTGACTCTCAAAATTAAGATATATAGAAGTTCATTTTATATAGTCCTATATCTCTTTGTTCTAATTTTAAGAAATGTATTTTCTGGTCATTGATTATTCCTATGGAAGGTTGGAAGCAATGTTAGAAAAATGTAAATTAGTCTGGCAGTTATGCCTCAATTCTCACATATATCTGGTACTAAAGATAATTTAAGTATTAGGTTTATTTTAAAATTCAGGTCATTACCATAACTTATTAACCCATTTTTTAAATATATGCATCTTTTATTGTGTTTCCCTTGGATGAAGTTGATCATGCATTTTTTCACTATTGGTATACAAAAATTGCCCCCAGTTGTATTTTTTCTATTTTGTTTTTGGCATATTAAACAATTTACAAGGAGTGATCATTGTGCAGAAGCATTTGTATTTTAAGGCAGTGAAATGCTTTAAGCAAATGGGCTAATTTACACACAAACACATACACACACACGTGTGTGTGTGTGTGTGTGTGTGTGTGTGTGTGTGTGTGTGTGTGTGTGTATATATATATATATATATATATATATATATATATATATATACACTTCCTACACCACATAACTGAAATCTGAAACACTGAGCCCAAAAGACCAACACCACACAATATCAAAATACCACATTATCGACATGACATTTCACCATCAAGTTCCCCACATGCAGCTGTAGAACCACAGAGTCCAGGAAGTCCTGTCTGTAATTTCAAACAGTGAGATCGTGATACAGTGAGGATCGCAAAATATGTCCTTTCCTCACTATAGTACTATCTCAGAGTTGGTATATATAAGTAGGGGAGAGGAGTAGGATGTATGGCATTTTTTTTGTAGTTTTTTTTTTATACTTATAGTTTTTAGTGTTTTGTGTGGGATAGGAGTGTATTATTTAGTAGAGTTTTCGGGGATTGTTGTTGAGGTTATTTTGGTTTAGGAACGCTGTGTACTAGTGTGTTTGAATGCTCAGTGTGGGTTGTGTTTTTGTCTGTGTTTTGGGAATTGATGTTATGGTACTTGGTAATGTGGCATTTCAGTATTGTGTGGTGTCGGTGTTTTGGGCTCAGCATTTTGACTGTCGGTTATGTGTTGTTTCGGTCTAGAGCAAAGTAGACCCATATATATATATATATATATATATATATATATATATATATATATATATATATATAAAACTACACACAATCTTTATAAAGTGATTTAAGGTAATTGTTCATTTTGTATGTGTTTTATTAGCTGAAAAAAAGATACCATACACTTTAAACTTCTTGAACTGAAGTTTCTTACAAATATCTTAATTGTCTGATACATTCAAAAACATACAACATAAAATACAGAAATACATTTTATCATCTATAACTTTAATAAAATTTAATGGCCATTTCCTAACTGTCTGTTAAATACTTAACTATGTATGGTGTTTACATGATGTTCTATGTTAACTACTCATTGAATAATAATAATATATCTTTAACATATCACAGTCATAAATAATGCTGTATTAGTTGTTCTTTTATGAGTTATTATATCACTGAAGCATCAATTTCAATCTTGTATAGAAGTGTTGATAATTTTGATCAGAATTTAAAGTTAATAATCTTATTTATATACTTTTGAAGTTTATTCTTATTCCTTTATCTTGTACATTTCAAACCAGTAAAAGGAAATCTGTAAACTTTGGGATACAACCATTCAACAATTTATTGTAAATATTTTTCTTCCAGCTGCTAAAACACCACAAGAGAGAAAAAATGTTTTTAACACATGTTGGGATTGGGACATTATATATAATAAGAGATCCGAAGAAAATAAATAGTGCTTGCCAAAGTGATTGTATTCTCCTCATTCTTCTTCTTCATTCGGCTTTTCCTGGTTAGGTGTTGCCACAGTGGATCATCTGTCCGCTCATGACTGGCAGTGGAGTTTTACAGTGTCGAGTTGCCAGCCCAGCACCCAACCTTCCACAGAAGGCACATACACGCACACACTCACACCTAGGGCCAATTTAGAGTGTCCAATCCACCTACCGCATGCCTTTAGGATGTGGGAGGAAACCGGAGCACCCGGAGGAAACCCACACAACCACAGGGAGGACATGCAGACTCTGCACAGAAGGCACCCCAGCCGAGAATCGAACCAGAGAACCTCTTGCTGTGAGGCAGCAATGCTAACTGCTGCTAATATTGGGCATTCAACAAAGATAAGATTCTAATCAGTCATCATGGTTTGTTTATATCAACAGTGTATAGGATTGCTATTATTTTCCCATTTTAAATAGTTTATCGGGTGTGTAAAAAACTTTACAGATAAACTTCCAAGTGTATATTTTCTAAAAAGGATTGTTTATATGATTTAACATAAGAGATTTGATTTGATGAATATATTGCATCTCTTCATTTTGAAGATAAATATCCTAAATAAGTTATTTTGTAATTCTTAATTATCTTATATAGATCTGATAATATTTGCCTATTTACTTTCCTCTAGTAAATAACATTAATTATTTACTCCATTGATTATGGGGATTTCTTTAATACATTGTCATTAAAGCCACGTGTTTTGGTTGTGGTATATTCTCTTATATTCCAGAGGTTTAGTGATTCTGAATTATCTAATTATCAGTATTTTCTCAATTTTTATTTTTGCATTTTTCTACACAAGTATACCAGCCTATTGTTTTTTTTTTCTATTTTCAGTCTGTCATTTCAGATTTATTAGCAACTTTTATAAAGTCTGTTTTAATTCACAATGGAATTGTAAAATCATATTGTAATAGTCATTTGTTTATATATACATTTTAAATATCTTCAATATATTATGCATATATTTAGATTTAAACCAGCAATATATGCTGTATTAAAATAATTTGGTATTATCAAAATGTATACTCTATATTATATCTGTTACAGATGTTTGTGACCTTCCAGTATGATTTTAATAATTATTTATCCAATGTATTATAATTTGTACATTAGACTCTATTATATAGCTTTTTAGAACTAAACTGATATAGCTTTACGTGTACGGGAAGCTTATTTCTACTTATTCTACTTTGTAATAGTTATTATAAGCAATTTTTCAATTTTAATTTTTCACTACTGATGTCTGAATAATCCATTAAAGTCAGTATTCTCTTAAAATTACCTTAGATTATTTGTCTGTTAATAATAAAACCCATATGATCATCTTTAAATTTGGCAAATGGATCTTTACTCTATCAACATATCCATCCATAACCACCTTTTTCCCATTTTGCATATGTGGTCAGGGTATCACATCAACAGTAACCATCATCTAGAGCTAATGTTTTACACTGCTGGGTGGCTTGCCCTTCCAGGGTTTTTCTTTCATACCACACACATGCATTCATACTCACACCTATCAAAAATTTAGAATGTCCAGTCCACTTATTGCATGTCTTTGGAATGTGGGAAGAAACTGGAGTACCCAGAGAAAACCCACACGAACATGGGGAGTACATGTCAAGTCTACATAGAAGGCATCCTAGTTGAGAATCAAACCAGAGAACCAAGTGCTGTGAGGTGACAATGCTACCCACTGTGACACTGTGTCTATCTGCAAATATTGATGCCATAATGTTGTAGTCTGTATTTAAAAATGTAATTGACTGGTATGATGAATATTTACTTTGAATATTATTATGTTTAAATATTGGGGGTCATTAATGAATACCTACATGAAACTGGGATTTGATTATTCTTTTGAATATTTTTATAGACATTAGCTAATAGTTGAGTCACTTTATTTGGTAATAATAAATATCTGGAAGTAGACAATCAGTACCTGGTACTTTGTGCTCTTTTAACTTTTTAATTTACTGCATTCCTTCCAAATTTTCAGGAGTCTTTAGTAGTGCATTTCTACATTGTTCTGAAAGTTTATTTTTTAATATAAGTAAGGAATTTCTTTGTCATTGATCCACTATGTATTTTGTTTAATTCTTCAGGGCAATAGGTAAATCCATTTAATATTTCTTCTATATATGATATCTTGGTATCTTTTTCTCTACGCTTTATGTACTGAACTTGATTTGCTAAATTCAGTATTTTAGCCCTATTAGTTAACCAGTATAATCTTTTTGTGTTACTGTATATTGGGAGATTCAACATTTCTCTTTTACTATTTCCATTTTGTTATTTATTTTTTGTTTATGCACCTTGTTTAAAGTATTTGCTATGTTCATAAATATTTTCTCTTCCTTATATACTTTTATTCTAGCAACATTAAGCTTTTGTTGGGTCATGAGGAATTCCCTCTTTCCATTCTTTAATTTTGTTCCTAGACCATGTAAGTAATGTGCCATATGTACCATTTCTATATTAGTTCAAGGTGTTTAAGGTGTCCCATGAAGTGTTTATATTTTCATTCTTATTTCCATTAAAATCTATATGTGTGTGTGTGTGTGTGTGTGTGTGTGTGTGTGTGTGTGTGTGTGTGTGTGTGTGTGTGTGTGTGTTGGGGGGGGGGTTGGGTGTATTCTAAGTTAACTTTTTATTTTGTTTATTTATTTATGTTAATATATACCATAATGCCAGTCAGAACATAAAATAATTGAGGATCATAGTCACTAAATAATGACAAACACTTGACTTTTAGACTTTTTTCCTTCCGAACATGCATGCTGTTGTAAAACCTGTTATTTTATCAACTAAGTTTGTAAGTGAAATATTTAAAAACCTGTCCTTGATTTTGGGCCTTTGTTCCCTTGTTACTTTTGGCTTTGTTCAGATTTCTTGCACTAAGAGGTTGTCAGATATATTCACAGGGACAAGACAAATTAGGAACATGTTCAGTATTAATTTGAAAAGTTGAGGAAATAAGAGAATGTGAATTAACGTAATTTCTGATGTAAAAGAAGTCTATAACTTTAGATACTATCTTCATTAAGTATATTCCACATTTTCTGTCTAAAGTGCATGTGTAAAGAGAAGGTGTTGGTTTGCACTGTATGGTTATGAAAGCAAAAAGGTGAAAAAAATTCAAGGGCCATTATTTATGTATTTATTCAGTTGATTGCGTGTCTGTATATATGTGTGGCATATAAATGCTCTCAACTGTCCCTGATTTCACAGACTGTCTCTGATTTTGTCTCATGTTTTGATCTGTTCCTTATAACAATTATGTTTTTTTCTTCCAGTAAATGAGAACTGGTTTCTAAATAATGACAGACATTTGAATTTCAGACTTCGCCTTCAGAAAAAGCATACTGAGGGTGGCAGAGCCAAGATGGTCAACTGAAGGCAGCTTAATTTCAGAGCTCTGTAAAATTATTTTGTCAGACAGGAATTCAGTCAACATTATCAACTAAACTTTCTGAAATCTTATCAATAATACTTTGTACTTCACTTGTAACAACTTTGAAAAAAAATATTTTGAAGAAATTCCTGTCAAATTACCTGCAACATATTAGAAACAAAATGAGCAGCACCAAATACTCTCAAATGGATTCAGCACTGAGGAATGAGATACAAATGTTAACTTCAGCTCTACAAGCATTATCTATAAAAATAGATAACTTCCTGCAAAATCTAGAAAATTTTCAAGAGAACAGCCAGAAGCAGGCAGAAGTTTTCAAGGAACTCTTACAGCGACACCAGAGTAAAATCTGTGACATGGAAGTTGCACTAACGGATATGGATGGGAGGCTTAAAGAAGATGAGCGACATACTGACTTTCTGCTTAAACAAAACACCTGGTTAATAAATAAACTTGATGATCTCAGGAACCAAGAAAGAAGGTGAAATATAAGAATTTTTGGTCTTCCTGAGAAAACAAAGGGAAATTACATTATTACCTTTTTGAACTCCTGGATTCCTGAAATACTGGGCTTACAAGAAGGGCTTTCATATGGAATTGAAAGAGCCCATAGAGCACTAGATAAGCCAGCTTCAGCTTCCTTTTCTACAGTACCAAGGTCAATTATTATAAAATTCCTCTCTTAGACAAAGACCTTGTACTAAAAACAACTTGGCAGAAAGCTCCATTAAAATATAACCAACACATTATTCGATTTGACAATGATTATTCTGCAAGAGTATTGGAAATGAGGAAAAATGTTGGCCTTTTATAAAGCTACTAAAATAATGTCAAAACACAAATCTTGTATCCTGCAAGAATAAAAATGCTTCTGTCTAATGGAACAAGAACATTTAATAGTCTTGAATAGGCATCTGCTTAGACCAAAAACAACGACATAATCACTATCCCTGAGGACATGGATGTTTCCTTCTCTTCATTAAAGAGATCATCTGAGAAAACCTCTTGGACAGACTCAAAGAAAAAGAAGGCAAAAACTGACACTTCATCCACATCTAGTAATAAATCTCTCAAAGCTTCTACTGATAGGAAAAAACTTTTTTTTGTCCTTAATTACAAAGTTTTTCACAGATGTCATGCAGCTACACACTTTATGCAAACTCTCACACTACAGTCACTGTTTTTAACATTTAAAGAGGGTGAATAAGCTATTACAAGCTATAATAGTAGTTTGAAAAATATAATAGTTATATAACTCATCATAAGTTACTTATCCTGCTTTTTTTACTTCATATTTTTATTAGGACTGTCTGGCATTCTTACAGCATGATTATTGACTGATTTATTTCAGTGTCTCAAAAAGCACTTTTGTGAATAACATGTCTATAGTACACTAAATGTATTACTAACACAGTATTTATTAATTTAACTATCAAAAAAAGAGTTTATTAATGTTTTTCTGGGTAAAAACAACTTAAATACAGTTTGCTATTGTTGTCTGTGTGATTTGCCATTTACTAACATACAGGAAATATCTGTGAATGTTTATGACTTTTTTATGTTTTGTCAAGTTTACAGCCTCACATTGCTTTAGAATGTTGTTACAAATAATTTCCACTCAAATTATATATTTTACTTACCTCAAGGGGTCTCAAAACTTGTTTTAAACTGCTCAGTAGCCACCATTATGAAAATAATCTCCAGGTCATTCCCTTTTAATGTAACACAAGGAAATTTAGGGGGATGCTTTCAGAGTGACACACCAGTCTCTGTTACCTTAGTATTTAGTTGTGAATGCCCAGAACAGTAGAAAATTATTAGATTGCTTTACTAAAGTTAAATAAAAGGTTGTTAATTAATAATTATCAATTATTTAAAGGCAGTTTTATGGTTTTAATTTGAATGGCTTGTTTATTGTTGGAAGGAGGGAGAAAACAAAACTTTTGTACAGGATATCTACAGTATTGCACTGATACTGATTGCACTAGCAGTTTCTTCTTTTAGTTAAGTATTACTGCAAGCTATTTTAGGGTTGTGCTTAAATTATACAGTGCTGTTCATCTAAATAAGTAGAGCTGTGTAATTGTATACTTGCAAGCAAGTATGCATTAAGAGTTTAAATGATTTTACTGAAAAATTATAAGTTGCAGTGCTGACAATGATTGGAAATATGTGTTTGTATAACTGTTATTCTGTGGGGCTGCTTTGTGAGTGCAACTTTAATATTAGCTACAACTGAGATTATTTATTATAAAGTTATCTTTATACATGTCTTAACAGTTATTTCATATTATCATACACTATTGCCCTGCTAGTTCTAAGAAATTAACAACTCATGTAAACCATCACAAAGGCTCTTTTAACAAATACTTATCGTCGTTCTTATCTATTTGAATTAAGTATGTTTCTAACAAGATATAATTTAAGAAGTTATGATTCATATTTCTTTTATAGACACCTAACTTTAGCAAGGGATTGGTGTGTGTATGTATGTATGGATATGTATGTGTATGTATGTGCCTATGTATATGATTGTGTGTGTGTGTATATATATATATATATATATATATATATATATATATGTTAGAAAAATATGTATTAATGTGTGTATTAGCAATATGCTTAGTGCATTTAGAGCTTGAAAAGGGTTAACACATTTATTCTATTTCATACTGCATAAATCTGTACAAACTGCAGTTGCTTTCTGACCTTGTACTGTTAGCTAAAATCTTGCTTGTGCCTTCGAAATTTACTGAGAAGCAGGTGATTTCTGCTTGCGTTAGGAAAATAATGAATAGAACAATACTACTTGTATGAAACTTAGACAAGAAGTTCCGCTGTGCCATGAGAAAATACACAGCTGTAGAAGTTACAGATAATTAGTACAAAGCCTGCTTGAAAATATGAACTGCAATCAACATTTGCTTGTATCTGTATTAGAAAAGTACCTTGAAAAGTAACACTGTATAATAGACGCTTGTAAACGGATTAATGGTCAACAAGGCCAGGTTGTTTTTCTGAAAAGCTTCTCACAAATCTAGTCATGTCAGCAGAAAATCTGAAGTAACATCTGCTGTAGAACAATACTGAAAGTTGTGCTTGATTACGTCAGCTTAGAAGGCCATGTCTTGTAAAATCGTATAAGAATGAACATACTTCCTGTTAGTAGTTAGACAAATCCTTGTATTTGCATGTTTTTGTCTCCTTGCGGCAAGTCAATTAAAAGTGCCTTAACTGAACCTTACGTGTATTGGTCTTTGAAGTTTTTTCCTTTGACAGATTGGTCCTCCGGACCAGAAACCCTCACTTCGCCTCAGATCAGACAGGCCAGGTGGCTTGAAACCGTACGGGGAAGAAACCACTTCGGTTCTTCTTATTTGAAAAGCCCTCTGACTGAATTGTCGTACAAAAGAGACCAGTCACTTTCTGATCTGCGACTGAAGGACGGGTTTACTCGAACCATGTGATCAATCATGAAGGCTCAGGTAAGATGAATCTACCTTCTTTTTCTGTTTTAGATCAGGGACTAGATTTGTATTTGTTCTGTTAAGACTTTATTTTTAAGTCAGGGACAGAAAGATTACTGTCTTGTCATAGATCAAGGAAACAGAGCAGGTAGGCAGTCATTCTGAAGAGACTATAAAAACATCCGTGGCACCACGTTAAAAATAAGGAGTTATGTAACGATTAAAAGGGTAGAACAAAATGGGTAATAATTGTACAAAACGGTCCCAAAATCCGCCATTAACCGAAGACACGAAATACATGCAGTCACAGCGTGCTGATAATATTAAATACTACTCAAAATGGGTTAATAAGTATGAATTTGATGGTAAACTAGAGAAATCCTCACTTGTTAAACTTGTCAAACAGCTTAAAACTGATTCTAGAGGTCGGGTAAAAAAGCAACGTCAATTAGGAATTCCTCAGGCACACAGGTGGCTTGAGGAAGTAAACCGAAGGGAACAAAAGAGTAATAATTCAAAAGCAATGTTTTTAGATAAGGAGGACAATAACTTAGTAGTGGCATCGGCCCCTCTGCCTCCCTTACCAGAATATGAGGCAAGTGAACAAGTTAGTCTACCCCTGCGATATCCTGCTGTCACTATAAGTAGAGACACTACAAAAGCAAAACCGTTTATTAGAGATCCCGTTGAGACCAGGTCTCGAACACGGGCAGGAAACTCAAAAGGGGACATTGAGTTATATCAAATGGGTAGAAATTCATAATTTATGAATGAAGAAGAAATATGCCCACTTATAGAAGTGCCTAATCCTCAGGCAGGGCAAGAAGGTCAGGACCCAACTATTCTAGTGTATAGACCCTGGACTCTGGAAGACATCCGGAAGGCCACTGAGGGAATTCCCCATCCAAAAGTTAATTTTAGAAAGTTCTTAGAAGATTTGCAAGGAATGAGGCTGAGTTATAATTTAAACGGAGAAGAGGTAGAAAAAGTAGTCAGACAAATTGTGGGACCAGATTGGCACATGATTAGTGACGACTGGAATCCCCGTGATATTGCGCTCAGGCCCCTCCCACATAGCAGCACAGAATTAGACAACAGAGTGAAAGGTCTTACAGACCGAATCTCTGAAAAATGGAAGCCTAGGGCAGACTGGACTTGCATTAATCAATGCATCCAACAGGAAGGTGAAGCTATTGACTGATATTATGCCAGACTATTAGAATGTTTTAATAACCATTGTGGAATGCAGGTTCCTGAAGATCAGACACATGATTCCCCATACGAGCAGCAGTTAAAGAATGCATTTTTGAAAGGCAGTATTGCACCTATAAGCAGCTTTATTACAAAACACATGGTAGATCATCGTGCAAGCAGGTTACAGTCATTGCTTGAATATGCTAGGCATGCCGAAAGGCATTTTAATAGCAAAAAGAAAAAGAAAGCCCAAGTATTTTCTGTAGAAGATGGAGCAGAAGTATATGTAGTGCAGTCTGGGAAAAAGAGCAAGAGAAATTCCCAGGGAAACAAACAATCTGATCAACGATCAGAGGACTTTGTAGGGCGAAAGAAAAGGGGTGAATGTTTTAAATGCGGTAAGAAAGGACACTTGGCAAGGGATTGCAAGAAAAACAAAAAGGCAACCACGGAGGATATGGAGGGTGAGGACTGACTATATGATAGTCAGGCATCACTAGAAGGGGATAGCAGAGAAAGGACAAATGAGTATGTGATAGAGGGAGTAGAGAATGTGACAGAAAAAAATAGAGGAAGTGCAAGAAGTCACGGATAGAGAAGAAAATGAAATATTGGATTTGGCTTTATTGAGCTTAGAGCTCTATTTAGCAGACACAAAACCAGAAGTTACACTCCTGGTAGAAGGGAGGGAAGTCAGATTCTTGTGTGACTCAGGGGCATCACGGACCCTGGTACATCCCTCCAAACTGCCAGAGAATTCGGAGTCACCTGATTACATATTAGTGAAAGCAGCTAATGGACAGCTGTATTGGGAGCCCCTCTCCCATAATATTGTGATAACTGATCCTGTTTCAGGATTGACCCAGAAAAGCAAAATTGTTGTATCTGCAAAATGCCCAATAAACCTCTTGGGCAGAGATCTTATGCAGCTATTTGGTATAGCAGTAGTTCCGACTATGCAGGGGATGGAAGCACAGCGAGAAATTGATACCTTTGCAGTGCAATCGGAGGGTGAAATGTTTTATTGGTACGGCCAGGACTTGGTTACGACTGGTCCAGGGGTGGTGACCGAAGAGGTGATGAACGTAGCCATCAGCAAGTTCCCCTCCCTTGACATTGATAAACAGCATTTGTTGCAGTGTACTCTGTATTATTGTAATACACCAGGACCTGATAAGGAATATGAGCAAGAATTGTTTAGAAATCATGCAAACAGATTGATATTACGTAATCTGTACTGGGACATAGAAGGGAACAGTGTAGCCAGCTGTTCATTGCCCCAGGAGTTCTTTGCACTCTATAAATCTAACCGATTACCACATGTTAGCTTAACTAAGGACAAGAATGTAAAATGGGTAGACTTAGGAGAAGAAGTCACGAGATGGGAAAAACAGACAGAGTTAGAACTGTCAGAACAGAGAATACAAATGCAGAAGCTGAATTGGATAACTCAGACCCACCCAGCTGTACACTTGCAGTCTAGCAGGGACAGCTGATTGGCACTCCTATTAAAGGAGGAAGAAAATGCCTTACAGAATATACCAGAAAATCTCTGGTCAACAGGAAAATCAGATGTAGCACTTATTCATACAGCAGTACCAGTTACTATTACGCCAAAGTCAGCATTTAGACCACAAAAGAGACAGTATCCCTTAAGAAAAGATGCAGAGGTAGGAATCAAACCTATTATAGCAGCTTTACTTAAGGATGGGGTGCTGGTGGAATCTTCTGATTCACCATGTAACACACCCTTATTTCCTGTTAAGAAAGCGAATGGAGAGTGGCGTATGTTCCAAGATTTACAAGCTGTAAATGATGCAGTAATGCCAAGGGCACCTAAGGTGCCAGACCCACACACCCTGTTGAATGATTTAAAACCGCAACAGAAATATTTTTCTGTGGTAGATATCAGCAATGCGTTCTTTTCAATACCGATACACCCTGACACTCAGCATTGGTTTGCATTCACATTTCAGGGGAAAAGATATACATATACGCGACTACCACAGGGGTATTGTGAAAGTCCAACAATATTCTCACAAGAAATGGCAAGCAACTTGGAGGGATTTACCCCACCAAGAGGTAGTCATATTTTGCTTTATGTTGACGATATCCTGCTGGCGTCCCCCACCCAGCAAGATTGTAAAGAGGATACCATAGCGCCATTACAATTTTTAGCCACTGAAGGACATAAAGTAAACAAAAATAAACTGCAGCTTTGGAAAAAACAAGTTAAATACCTAGGATATGTAATATCCAAGGAAGGTAGGACATTAGATGAGGACAGAAAAATAGCGATTTTGCAAGCACCAAAACCCACTACCAAGAAGGAAATGATGTCCTTCCTGGGTATGACTAATTTTTGTTGGAGTTGGATTCCAAACTATGCCTTGGAATCTGCGCCATTGACTAACCTGATTTATAAAAAGCCTATGGCAGCACAGGATTTATTATAATGGACACCAGAAGCAGAATCTGCTTTCTGCAATTTGAAACAGTTAATAGTGTCCTCATTAGTTTTGGGATTACCAAACTTTCATAAATGTTTTTTTCCAAACTGTAGATTGTAAGCAAGGTTATATGACATCAGTGTTAACACAGAAGCATGGGGACAAGCAATGCCCTATTGCTTATTATTCATCACAACTGGACCCAGTGGCACGGTCTTTACCTCACTGTGTACAAGCAGTAGTTGCAGCTGCAATGGCAATACAGGCTTCGGCCTCAGTAGTGTTGTTCCACCCTCTCACATTGAGAGTGCCTCATGCAGTCACGATTATTTTACTACAAGAAAAGGTAGCATATCTTTCCCCTGTTAGGCATCTTTCCTGTATGACTATATTGTTGGCCAACCTCATATGACAGTTGAATGATGTACGACTTTGAACCCTTCTACCTTGCTCCCAACCCCTGCAGATGGCACACCACACAGCTGCCTGCAGGTGATTGAGCAAAAGACACTGCCTAGAAAAGATCTTACGGATGTTCCCTTGGATGATGCCAAGGTGACATACTACGTGGACGGCTCATGCAAAAAGGGTCCTGCAGAACAGAACCTAGTAGGATATGCAGTAGTTTCTGACACAGACATTATAGAAGTGAAATCTTTACCACAAAGTTTATCTGCACAGGCAGCAGAATTGATTGCCTTGACATGGGCATGTACCTCAGCAAAGGGTAAATGTGTGAACATTTTTACTGACAGCCAGTATGCTTTTTCTACTGTACATGTTTTTGTGCAACAGTAGAAAAATTGAGGAATGATAACATCTACTGGCAAACCAATCAATCATGCACAGTTTATTTTAGATCTTTTAGAATATATTCAGTTACCTCAGAAAGTTGCTATTTGTAAATGCACAGCTCATACCAAG
This sequence comes from Protopterus annectens, assembly GCF_019279795.1. Classification (NCBI taxonomy): domain Eukaryota; kingdom Metazoa; phylum Chordata; order Ceratodontiformes; family Protopteridae; genus Protopterus; species Protopterus annectens. The sequence goes on along the minus strand of NC_056731.1, from coordinate 1,753,305,741 downwards.
CAACAGGACAGGATTTCAAAAGGTAATGTGAGAGCTGATACAGCTGCAAAGCAGGCAGCTTCAGAAGTATTTCTTTTGAATGAGGAACTACAACCCTCTGAGATTTTAGACTTAGAAATGTTAAAGACAATGCAAACACTTACTATGCAAACTGAAAAACAAAGATGGGTAAAACGAAGAGCAATTCTCGAAAAGGGGTTGTACATCTCTAAAGAAGGAAAACCGATATTGCCGTCTAATTTGTTTAGATATGCAGCTTTGTTGAGCCATGGGCAGTGCCATGTCTCAACAAGGGGGATGGTTCAGCTGGTGAATCAAGTGTTCATGACGTACGGATTTACAAACTTCTCTAAAAAATGTTGTTCGTTATGCCACATCTGTAATAAACATCATGCACAAGGGGCATTAAAGCCCAAGCAAGGGAGTTTCCCTACACCACCGTATCCATTTCATACTATCTGTATGGATTTCATAGGGTTGAATAAATGTGAAAATAAGAAGTATTGTCTTGTCATTGTAGATATGTTTTCCAGATGGGTGGAAGCCTTTCCGACTAAAAATCCAGACGCTACGACTGTGGCCAAAGTGCTTGTTAAAGAAATCATCCCTAGATTCGGCATTCTGGAAAGGATCTACAGTGACTACGGCACACACTTCGTAAATCAGACCATACAGCAGTTAAGTAGACATTTTTGTATTTCTCTAAAAAATCATTGTGCGTATCACCCACAATCAGCAGGGCTAGTAGAGAGGCATAATGGGATTTTAAAGAGTAAGCTAAGAAAATTAATAACAGAAATGTAGAGAAACTGGGTGTACTGTTTGCCCCTGGCACTGTTGAGCATGAGAACTGTTCCAAATGCAAAAAGATTGACTCCTTTTGAAAAGCTTTTTGGAAGGGCTTACTATTTACCTCAGTGGAAATCTCTCATGCCCGCAGACCAGGAAGCTGACAGTACATTAGCTGAGTATATGCGAAAACTCTTAAATTCTAAACATTTGTTGCAGTTAAATTCTGTTTCAGATAAAGAACGAACCAGACCATCAGAAGTGGCAGTGCCCCCTGGAGCGTGGATCTGGCTGAAGATAGTTAAGAAGAAGAATTGGGTGCCTCCGAAGTGGGAAGGTCCATATCAAGTGCTTTTGTCAACACCCACTGCAGTCAAAATTGCGGAGTGTGCCTCCTGGATCCACCTGACGCACTGTAAATTAGTTAAAAACTTTAAACTGGACAAAAATCTTGTTACATGCCAAGAGCAAAAATGACAGAGTCCAGAAGAAACAGGAATGCAGAACAACCCTTTCCTCAGAAGTATTGCATAATCACCCTGTTAACTGTATTAGTGACAATAATCTTTTTGTTGTGGCCTTTTCTTTTCCCAGCCACACAGACTGAACTGAATAAACTTGAAGCGTTACTCATAAACTGGCATCCAAACTTTAACACTTACCAGGCAATTAAATATGTGTATGCTGAGACTTTCAATGTTTCGAATTGCTGGATTTGCACAGCCTTGCTGACAGCATACGGGGGGTTATTAATGACTACAGTCCCCCTAGGGGTCAATAAGACCTGGGAGAACTTGATTTATGATACCTCAACCATTACAGCACAAGATAAAATAGCATTGCACTTGTCTGTTCCACAAAAGGGAACTGTGTGTTTTTATAAAAATGATACTGTCCAGGTGGGTTGGAGCAACTGCAATGTGACTGTTCCTTATAAATGTAACACTAAAGGTAACAATGTAGATCTTTATTGTAATACAAACTATGATTCATTTATTGGATTGATGCACAAAACACTTGATGAAGTAAAACATAATTCTGTTCTTTATAAACAGCTGTCTACAATTGATAGAAAAATGTTTCATGCAGGGCGAGTGTACATTCATAGCAAGGTTACTACTAAAGTAGAGGACTGTTATTTTGTGTGCGGCAGAAAGGCATACAAATGGTTACCTGAGAAATGGTCCAGCAGTTGTTTTTTGGGTTACCTGGTTCCGACCATATGACACACTGCAGTTTTGCCTCATGGGAAAATTCAAAATGTCTGGGAAATCATCAAGACACCTGTAAATCCAGTGGGTCAAATCGATATGCGTTGGAAAGACCATCACTCTCTAGGCAAAGGATTGACACACATGGACTTGAGTGATAGCGTTATATCGTGGGCAGGCATATTACCAGCATATGGAGCAGTGAAATCGATCTGGGAGCTGAAAAACTGTCAAAACTTCTCGAAGTAATGAGCAACGCAACTTTTTCTGCTCTCGAATTGGTGACTGATGAACTGAATGCTATGAAAACTCTAGTGCTCCAAAACCGCATGGCTCTCGACTTCACCCTAGCGGCAAGAGGTGGTACATGCGTTTTAATCCAAGAAGAATGCTGTTCGTATATTCTTGACCATAAGCATGAAATAGACAATCATCTTGAGGTAATTCAGCAAGTGTCGGCCATGACCAAACCAGGCCCAAACCCACTGATGGACTTTTTCTAGAAATGGTTTGGGGGGTGGGGTATCATCCTAATGAACATCCTGATTGCCATTTGTGTAGGTATGCTCCTACTGGGAGTATGTGTTTGTTGTGGTATCCCCTGCATGAAAAGACTGATTAAAGACCTTATAGACATTTCAGTTTCTGAAACCTTATATCAAAGTACTGAGTTTGAAGAACTGTTAAAAGACTAAAAATGCTTTCATAAGTTTAAACTGAATGACTCTCTTAACTGCAAATCCTGAGTGGAAGAGGTTAGGAGAAGAAAACAAACTGTTTATGCTTATTTTGAAAGTAGAATAAAAGTATTAATAGGGGGGAATGTTAGAAAAATATGTATTAATGTGTGTATTAGCAATATGCTTAGTGCATTTAAAGCTTGAAAAGGGTTAACACATTTATTCTATTTCATACTGTATAAATCTGTACAAACTGCAGTTGCTTTCTGACCTTGTACTGTTAGCTAAAATTTTGCTTGTTCCTTGGAAATTTACTGAGAAGCAGGTGATTTCTGCTTGCGTTAGGAAAATAATGAATAGAACAATACTACTTGTATGAAACTTAGACAAGAATTTCCACTGTGCCATGAGAAAATACACCGCTGTAGAAGTTACAGATAATTAGTACAAAGCCTGCTTGAAAATATGAACTGCAATCAGCATTTGCTTGTATCTGTATTAGAAAAGTACCTTGAAAAGTAACACTGTATAATAGATGCTTGTAAACGGATTAATGGTCACCAAGGCCAGGTTGTTTTTCTGAAAAGCTTCTCACAAATCTAGTCATGTAAGCAGAAAATCTAAAGTAACATCTGCTGTAGAACAATACTGAAAGTTGTGCTTGATTACGTCAGCTTAGAAGGCCATGTCTTGCAAAATAGTATAAGAATGAACATACTTCCTGTTAGTAATTAGACAAATCCTTGTATTTGCATGTTTTTGTCTCCTTCTGGCAAGTCAGTTAAAAGTGCCTTAACTGAACCTTACGTGTATTGGTTTTTGAAGTTTTTTCCTTTGACAATATATATATATATATATGGATCCCTATCATATGATAGAAACCTCATTTGACTGAATCACATTTGACTGAGACCAAAAGATTGAAATTTCAAAAGACTGAATAGTCACTTAACTGAGACCCATAAAACTGAAACCCATAATACTGAATTTCAACATACTAAATTTTAAACTAGAGCATATAAAACCAGACTAGGTGGGGGTTGTGCCCCCACACCCCCTTCTAACTATATATACTAACTCCATGATTGCACTACAGTAGGGAAAAGGGCATACTAGTGGCAGCATGTAAATTGCTGTAAGGTAAGTGAAAGGTATATTGGGAAAAAGGCATAGTAGTGGCAGTATGTAGACTACTGTAAGGTAAGTGAAAGGTATATGCCCCTTTCCCCACTGTAGTGTGATCCTTGAGTTAGTATATATAGTTATGGGGTGTGGGGTGTGGGGGCATAGCCCCACACCTAGTCTGGTTCTATATGGTCCAGTTTACAATTTAGTATGTTAAAATTCAGTATTATGGGTTTCAGTCAAGTGACGTTTCAGTCTTTAGAAGTTTCAGTCTTATGGTTTCACTCTTCAGCCTCTAATTTTAACTTACAGGAGTTTTAGGGTCTGGTTGCAGGAACATATTAGGGACATAAACAATATAAAATTAGAGAGTCCCCTTTGGAGTAATTTTTTGACAGCACACAACTCTAACCCTGATTCTCTTAGGGGTTGTGTCTTGGAAAAATTGCAAGTTGGCACAGGTGAATATGTGTGTCTTTAAAAAAACAAACTCTTAAAAAAAGAAACTCTGCTGATTTTAAAGTATGGTACTTTGGAGCCTCAGGCACTCAACAAAGAATGAATTGGAAGTATGTGATTTGAATTGTATGCTTAATTGATTAATTGTTTTGTGCAACATGCTGTATATAAGCAAACAGTATTTTGTAGTGTTTTTACTCTTGGAAGGCTGTGTAAGCCGAGGTGCTAAGTGTTTCATTAAATTTGCTTACTTCTTGGATCGGTGGTCTTGGTGGTAATTTATTATTTTATTTTTTTTTTGTTTTGTTTTTTTAAGTTGTATTTGATACTAATAGGATATAACTGCACTAACAAATAAACATTTGAACTTAATAACTGAGGGTTTCTTTCTCAATTATACTTCACTTGAGAAATCCAAATTATTATCTTCTATAAAATTTACATCCTGGGGACAGTATTGGAGTATTTATATGAAGAAGTTCCTGCAAAAAAGCCTTTTTAACTCCTGAGAGGGTTGCAAAATTTAATAAAACTGATAACATTATTTGTTGGAGATGCTGTTTCCAATGTAAAGTAGATTGGATCCACATTTTTTTATGAATGTGCCAGTTTTAAACAGTTTTGGGATAATATTGAAGTTTTTTAAGCATTATTTACAGATAATTTTTCTCTAACTAAATCAATAATATTACCACTCCACAAGAAACACACAAACCGTTGAAACACACAGAAGAACGTAACCTCCCAAACAGGCAGGGACAAGATCCAAGGGATAAATCCTTTGAATAATGGAAAACAGATCCAAAATAGTGTAGAAAGTAACGCTTTTATTTGCAATAAAAACAGCGTTTTCGCCGTAGTACCACCACAGCTTCTACAGCATGAAACCAATAATAATAATATTCTTTAATGTAAATGAAGGTTTTATAATGAGCAATGTCAACTCCTACCTCTTATGGACAATACTAGTGACTGCTAGAAAGTGTATAACATGAAAATGGAAATCCATCACCTCTCCAACTCTGGAAGATTTTCTGGCCCGCCTTAAAGAAGTGATTTCCAGAGAAACCAAAACAAAAGAGGTGAGAATAAATCTGAGAAATGTTGTTTATAATCCTTGGATAAAGGTTTATTTTCTCATTGAAACTTTTCATAAAGACTCTAACTCTTTCTGAATTATCTGATGTTTATTATGCAAACATTTTGCTATTGTTTTCTAATGTTATCAGTTTTTGGGCCTATATATATATATAGTTGTAGTGTGCCTTTTTTGTTGTTCTTTTATGTTCGAAAATTGTATCCATGATATTCACATTATTGTTAAAATTATAATTTTCTTACTTTAATAAAAATATTTGATCAAAAAGAAAAAGCATGCTGATGGAAAGCCTGTTATTGTAATAACTTTCTAAGTATAAAGGAGAAATATCAGTTACAGTGTTTGGTCCTTTGTCTTCCATTTTTTAGCTTTCTTCTTGATTCATACTGATAGCTTGTGAGGCATGTGGGAGTGGTCCAATTGGTTGCACTCTGTATTCTGACAGCAGTTATATAAGAAGATACACTCTTATCTGTAAGTTATTTATGTGTTTATTCATTTGATTACAATCAAAGTTCTGTGGTTTACAATCTCTTTTTGCTTAACTTGAGCAAATGATGGCAGGGCCTGTCATTTTTTGTTCACCAACACCCCCTTAACTCAGCAACTAAAACCACATTTACTGTGCATACCTGACTATAGAAGTGTCTGTAATTGATGTTTTTGTGTATGTGTGTGTGCGTATATGTATATGTGTGTTTGTGTGTGTGTGTGTGTGTGTGTGTGTGTGTGTGTGTGTAATATACATATGTGCGGAGGACAGAGGTACTCTTGGTTGTCCCTGATTTTGCAAAATGTTTGATTTTTGCTCATATTTTGATCTATTTTTCATTAATTTTTTTGTAAATGAGTGAGGATTACAGTCAGTGAGTAATGTCAGATCCTAGAGTTTCAGAATTAATAGTCCTTAGAAGAAGCAGGCTATTGCAAAGTCTATTGTTCTATCAACTTTCTAACTTATAGGTTTATAGGTTCATAGGTAGGTACTAGACAATTGGCCCTAGGGCGTATATAAACCTAGCCAAAAAGGTACCCTGGCTTTCGCCACCCAAGAAAATTATTTTCTTGTGCCCCTGTCAACCAGAGCCACAGAAGTGATCCCTGGAGTGAATTTCCTATTTCCCATCCAATCTTCAACATTTTTCTTGAAGAGTGCTAATGAGGAGCTCTGTTTGACATAGACAGGTAGTCTGTTCCAGAGTATGGGAAGTCTCTGGGACAGGATTCTATCCCTCCAGCATGTTCTGTTTATTGTGGTGATAAGGTTTAGGTCCCTACAGCATGTAGTTCAGAGGGATTGGGATTTCTTTAAGTGGAGCATGTCCAACAGCTCTGGGTTTGACATAGCTTTGTATGTTAGGCAGAGATCGCCTCTGAGTAGGTGATATGCGATGGTGTAAAGTTATGGGCAATATCTGCTTCTGCTTTTGATCCTTTGAGAGGTATATTGACGGAATGCAGTGGGTTGCACAGTCTTTTGACAGCAGTAAGATTCGAAGATATATTCATTCCTATGCTGCAGTTATGTATGTTTTATTTATTAAGTTGATCACAATCAAACATCTGAGGTTCATAGTCACAGTCATACAAAGGGCTGTAATTGATGGTCACTTCTATGCACATGTGTTTATGTGTATTAAAATAAATTGTTACAGGAAATAATTATTTTCATTTTATTACAAGGTATACAGTCAAGAAATGTGGTTTTAGTTTCTGAGTTCAGGAATTTTTGGTGTATACAGATGACTGGTCATGTCATTATTTGCTTACGTTAAGCAGTACTTATTCAGGGTTTGCAGAATTAGTGTGAATTTTTGTGAAGCCACCTGGAAAACTTATCCATGGCTGTTTGTTTTATACAATCAGATGTTTAACTCATGGGCAGTCAATAAGTGGGTTGTATCTGATAGATATGGTGGTTGTCTGTGATGAACATTACACTGTGGGTGTGTGTGTGTGTGTGTGTGTGTGTGTGTGTGTGTGTGCGTGTGTGTGTGTGTGTGTGTGTGTGTGTGTGTGTGTGTGTGTGTGTGTGTGTGTATGTATGTGTAGCTAGAAGTAGCAAGTTGGACATATTTTTTTTTTACTTTCCATCACAGACATCAGCATTGTAACAAGTGACTACCTGTGACAGAATGGGTAGAATGTTTGCGGCGGTATTATCTGATCACTGGCACAGTGGTGCAGTGAGTATTGTTGTTTCAGAGCACTTGGTTCTCTGGTTGAGTTTTTGGATGTAATTCTTTCTGTGTGGCATTTGCTTGTACTCCCTGTCTGTTGTTGTTTGTCTTTCAGCTTTTTCCCGGTAAGGGGTCGCCACAGTGGAACTCCAGTCCGCTAATGATTGGCAGTAGATTTTTAGGAAACGCCGAGGTGCCAGCTCGACGCTCAACCTTCAACGAAGACACGCCCATTTATGCATGCATGTCTTTCAAACGCTACCCAACCGTGGGGAGGACATGCAGACTCCACACAGAAGGCACTCCCAAGCCATGCCGAGAATCGAATGGGAGAACCTCTTGCTGTGAGGTAACAATGCTACTGCCATACCACCATGTATGTAGGGTTTATCCTGGTTCCCTGATTAGATATGCCTGTGACCGTTTGTGATTTTACTTTCATCTCAGTCAAACAACAGAGAGGTTAAAAAAGGTAACTATCTGTTTTGGATGGGTAGGCACTATTCTCAGATAGAGTTTACATATCCTTGCAAGCATTTGTTGTTTCATTTTATTGAGAACTATTTTATTAACTTTGAACATTAAGCTTTAGCTGCAACTTATTTTTTTTCCTTGAAAGAAAAAAAAATTAAGACTGAATTTCTTTGCTTACTTATGATTTTTGTTTAGGCCATCCTTGGATGAAAATGTTGTAAAAAAAGATCTTGATGCATGGCAGAGCATTAATTCAGATACTTCTTCCACACCTAGTATAGTAGAGTCTTGACCACTTAGGATGGGTTAACAGAGAAGAGCAAAGAGCAGGGAGGAAGCCTATGGAGTTGTCTGAGTAGAGCTCCATGTAACCTAAGGCTAGCCTTGTGGATTATAATTGGAGAGCTGAGGAGTATAGCCCATAAAGTGGCTATAATGAGTGGGTATTGTGGCAGTCCGTAGATGAGAGTGACTGACCACATCTGTTATTTGATCAAAGGTAATGGGCATTACCCTGTCAAAATAGAATGCAACCCCTTTCCAATTAGCTCCACCCATTTAGTTGCTAGCTGTGCCCCTTCCTTGCTTTGCAGTCACCAGCCACCAATACAGATTGCATACTGATATAATTTTCTTGGTGAATCTTTTTCTCTATACAGATCAGTTTTCCTTTAGTGTAAAGGCAAAATGAGTTATCAAATTCTAAACATCAGATAACTGTATGTCTTAAAGAGACTGGTCATACAAGCCAAGTCTGTTCTAGAAAAATTTCTTAACAAAAAGATCACTTATTTTATTGCTTTGCTAATTAGAATGTCTAGATGCTTGGGAAGTGAGAAGTTGTTATTTTAATTCACAAGTGTTTATATTGTGACACAATGTCTAGGGATGTGTGACTCAATACACTTGGACTTAATGTGTTTGACTTTCCAAAGAGCCCTACTTTACATTTGTCTATGCTAACGTTGGTATCATGTTCTGATGCCCACCAGCAAATTTCAGGAATACAATTCTTTATTGTGTCCAAGTCCTGATTACTAGACATGACAAATCCATTCTTACAATTATCTGTACATTTACTTAACCAGCAGGATTTATTTTTAGGTGTAGTGGCAAAGAAAATATTAATCAGCATAGAACCAAGTTCTGACCCCTGCAGGTTCAGATAAGCAACCCTGGATTACTACTAATTGACTGACTGCAACCTTATAACCAGTTTGTGATCTATTGTATTAAATAACTGCAATCTTGAAACTTAACTAAAGAGCTGTATATAGATATGTAGGACAAACAGTCAATGGCTTTGGCTAAATCCAAATAGTGTTTTGCATTTCAGTCCCATATCTATAGCCGATTAGTGTGGAGTGACCTCTAATAAAATGATGCTGGTTAAGAACAATTTCATTTAAAACCTTTATTCCATTTTCATTAATAGACATCATTCAAAACACTTACAAAAAAGAAATAAGTTAAATTGGATGGAATTTTTAGTGTTTAAGTTATACACTTCTCATGGATAGGCGTGATAAGTGATTTTTATCCAGGAATCACTACAATTCCTGATTTGAGTAAATTGTTAAACAGAGGTAACAAAATTGGCCTAATTATCCTATAGAAATTAAAATCACAATAACTGGACTGTGATCTGACCCCATAGACTTATTCAGTACCTTGTCAATGGACCCTGGACGTTTATCAGGACTTTAAGCTCATGATACTAATTCCAGACAAAAGTAATTCTCCACTTTAGCATTCCTGGCTTTTCCAATTTTTGAAAAGTGCACACTGAATTTATCTACTGTATGCTTTGGGTTAATCAAAGATAAATTACCCAGTGTGATTGATAATCCAGGGTTCTTAACTTTCCTGTATATTTATATAGTTATAGTATTCTTTTCTTAATTTGCTATTCTTTCTAATCTGTGTTCAAATTCCACTTTCTCCTGGGAGACTTTGTTTAAATTCATTTGAAACTTTATTATATTTAACCTTATTTCTCTTTGTTGGATGTTTGCTTTGAAGTTATGAAGTTATTTTCTTTCTTTTATAAAGCTTTATTAGTTTGAAGCTCCAACCCTTTAGAAATCTTTTCTTAATGTCTGAATAGGTCTATAAGGATTCTGCGAGGGCAGAACATGATAGACAGAAGAGGTGCAGCTCAATAAAATGGTAATATAACTTAAAATGTAGTAAAAGTTGCATATGTAGTAGATTAAGACAACCTAATTAGAAAACATTTACAAATGTTATAAATTACACACACTAAGAAAGAAAAGTTAACATACACAAAAGTCAGATTCAGTGCCAACAACTACATACACAATGGAATACATTACTCATGTAATTAGTGGTAATAAGAATCCCAAGGTCAAGTGTACATGGGGACCAACAAACACATCCCAAATGGAATCTTAATTCAAAGACAGTACATGAATATGAGGCAAACCACTCAGCTGAGAACAGTTTGCAGAAGTTAAAGTAATTCATTACCTTTGTCAATTGATTTCCCCAGACTTGTTTCATTTTGCTCAATTAAACACTTTATTCCAACAGAGAAAACATCCATGTAAGCCATACATTTGCACCTTAGCTTTTGTCTTCACAGGTTACTAAATAGGCTACCTTTTTGCTCTTAGTGTCTCTGCAATGTTATTAACAATTTAAAAGGCAAGTGGTTAATGTACCATATTGGCAGCAAATAATTTTATATTTAACTTGTCTTGCTTTAATGTATTGTCATAATAAAAGCACTGACTAACATAGAATGACCTTGCCTCCTTGATAGAACAGCAGTCACTGGCCACCTAATCTTTGTCATCCCAGTTGACCCTCTGACAGTCTGGTCTTGTTCTTTAACCCAAACTAGGTGCTGTGTAAACAGATGTCTAGTTACCCCAGACCTGGAGCTGTGGAAACAGATTCTTGGTCACTATACTTTGAAACATCAGTGGGCACTTTCCCAGAACCATAGCTCTGGAAGGATGCTGGAGATGTGAAATGGTACAAACAAGATTCAGATTGAGGGAAATGCAGAACAGATATGACTACTGATCAGGTTTCATCCTGGCTGAAGTGCCTTCTGAGAGGAGTCTGCATGCCATCCCTGGGTCTCTATAGATTGTCAGTGGCTGCTCTGGGTTTCCTTCCACATTCCCAAACCATGCCGTCAGGTGAACTGGTGACCCTATAAATTGTCTGTGTGTGTGTCCATATTTATGTATGTGCACACAAGTGTGTACTCATGCATCCTGCAAAAGACCATCATACCACCCAAGACTCATTCTCTGCTGTTATCCTATTTCTTGCTGAGACAGGCTCCAGCTAATCTGCAACCTGAATAGGATAAAGAATATATGGTAGAACAATTGAATGAATGAAAAATCTCTGTGACATCACAGGCATCTCTAACTTGAACATGAAGTTCAAAGAAATAATTTAGCAGAATTAATTTTAAGGTTATCTGACTCCATTAAAGTGGATCAACACCAAACCACCAATGAATGGCATAGCTATCTAGATACAGACTACCAGGATAGGATGCATCATTCAAAGATAAGCAGGTACACAGTCTATGTTTACTTTATCTGGAACTGTGCAGGCACTCCTTTGTATAATTTTGGGTGTCAGCAGTATTAATGATGGCTGTTTCTTCTTCCCTGTCCTACAGTACAGTCATTTTGAAATAATACATTTCATTTACAGTCAGACTAATTATAAGCTTGTACATGTTCATTGCGGATCTCATATAACAATATACAGCAACTAATGAAAAGTTTTAGGTTGAGTAAACAAATCCACGTAACAGATAACTGAATATGCTTCTGGTACTTACTTTAGTTTAACAATGAATAAACATGATCTAGATGGATGTTTAAATGAAACTTCAAAAAAGTTTGTTTAGTTAGCCTCAGTTTATGGTCACTTTCTCGAGCTTGGATGCATGACAGAATCTCTGTGGTCAGTCAGTCCTTGTGCGTCAGGAACTCAGTAGCATGTCATGGTACTTCACCAACCTAGAAACAACAGTAATAAGCAAGCAGCAATAGAAACAGCCATGACCTTCTCTCCCAGTCATACCTCTCAACTGTCCCTAATACTGTTAAATGTCCCTTATGTTGTTTCATATTTTGTCCTGTTTTCTCAGCCTCATAACATATTCAGTACTTTTAAACAGCACATTAAAAGTATGCTTGCAATCAACCCTCCTTGTGTTGTAATACTCATTTTTAGTTGGCCTGCCATCAGATTACTATAAAAGCTGACATAAATATACAAAGTGGTTTGGTTACATGAAATAATTACAGAATCACATTTTCAAACCTTGGTGATTTGGTATTAGGATAGTGTTTCCAGACAATGTTTCATGTAGAGTCACTTTGCCTCTTCCCACTAGGTTTTCTATTAAGTGGGCATGGGACAATCTCAGTGGATCTGGTCAGTGGTTAAATATCAGTGGAAAGCATCTTCGATATTCAGCAGAGTTGTTTTTGAATCTAGGCCTTAGAATGTATAAGTCATGTTTTCAAAAAGGTTGTGGGTCAGTTAGAAATGGAGAAACTCATTGAAGATCATGATAAAATGGACTCACAAGCTATTTCTAACAGGTAAACATTATTTTCTTTTTAAGTGCACCCCTGCAAGAGTACCTGACATTACAAAGAATATAAATACCCTAGCTATATCTAATATGTAATTATTTTTGTGCTAATATACTTTTGTGCTTTTGCAGGTATGTTTCACAGTTATTAATATTTTAAGAGGGACATCTCTAATATGAAATTATATTTGCTCATGTTATTCATTTTCTATAATTTAATTTCTCAGTTTTTACTTTCTTCAAGACTTTTGGGTTTCTAATACCATGATGAGAATGGACTCTATTCCTAAGTCAAAGTACATTTACAGTTCATGAAATTAGTATTGTTTCAATCTTTGATGTCAGCCAAAAGTGCTCTTCGCAGCACCCGCAATGTGCCCAGTAATGACTCCTTCTGCAATTTATATGGGGTTATGTGTATTGGTAATATATCTAAATATGATTTTAGATTCTGTTGCTCCTACTACTATTGGAACTGTCTGGGTATCTTTCTTCCACATTGCTCTCATTTCTGCCTGCAGATCTTGATATTTTATGACTTTGTGTCTCTCTGTACACAAGACACTGTAGTCACTGGGTGTGGCAATTTCAATGATCAATGCTACTCTTGTCTTCTTTTCATGGACCAATATATCTGATTTCCTAGCATCTGTGTTTTGAACTGTTGGTAATGTGTGATCCCATGTGATATAAACTTCATCATTTTCTATGATGCGTTGGGGCTCATGTTTCCAGTGTTTTTCAGCTACTTTAGTACTATAATGTTTGCACAACCCCCAGTGCAACAGTCTTGCCACATTATTATGCCTTTCAGTATACAGTCCTTCTACCACTAGTATGTCACAACCAGCAACGAAGTTGTGACTGTTTCCAATTTGGTTTTATAAAACCTATGTTTGTCTGTTTCTCCCACATGTTCAATGGACTTTGTAAACCAACATGTACGCAGTCACTATCTTGGTTTGAATTCACCTCTCCTTAACCATTCCTGTGTTCGTTCCTGATCAACATGAGGTTTCTCCAGAAGTTTTCTATACTTGAAACTATATTTATGCACTTTCCACATTTCTTGCCTTCTCATTTGGTCCTTCACCTTTTATTCTTTCTTTTCTTTTTTTTTTTGGCACATTCAGTTGCTGCCTGATTTTTATCTACTTCTGGTTTGATTTCCATTCCTGCTTGATGCCAATATGCTTCTGATAGTTTTAGCAGATAAGTCATCTTAGATTTATTCTCATGTTTCAAAACTTTCACTACGTTTGGGTCTTTTTAGGTCAGCAGATATGTGTGCAGTCCCATGACTGACTGCAGAGCTATACATGTAATCAATTTCAAGGAGGTCCAACCCTCCTTCAGAATGGGGAATATATAATCTTGATATACACTGATTTTTGTAAATCATTTGGTGAGCATGAAGCATCCTTCTTGTTTTTCTATCTAATCTAGCCAACATGTTTTGGGGTCAGTCAATCACTCCAAAAGTGTAAGTTAGGACAGTAAGAGCAAATTGGTTTATAGCTTGGATTTTGTTCCTAGATGTCAACTCTGTTTTCAGGATTAATTTAAGTCTTCTAAAGTATTGCTTACTAAGTTTTAGTCACATTTGTTCATGTTTTATTGTTGATCCTTCTTCAATTCTCAAATATGTATACACTTCCTCTTGCTCAAGTTCTTTTATTTTTTATTTTACTTTTATTTTACATTTGTTGACCGGGCTAGTCCAACTGGATATATGTCCATTTTCAGTAGAGGCCTGGGGAGATAAGCTCCAAAATAAAAATAAATTATTAAATAATTAATTTGACAGTTACAAAGACTAACTTTTATATCACATTCTTGTCCCAAACTGATGTTTTCCTGGTGCTGCAGTTTTCCCGGTTTAAAGGTTGCTTTTACATATTTATCAAGGACAGATTATATTCTTATATCATCTGAAAAAGTTTTCACAACTTGCAGTTGTGCTTTCAGTTCATCTGATGAGCTATACAGTTTTAAATCATCGGCAAAGAGAAGATGAGAAATCTTTACACTTAGTTGTTTTATAGGAGACAAATTATAGCCATGGCCTAAGCTGTTAAGTAAACAGCTTAATGGGTTAAGGGCAAGGCAGAATAGCAGCGGTGACAGAGAGTCACCCTGGAATATCCCCCTTTGAATTTTTATACCTGGAATAATAATTTGTCCTTTATCATGGCTTATTTGCAAAGTGGTCTGCCACTGTTTCATGGTCACTGTAATGTAGTTGATCAGTGTGGGGTGTATCTTATACATTTTTAAGTACTCTTTAATCTATGAATGTGGGATACTATCAAATGCTTTTTTGTAGTCAATCCATGCCATACTTAGATTCTTCCTCTTTTTACAGTTCTCCACTATGACTTTATTTAACAGCAAATGATTCTTTGTTCCATATGACTTTCTTTTATTGCCCTTTTGTTCTACTGCCATAACTGAGTTTTCTTCTAAATGACTATAAACTCTGTTAGCATCAATTCCTGTGTATAGTTTATATGTTGTCAGAAGGCAAGTTATTGGTCTATAATTTTTAGAGTAGTTGCAGGTTCATTCTTAAGTAGGAGTATTGTTTTACCTGTTGTTAGCCAGTTTGGTGTCTGTTCAGGATGCGCATATAAGTAGTTCTTACCCATGGCTAAATCTTTGTGTTTGTCTTTTCGGCTTTTCCCGGTTAAGGGTCGCCACAGCAGAACTCCAGTCCGCTAATGATTGTCAGTAGATTTTTTTATGGTGCTGAGTTGCCAGCCGGATGCCCAACCTTCAACGAAGGCACGCCCATTCACGCATGTCTTTCAAATGCCACTCAACCGTGGGGAGGACATGCAAACTCCACACAGAAGGCACTCCAGCCGAGAATCAAACAGGAGAACCTCTTGCTGTGAGGCAACAACGCTACCACTGCACCACCACGGCTTCCAAAGATGTTAATACTTTTAACCAAAAGTTAAGTACTGCATCTGGGCCTAGGTTTTCCAATTAGAGGCTTTTCTTAACTTTGTTTCAATTTCTCTGACCATTACTTTATCCCATTTCATATCCTGTACCTTTAAACTTCTTATTCTTTCTTTTACTTCTTCTATCCTTTTAGCATCTTTGTTATGTTTCACAGGATCTTCATAGATACTTCTCCAAAATGTATCTGTTTCTTCTTTTTTGGCTGTCTTTCAATTCCTTTTACTGTATTTCCTAATTCTCTATAAAACTTTTTTGGGTCATCAATAAATTGCTTATTTTGTACTTTTCCTTTATATTTATCTGTGTATCTTCTAAGTTTTTCTGCCTGTGTTGAGATTTTTAGTTTGTTATTTGCAATAGGACATGATAGATCCTGGTATGTTCTAATATTGCGTATTGCTTTTATCACATCTATCTTTCTTAGTATTTTTGTTGATCTGCTCCCTCTTCTATATTCTTCTAACAGTGAAACTTCTTGTCTTAATTGTTTTATAGTTTTCTCTATTCAATACTTCCATGATGGTGTTCAATTTCACTCCTTCCTTTCTCTCACTACCCTGTGTTCTTGTGGTAGAACTTTATCAGTTATTAATTTAGCTGCACAGTAATATATCCTGTTTACCTCTGTTATTTTGCATGGATCTCTATGGACAGTCCTAATTACTGTGTTCATTTGTTTTATCAAACTTATGACTTTTTGGGTTTATTGACCTTCTGAAGTCTATTTCTTTCATTGATATTAATATGTCTATTTCTATTAAATCAAGCAACTCTTCTCTTAGCTCATTTTCGTCTAAACTGAGGGCACTTTTTTGTTTACCATTTCCTGTGGGCATTCTATAGCAAATTCTATAGCATCTTTCTGTGGCACATTCTCTTCAGTTTCATCCTTCGTCATCCTTTGCTCTGTCATATGGGAACTCACTGTCTCTCCTCAACAATGACTGCATCAGAATTTCCAGAGTTTCCTGTTCCTTCCCTTGCTGTCTAGCTACAAGTGAACATTTATACTGGTTTTCTGTGGAAGGCTCCAAAATATCTTCATATGGCACCTGACCAAGTGCTTCCAGTTCCCTGGGGTCAGACCTTCATATAGTCAATCTGGATCGATGGTCAGTGGGGTTTTTGCTTGAAATCTCTGGAATTAAATCTGAGAGCTGGACCCCTTTTGTTTAGATTATACAGCCAATCTCATGGTGTGCTACTTTTGATAACCACTGTGCAAAGAGGAGATGAATGTTGTGAGAGTGGGCCATAGACAGAGCTTTCACCCTTACAACAATCCATATCCCAGGGAAGTGAACATGCTGAAATATTTCCTGAGCTACAAGTTTTTTAATGTCCTGGAGCTAATGATTTAGCACTTCTGACTGGTCAAAATCACCTCGCATGTGGGGCACCCTGCATTTTGACCTACCTGCCTGCCGTATAGGCAAACATAGTTCTCCCCTTTTTCTACTCAGTACGACAAGAGGACTTTGATAGTCAGCAGTTTCCTTCTTCCTCTGGCAGTAAAGGATCATGTACTCCATTCCACTTTTCCATTATTCTGCTCCTGATTATAGAATTCATAGAAAAAAGACTAAAACTAATCCCCCTTTTCCCCATTGCAGCTACGAGTGTGATTTTTAGGCATCTCATGGTTATGGCATGGCAGGATACTATTACAGTTCAAGCCACAAACATCTTCTTGGTTGGCAACACCAAGCTGCTCCTAAGGCATGGCTCCTCTTTTGATTATATGACAAAATATTGTAAGACAGCTTCCTCAAACACATATATAGTGAATAAACATGCCTGAATGGCGACCATATCAAAATGGTAACAAGCCGACTGGTACAAAATTTAAAGACGTTAACAATACATAAAAGTAAAGTAAAAGAAAACTAAAAGTGTTTTTGCAGAGAACCAAGCCCCCCTTGCACCCCTCTGTTGCAGGCAACAAACCCACCCATAACCCAAACGTATGTCTACTGACTCAATTGTCACAAAATTATGAGGGAGGAAGAAATTTGCCAAGCAAAATGAATCGCTGCAGGTGCACACTTAGAAACCATATGGGTAGTGATTTCCTTTCCTATACAGCAATACCCAACTCCAGCTTAGAAACTAAAATACTGCAATAGATATTAAAAACAAACAGTAAAACATGACTAAAAACCTAACTCCTGCACAGTACCACCATTTGACTTTCTGTCTCTCAACAAACTTAACCTCTTGAGCAATTTTCCATTCATTGTAAAATCCATACAATGCACTCATTCAGTCACAAGGATGTATGATAAACTGTCTGGCAGCCTGTCTTTCAGAGCCTTGCTCCTATTGTATCTCTCAGCTGGAGTTTAAAGGTGATAGGGGCTGCCATGAAATCTTGCACTTGT